>NC_139527.1:5072154-5267154 GCF_947247035.1 Vipera ursinii | reverse complement strand
CTGACCCCTCCCTCCCTCCCTCCCTCCCAAAGCTGCAGCCAATTTGCCATTCGGACAGGCAGCCAACTCAAACCGCCTGCCCTCCTCTCTCTCTCCAAACGGTTTCCTCTAACTGGAAACCAGAGGAAACCGAGCATTACCACTACTCAAACTTGGCCCAGAGATGATTTGTCACGTTAAGCCAGCTCAGCATCTGGGTCTGGTGTGTGTGTGTGTGTGGGAGGGGGACACAGGGGTGGGTGGGTGGGTGGGTGGAGGGAAATGCCTCCAGCCCTTGAAGCTGTTTCCAATCCCTTCCAATTTCCCAAGTTACAGCAGAGAGCCAAGTTGTGTCTCGTTCTGAAGCTTCAACGTCTCCCACCCCCTCCTCATAAATCTCTTTTTTCCCCCCTCCCCAATCCCCCCTCCCCCCCAGGCTTTAGTCCCGGCATGCTCCAACGTATGTCTGGAATCATTACAGCAAGCCAGAAGCAAGTTCATCCAAAGTTCTCCACGCAGCGGATCGGCCGCCCTTGTGCAATCAAGATGGACAAGAAGAATTTCCTTGCATGGTTTAGTCAACTGGGTGGGTGGGTGAGTGGGTGGGTGGGCGTTTCCTCCTGGGATGGGAGAAGAGGCTCCCATCTGCCCTCCCCCCACAGCTGACCCTAGATTGCCATCTGGGGAAATCAGCCAGAGTTCTCGGCGGCTTTTGGTACCAAAAGGCTGTCCTAGGCAGCAAAACTTGGGGATCTGCCCCCGCTTTGCATCCTGATGTGCAGCGAAACCAAGATATCGCGTTTGACGAGAGAAAAGCCAGGGCTTTCCAGAAGGGGACTGAGGGGGGGGGGCTCTCCCAACATGGCTTAGGATGACAGAGGATGGACACTGTAGTCCAGCCATCTCCAGACTGTGTGTGTGTGTGTGGGGGGGGGTGTCCTTAAGGGTTCTCGGAGCTTGTTTTCTTGCAGACGTTTCGTTACCCAACTAGGTCGTGAAGTGCTAGAAGGGTTTGTGAAGAGGAGGAAGAAAGAGGGAGGGAGAAGGGGAGAGGGAGAGGGTCCTTGATGCTCTGTGACCTTGGCTGTGTTCTGGCAGACATTTCACAGCTCAATTAGGTAGCCTCGTCGGTGCTAGAAATGAGTCTGGTTTGTGGAGACGAGGAGGAGGAGGAGGAGGAGGAGATTTCATTACCTGACTAGGTCATATCATCAATGCTAGAAAGGAATGGAGTTTGCAAACATCTGCAAGAAAACAGCCAAGCCCCCACAGCATCAAGGACTCCACATTTCAACCCTGAACTACAAAATTCTCTTCTGCTGAATCTCCAGACTTTATTAAGCAACCAGTTTCTCCTCTAAGGAGCATCCTTAGGACAGGTTTTTACCCATCTGCAAGCAAAACGTGGTGTTTTTATATCTGTGTAAGCCGCCTTGAGTCCCCACGGACTCCATCTGCGAGTTCTAAAATAAAATAATAATTAAAAAAAAGATAAATAGAGCCATTGCCTTTCAACGGGGGAAGATCTACTGCCACATCCTGGCTTTACTTAACAATCAGCCAAGAAGTTCAGTGATGATCTGTTCTGAATTTCCTGCTGCGATCTGCAGGGTTGTGTGGAACTGGTAAAAGGGGAGTTAAGGAAATCACTCGCAAATTCCTTCCAAAAGATAAGAAATCCTCTTTTAAAATTCAAGGAGGATCATCTTGGTGGGACGTCAGAGCTACGTCCTGTACTGTAGGAGCTGTCTGGCAACGGAACTGGTTTCTCTAGAAAGTAGCGGATTCACCTTTGCTGGAAGCGCTAAAACATAAGCTGGAGGTCTATCTGTCCGGGATGTTGTAGACATGGATAGCTGCGTGAGCAAGGACTGGACTAGATGGTCTCTGAGGAACCTTCCCGTCCTTTCCTTCTCCAATTCCATCTTCTGAGTGAACCTCTCAAACCAGGTTCCCTCAGAAGATCTTAAGTTTCAAACCAGGTTCCCTCAGAAGATGCTAAGTTTCAAACAAGGTTGCCTCAGAGATGCTAAATTTCAAATCAGGTTCCCTCAGAAGTTGCTACGTCTCAAACCAGGTTAACTCAGAAGATGCTGCGTCTCAAACCAGGTTCCCTCAGAAGATGCTACATTTCAAACCAGGTTCCCTCAGAAGATGCTACGTCTCAAACAATCAGAGACCATTTAGTCCAGCCCTATGCTACGTCTCAAACCAGGTTCCCTCAGAAGATGCTAACTTTCAGACCAGGTTCCCACAGAAGATGCTATGTTTCAAACAAGCTTCACCTTCGCTGGAAGCGCTAAAACATAAGATGGAGGTCCACCTGTCCGGGATGTTGTATACCTGGATAGCTGCATCAGCATAGGGCTGGGCTAGATGGTCTCTGAGGAACCTTCCCAGCCTTTCCTTCTCCAATTGGTGCCTTGAACCGTTCAGGAGAAGGCCAGACAAAGATTAGGAATGAGGTAACCCCGGATGCAAGGAAGTGAGATGCTCCCCTCACATTAACTCATGTTCAGGCACATTTTGTGGGGTTTTCATTCGCTCATCCTGCCTAGGGCTCAAAGCTGCAAAGGGACCTCTCCGTGGCCTCCCCCTCCCCATCTTTTCTCCCTTTCTTCCAAGGATTGTGTTGCCAAATGACTCTGGGCAAACCTCCCCCTTCTGCCAAGTCTGCTTCATCCATTTCAAACGTTAGTTCTCTTCCTGGTAGCATCAAAGGCCAGATTGATGGCAAGAACAGAACTGGAGCGAAAGAGAGATTCGGAGAGCGACGCCAATATGTTTTCGGCTGGCGTTTGAAAGGGGAGAAGGGAAGCAAGGGAACCGGTTGGGAAAAGCTGGAGGCGGCTTGCGCTATCGCCTTCGGCCATTTGGGAAACATTTTGGAGCATGCTGGAAAGGGAAAGGAGACCAATCAGGGCAGGAGCCAACAGAGATCCAAGCTAGAACTAAAGAGAGAAATTTCCTGACAGGGAGAACAATTAACCAGTGGAACGACTTGCCTCCAGAGGTTATGGGTCCTCCATCACCGGACGTTTTTCAAGAAGAGACTGGACAGCCATTTTGTCCATAATGATATAGGCCAGGGGTCTTCCAACTCGGCCCTTTGATGACTTCCGGACTTCAACTCCCAGAATTCCTCAGCCAGGCACACGTGCCTGGCTGAGGAATTCTGGGAGTTGAAGTCCAGAAGTCATCAAAGGGCCAAGCTGGAAGACTACGTTCTAAAGCCTTACACAGGTTGTCCTGAAGTTGCCGCTGCCAAATGAGGAGAAACAGGATAGCACACACCAGTTCAATTCTACTCTTGGTTACTGAGAAGTAAGGTCCATATTCAGTGTGGTTTATCGACCGGAAAATGTGGTCTGCTTTTACTGCGGATGAGTAAAAAAAAAAAAAAGAAAAAAAAAGGGGGAAAGTTTGACTAGACCTCCGAAGTCTCTTCCAGCCCTGTCATTCTACGTTCTGTTTATATACTTGCCTATCTTGCAGTTGAGATTCCGAGTGGCAAATTAAAAGCCACAAAAACAGCAACAACCCGGTGATATCGTCATGGGAGCTGAGGAGGGTCTCTTTTAACACAATACACGCAATTGCGCTCATGTTCAGGAGAAAAAAACACTTTTGAGGGGCTCCCCTGCCACGAGCAGGAGGTTGGACTAGATAACCTCCAAGGTCCCTTCCGACTCTTATGATGCGATGTTCTATGCACTGGAAGCCTGGTGATCTGCTTCGAACCCTTCGGGTGGGGCCGCCAGTGCATTCCTATTTGGCTTTGTTTGACAGTCTGGTTTATTGTTATGGTTTTATGAAGTTATGGGCTTACTTTGGCTTTTTATGGCCATCGAGAGTCATTTTGAAGTTGGCAGTGAATAAAACGTGCTAAATGAGACCTGGCAGCCAAGGGGGAGGACTGTTGGGGGCGCAAAATTAATGATGGTCCTGAGCCACCACATCATATTCTATATCCATTCCATTCCATGTTCTATTCTCTATTCTATTCTCTATTCTCTTCTATTCCATGTTCTATTCTAATTATTCTATTTTACTCTATATTCTATTCTATTCCATGTCCTATTCTAATTATTCTATTATTTTATTCTATTCTATTCCATGTTCTATTCTATTCTAATTATTCTATTCTATTCCATGTTCTATTCTAATTATTCTATTCCATGTTCTATTTTCTATTCTATTCCATGTTCTATTCTATTCTATATTCTATTCCATGTTCTATTCTAATTATTCTATTCCATTTCATGTTCTATTCTAATTATTCTATTCCATTCCATGTTCTACTCTATATTCCATTCCATTCCACGTTCTACTCTATATTCTATTCTATTCCGTGTTCTAATTATTCTATTCTATTCTATTCTATTCCATGTTCTATTCTACTCTATATTCTATTCTATTCCATGTTCTATTCTACTCTATTCCTAATTCTATTCCATCCCATCCCTATTCTATTCCATTCCATTATTTGAATCCCACCCCTAAGACCTGGAGAACTTGCCTATCAGGAGAACCAATCGGATGTGTTGGGGACTTTTTGCCTTCCTTACAGCGGTTTCTCTGAAGGATGAACAAGTTCTCTCAGAAGAGGCAAAGTCTCAAACAAGGGTTACTCAGAAGGTGTTCCAGGGTGGTGAGAACTTCAGAGAAACAGTGTTTACACAGTTATTTCGAATCCTTACCTTCAATTTGTTGCACAGTGCCCTCTGCTGGCCACACCAGGTCACAGCATCATAACTTAGGGGAGCCTTCAGGAGAACGCCAAAGCTCGCTTAGACTTTGTTGATGGCAATAAAAGGTTTTTCTCAGCTATTGATAGGTTTTCTTCTTCTTTTTGCATCACGAAGAAATTGCCCTTTTGTGTGTGTGTGTGTGTGTGCACATCTCGGAAAGCAACCAATTCAGCTGCTGCTTGCTAGGTATCCATAGTTCTCGGTTTCCAATGATTCGTTTAGTGACCCACTGTGTTGAAAAAAGTGACCAGAACCATTTCAGCATCCTCACAGCCATTTGGTCAAAATCCGGGCGCCTGGCAACCACCAATGGTTGCTGCAGCGTCCTGGAGTCATGTGATCTCCATTTGCAGCCTTCCTTTGCCGGCTTCCAACAAGGAAAGACGATAGGGGAAGGCAAGATTCTCTTAATGACTGCATCGTTCAGCCAACGGTCGTAAAATCAGGCGCGATTCACTTCACTGCTTTGCTTAGCAACGAAAAGTCCCGGTTGCAAGTCAAAGATCAGCTGTATAATTTGACGCCCACTCAACCATCAACAGCTGCGTGCAAACATGATCTTGATCCTGATCTGGGGTTGAAACATGGCACGGCACACGCACGCACACATGCACGGCTTCTTTTCCCTCTTCCCAAGTTTTCAAGGAGCTACGACAAATGCAGAAAGGGCTGAATTTCTAAAGCTGTGGGGTCTCTTTTCAAGTTGGAAACCCTTTCCCCAAAGCTTCGCGACGGCCCGTTTTCAAGATCAAGAAGGGTGTGACCTACTTATTTGAAACAACTCTGCTTAGGATTGTTTCGCACACTTCTGTGACTGCCACGTGCAACTAAAAAATAAATAAAAATAAAAATCCACAATTCTTCCTTCGGTTTTCCTTCGCCGTCTTTCTTATGAGGGCTTCCGAAGCAACGGCCAGCAGGAGACAGTGGAGCAAAATAACACGAGTTCAAAAGCCCAGATTTAGTTCTGATCATTTTTGATTCTTTAGAGAGGCACAAGGAAACTCAACTTTCCCCTATATATTTGTTGCTGGAAGAAAGAACAGCCGTGAACCGACTGCCTCCTGCTATTATCTTATCTTAAAACAAGCTACCTGGTTCGTTGCACTTTGAGCTGCCATTATCCCAAATATAATCAGCCGTGACCAGGAGATAGAAAATTCAAGCGATTTGCTTTGTTTGTTCCTCTGCTGGTTTTCAGAGGTCTTTTGAGAGTTTGAGTGAACAACAGCCACATCATTAGGGCTGTGCACGTCTCTGGACCGGATTCCAGCAGGTTTGCTTCGCGGCAATCGTTAATTCCAGTGCAATTGTAGCCCTGGTCTGTAATTCTTGAAAGCAAGAATTACATATTTCTAAAACAACAAGTGCTGGACCTGAAAATTGAGGACTCGGCTTTTGAGTAAAGGCTCAAGGGAGAAATGTATCTTGAAAGGGTTTTTCCATTTTGACTCTGAAAAGACCCTACAAGCTCTCTTCCACTGCCAAAATGCTCTTTGGGTGTGATGGACTTCCTCACTCCCTTTGCCGCTGAGCACCGCGAGATCTTGGCGCCAGATTTTCTTCGTACAGAAGGTCAAGCTTGACCCTCAAAGGCCAAGACGGAGCTTAAGTTCCCCACGTGGGTGGAGCTACCAAAAATAGCGCTTCTTTTCATCAAAAAACAACCCTTGATTGAATCCAATTTAATCAACATAATGATCTGCTGGACATTTTAAATTCCACTAATTGTACTGTAATTTTGTTAAGGCCATCGCAGGTCCCTCTGGGCCAAAACTGGCTGATGAATCTGATGGGAAGAGTTCTCCGTAATTTACCGCCGTTAGGGGAAACTTTTTTAGCCGCTCAATGAAGCATTGTATTTCTTGATAGGAATTCTCCTTCCGAGACAGCTTTTGCAAAAACCACACGGGCTATTGGCTCTGCCTGCAACCTGCCATTTTGCATCTAGCTCCTCCCATGTGCCCCTATTTTACATAAATTACTGTTTAATAAATGATAGCATTGAGGTTAAGCTGGGTGCGGGGAAAAAAGGAGATCCTTCCATCTGCCTACTTTTGGGAAATAAGCAGAATAAAATTGAATGTCTGATTAAAACCTCTGACGTAATCTCCTTTATAGAATTTATTGGTGAGAATTAGGACTTGGAAACACCTATAAATGATCCTTTCCGTTACCTCTGGCAGCGTCTTCAGGCACTGATTGGAATTTTCCTGGAGGTTAATGAGGGTGATTGGTTTTAAGACTTTTTTTAAAAAAAAACTGGTGCAGAAAATATCCTAAGACCTTTATTCTGTTTTTTTTGTTTTGTTTTAAAGATTAAATATAATCTCTCCTCAGTAGAGCATCTCTCTTTAAAACCGCACAAAGAGGGGTGGGCGGGATACATTCTTCCTAAAAGTAAGAAATACTGACCAAGGACAAAGGAGGTTTACAGTGCAAAATAGAAGCTATTCACACCCACCAGTGCAAAATGATTATCCTTACAATTTCTACAGCATAGGCCAGAGCAATCTTTCTTCAACCACTTTCTGAACTATAATTCTAGAGTGCCCCAGATTCTCTAGAACATCCGTGTTAAAGACTTGCCTGGAGACAAGGGTGCCCTATCTTTGCTTGACATCTGTCAAAAGGTTTCCAATTTGCCCATTCTTCAGAAGCGCAAACAGGATTTTTGGAGTCTACGACTGCGGCTAATTTTTAGATCACGGATACACCCGGGAAGATCCCAGCAAAGACAAAAGGCAGGAGCTAAGGGGGTTGGCTGATTGTTGCCATGTCTGCTACCACATGGACACCCAGGTTGACATGCAAACGTGCGCGCGCACAAACACACACACACACAGGGCTGCTTCGAGGGCAGGAGACGGCGATCTCAGAAATTCACATTTTCAGGCTGGGAGACCGTGGTGTTTCTCCCCCGTTTTAGTACGGGATATCGTTTTGGTAGTACTGGATCATATCGTAGGTCTTGCTCCTAAAAAGAAGAAGAAGAAGGAAAGAAAGAAAGAAAGAAAGAAAGAAAGAAAGAAAGAAAGAAAGAAAGAAAGAAAGAAAGAAAGAAAGAAAGAAAGGCAGGCAAAAAATTAGGCTTTTTCAGAGATGTATCTCTTGGGATGTAATTCATTTTCTTCAGGGATGCGAGAAACAGACAAGCTTTGCGGTCAGGTGCTATTCTGGATGAAGGTTTCCTGTGGCAATGAGTCATGGATTGATTAGAAATATACTGTAGGAGACAAGCAGGCATGAGCCCGAGGGAGGGGGTCAAGCATGTTATCGGTCTTGAATCCCTTCGCTCTCACAAGAGATTGAACTCCTGCCCACCTTGACTTCCGTTGACTCTTCCCTACCGCCGGTTTGCCTTGACCAGGGGTAGGCAATCTTGGCTCTTTTTATGACTCGTGGACTTCAACTCCCAGAATTCCTGAGCTGGCATGGCTCAGCATGGAAACCTCTCCCTTTCCCCTCAGCATGGCTGACTCAGGAATTCTGGGAGTTGAAGTCCACGAGTCATAAAAGAGCCAAGGTTGCCTACCCCTGGCCTTGACCATGAATAGCTCAAATTCTTGAAGAGAGCTACCTTGCTTCCTGCTCTCTTGCACCGGACATAAAAGGTAGCCCACTTCTTTCATTGCCCTCGTAGGTTCAAACGGTCATTCAGCGAACGGCTGCGTTTGTTTAGTGACCATTCAAACTTACAACGGCACTGAGGAAAAGAATCCCCTTTTCATACTTAACAACCGTTGTGGCATCCCCAGGGTCATGTATCAAAATTCAGACACTAGGCAACTGACTCGCATTTATCACGGTTGCAGCGTCCCGAGAGGGGGGGCGGGTCAGGTGATCCCCCTTTTGCGACCTTCCGACGAGCCAAGTTGACGGGGGAGTCAGATTCACTTTAAAAAAAAAACCTAAAAGGGGGCAAAAGTCAGCTAACAACTGTCTCGCTTCACGACGGAAATTTTGGCCTCGACTGCGGCCGTAAGCGGAGGGCTACCTATACTCGCAGATTGAGGTGGTCCCCATGGGGTAAACTGGACGGGCCTCAGATCTAGCTGATCTAAAAACCTACTTGTTGTAGACCTCCCTTTGGGAGGATCTTGTAGGTCTGAAGGTACAATTCTCCCTGCCTCTCCTTGGTTGCTGTGCCATTGACGGGACAGTCGAGGAGAAGCAGGCTTACCTGTTGCTGAGGAAGCAATTCTGAATGATCTTCATGATGAAGTTTGCAGCTTCTCGCTCCGTCATGTTGGGGCTGAACCTGTTCCTGTTTGAGAAAACAGGAGGAGGAGGAGGAGGAGGAGGAGGAGGAGGAGGAGGAGGAGGAGACTGAGATCAAAAGACTGTTCGGCGGAAGTCCTGACTCTGCCACATTTCCCCACAAGCCTGTGGGCAACTTTGGTGGCTGATGTTTTTGCAAAGGCTCTTCAGTCGGCGGGGCATAATCTGAGAATCTAGGGCTGCGAAGCCCTCCCTGTTCTCACCAAGTTCTAATGGTTAACGCCATTATACGAGTGTTTCTCAACCTTAGCCACTTTAAGAGGTCTGGACGTCAACTCCCAGAATTCCCTTGCTTAGCTTAAAGAAGGTCCACGCCTCGTTTCTGCTCTTGGCCAATCGGTGCAGCCCACTTACTTCAAGAGTTTGATGGTCTGTCCCCGAAAACAGGGCAATCCTGTGTCCAACATCAGAGTAACCAAAGACACGACCGCATCCATGTAAGGCCTGAAAGGAGAGAAAGAGAAGGGAAGGCTTAGTGGGGCCTCATCCATCGGCAGGAGGTTTACATATTTAGGATAGGATGAGACCGTTGCACATGGGGCAAAACTTCCTTTACAACTGCCTTACTTAGCAATGGAAATTTGGGGCTCGTGGATTTCGTAAGCCGGGAACCACCTGTGTGCGTTTTCTTCCCTCTGCCTAAATTGCTCTCTTGCAAGAGAGTTTGGGGGGGAAAAAGGGGGCTCAAGGCAAAGGAACCCAAGCAGAAGAAGCCTCCTCACCTGACTGCCAGGTAGCCCCTGACACACATCTCCATGAACCACCTGAAGGGCGTGGCTTCCATCTTGCCACCCATGATCATGACCATCTCATCCGTCAGCTTGATGTCCGGCTCCCAACCCAGGTTTCCGCCGGGAGAACTTTCGAACATGAATCCAAAATCTGCCAAGGAGGAGGAGCTGTTTTTAATCTAGATCTCTGAAATCCGATCACCGCTACTTGAAAGATAAAGGTCACTCTTTTGAGGAGAGCAAAGTCCACATTCTGGACGGAAACCCCTGGTTTGAAAGAGGGGTCAGAGGCCATCTGGATGAAAACTGGACAGCCCACCCTCAACGGAGGGGAAGGGGTACGACACCACCTCTCTCCTGGGTACCCCACAATCCTTTCAGCGGTCCCAAGGAGGCTCCACAACCAATTGCACCCTGATTCGGGTGACCCCGAGGGCGGAGGTAAACCTCCAAGTGGCCTCAAACAACTCTCAGAAAGAGTACTAATGACCAGACGACTGCAAAGGATATAAATCCTTTCATTCCCCACCATTTAGTCAGAACTGAAGAAGCTTCTTGGATGAGAAGTGAAACTTTTCGAGGAAAAACACAAAGCAAAGTCCTTTAAAAAAAGCACTCTTTGGGCGCAACCATGAGTGAGAACTCCACAGACAATCAAAGAGCGACTTGGAGGAGCTGGCCCAAAAGGCAGAGCCTTTAGAACTGGACCACGGTTCTGTTGTCCCAGGAGGTGGTCCATCCCAAGTGCAAACAAGCTTCTGCCCATTGAAGGACAACGTCCTTCTGGAGAAGACATGCTTCCTCCAGATAAAAGGGTGATCCCACAAAACAAAAGCTCCCAAAGGATAAACTAACCAATATGAATGAGATGTCCATGTTTGTCCAGCATGATGTTGCCATTGTGTCTGTCTTTAATTTGCAAGAGGAACAGCAGAAGACTATAAGCAGCCATACTGCGGATAAAGTTGTAGCGGGCCTGCAAGAGTGAGATGACATTGGCAATATTGAGAAGGAAGAGTTAGGGTTTGCGTCATGGGCCCACAGGAGGCCAAAGTTGAACATCTACAACAGGAGCATTTTCATAGGGGTGGGGGCGGACTGAAGACCAACGACTACTTTTCAGGAGAGGAATAAAGGAATCTAATTGCCTCACTTGGTAGACTTATTTGAGTTGACTTTATTCCTAAAAATACACAATTTTTGTGCTTGGCATCACTAGATTATTCACTGTTAAGGAATGCTCAACCTGCTCATTATTGTACAGCAAATGAAGGCGAGGATGGCCTTTTTTCTAGTTCTTCATTTAGGGGCTTGTCAATAAAAGCTTTCCTCCAATTCTCTTCGGAGTCAAATCAAGGGACCATTAGAGAGAGTTTGGAAACACACACACACACTGAAAGACAATCCCCACTCCCTTCTAGCATTGAGGATGTTACCTAGATGGGTCATGGATTGCCTGCAAGAAAACAACCAAGCTCAGAGAGTCCTAAGAATCTCACAGTTCTCCTTCCCCCTTTTCCTCTTCTCTTTCTCCGGCCCTCCTCCTTCTCCTCCCCTTCTCTTTTTCTCCATGATCCCCCCTCCCTTCTAGCACAGATGATGTTACCTAGTAAGGTCATGAAACGTCTGCAAGAAAGCCACCAAGCTCAGAGAGCACCAAAGGTAAAGGTAAAGGTTCCCCCGCACATGCGTGCTAGTCGTTTCCGACTCTAGGGGCCGGTGCTCGTCACCGTTTCAAAGCCGAAGAGCCAGCGCTTGTCCGAGGACGTCTCTGTGGTCATGTGGCCAGCATGACTAGATGCCAAAGGTGCACAGAACACTGTTACCTTCCCACCGGAATGGTCCCTATTTTTCTACTTGCATTTTTACATGCTTTCGAACTGCTAGGTTGGCAGAAGCTGGGACGAGTAACAGGCGCTCACTCTGTTATGCAGCACTCGGGATTCGACCCGCCAAACTGCCGACCATCTGATAGACAAGCTCAGCATCCTAACCCACTGAGCCACCGCGTCCCTGAGCACCAAGGACCCCACAGTTAAACCCTGAGCTCTATTCTCTTCGATCGGTAAGAGTCACGCAAACTACCTTCTGGAAGGCCAGGGTTGATTCATCTCCGTACTGCCTGGTAAAGTAATCGTACATCCCAAAGTCGGTCTGCCTGCCCAGCTGATCTCGGGAAGTACAATCCGGAATGCATTCGATGACTCCACACTAAGAGAAAGAAGGGAAATGAAAGAACAGGAGAACTCAGGCACAAAAACACCTGATTGGTCACACGTATGCTCAGCTGGAAATGCAAAATACACTGGAAGTTTTGCAAGAGACGGAACCACCCTTTTACTGGGACGGGATGACTCCTGTCTTGAGCGGGGGGGAGGGGGGGGGTTGGACTAGAAGACCTCCAGCCCCATGATTCTACATCTCATTTTTATCATAGAGCTTTTTTGGGGAAAACAAACGGAAGAGCGATGGAGAAATAGGAATGGCTGAGGAATGACAGAACAGGCCTTGTAGGGCCCAAACTGCCTTCCTTTTCTGACACGACTTCCCTGTGAAGTCAGGTCAGAGTCCCAAAATGGTTTTGTTCTGAGACACTTTCAAGGCTGCTGACTTAATAGCTTACTCTTGGGAAAGCGGGCGTATCTTCCTCCTCTCTTGCAACTATCAAAAAATGATTTAACGTTTCATCCACCATTGAGTTAACATTAAAAAAAAGGACTACATAGCACATCAAAGTACTGGCAATGGGAGAACAGCTTCGGTCTCAAACTGCTTAATAAGATGATCTGCACTGCATTATTACAGTATGTGTGTGTGTGTGTGTGTGTGTGTGTGTGTGTCCGTGCACGCGCTCATGTATATATGGAAATAATAGACAGACTAAGCAAATTTAACTTCTAGGCAACGTGGACCCTGGGTATGTATAACCAACCCTGTAAATATAATATTTCAAGTGCAAACACTTTTAAAAAGTTTATAAAAGCATAGACGCCGAAAGGACGTTAGTTGGAAAATTCATCGACAATTGAAAAACGGCAAGAAACTCACAAAAGAGAAAACGCCTGTAGTCCTCAACTTACAACAGTTCGTTTAGTGACCGTTCAAAGTTACAACACCACCGGAAAAAAGTGACGTAGGACCGTTTTTCACACTTACAACCTTGGCAGCATCCCCAAGTCCCGTGATCAAAATTCGGATGCTAGACAACTAGCTCATATTTAGGACGGTCGCAGCATCCTGGGGTCGCGCGATCCCCTTTGGCGACCTTCCGACAAGCAAAGACAGTGGGGGAAGCCAGATTCATTTAACAACCGTCTTGTTAACTGAATGTTTGCAGGGATTCCCTGAACAAATGTGGCAGGGAAGGTCGTAAAATGGGACAAAACTCTCTGGACAAATGTCTCCCTTCGCAAGATAAAATTCTGGCCTCGACTGTGGTGGAGGACTACCTGCAGGAGAGATTTAATTTTAGAGCAAGGTAGGTTTTTTAAAAAAGTACTTGCACTTTCAATATTCAATTTACGGTGTTGAGTGTACATGCTTGGGGTGTGTGTGTGTGTCCGTGCTGTTTAGAAATTAAATCTGCTTTATCCATTGGGCATCTCTGCACAAAACAAAACTGTACCGTGAGGGCTGCTAAAAGTCTCGCTCTTCTTAGGCACTCACCCCAGGAGCGGTAGCCACAACCCGGTAGGGAAAGACGTAGAGGTCAAGGCCCACCAGCTGAAATATGTTCTTGAAGAGATCGATGATCTGCAAGGCCAACATGTCCTGTCCAGCACCAAAAACACAAAACAAAACCCAGGATTGAAGGGTGTGTGTGTGTGTTTCAAATATTATGAGCAACAGTGATCGATGAAGGAGAATATTTGTAGCTCAGGGTTGATATGAGCGGTCCTTGGGTACTCCTTGAGCTGGCTGGTTTTCTTGCAGATGTTTCATGAGCCAAGCTAGGTAGCAGCAGCAGCAGCAGCAGCGACGACAGCAGGATTGATGATGTTACCTAGTTTGGGTCAAGAAACGTCTTCAAGAAAACAAGCAAGCCCTGAGAGCAACAAGGAATGCCCCCCCCCAGTCCTTCTCCTTCTCCTCACTCCCCCACCCCCAAAACCTTTCTAGCACAGATGATGTTACCTAGTTTGGGTAATGAAACATCTTCAAGAAAACAAGGAAGCTCAGAGAGTACCTAGGACCCCATAGTCCTTCCTTCCTTCCTTCCTCCCTCCCTTCCTTCCTTCCTTTCCTTTCCTTCCCTCCCTCCCTCCTCCTCTCCATAAATTCCACTCCCTTCTAGCCATGAGGAGGTTACCTAGTTTGGGTAATGAAACATCTGCAAGAAAACAAGGAAGCTCAGAGAACAGCCAGGACCCCATAGTCCTTTTCTTTTCCTTCCTTCCTTCCTTCCTTCCTTCCTTCCTTCCTTCCTTCCTTCCTTCCTTCCTCCCTCCCTCCCTCCCTCCCTCCCTCCTTTTCCATAAATTCCACTCCCTTCTAGCCCTGATGACGTCTGCAAGAAAACAAGCCAGCTCAAGGAGCTCCCAGGATCCCTCATCGCAACAAGGACTGCTGAAAATTGTCCGCATCCGCAGGTGACTCAAGAAGACAACCCAGACGCTTTCTTACCTGCCTGCAGTCATCGCCCACTTTAAAGATGGCGGCCTGCCAGCAAATCTTCTTACTCTCCCTCCCGTCTTCTCCGCATTCGTCTATGGAGTCTGAACGACAACGCAGGCCTAGAAGGGTGGGGTGGGGTGTTTGTGAAGAAGTGACGTTCCAAATGATAACACCTAAGAGATGTCCTTTAGGTGACTATAGCCAGCAGTTAATTCTCTGCCTTTTCTGTGATGTGGTCCCAAGTGTGGAACAGCTCAAGGGGTTTGAGGTTGGATGTCTCTATGTTAACATTGCCAAAGGGGCTTTAAATGTTTTGTAGAACTCTTTGGAGACTTTTCCCCTCCGTTTCCATTATGTTTTTTATGTTATAGGAACATTTCCAATAGAATAGAATAGAATAGAATAGAATAGAATAGAATAGAATAGAATAGAATAGAATAGAATAGAATAGAATAGAATAGAATAGAATAGAATAGAATAGAATAGAATAGAATAGAATAGAGAATTATGGGAATAGGATAGGATAGGATAGGATAGGATAGGATAGCATAGCATAGGATAGGATAAAGAAAATATGGAATAGAATAGAATATGTAATGTAATGTAATGTAATGTAATGTAATAGAATAGAATAGAATAGGCAATGCAATGCAATGCAGTAGAATAAGAATAAGAATAGACTAGACTAGACTAGACCAGAATAGAACAGGTAATGCAATGCAATGCAATGCAATGCAATGCAATAGAATAGAATAGAATAGAATAGAATAGAATAGAATAGAATAGAATAGCTGGAAATGACCTTGGAGGTCTTCTAGTCCAGCCCCCTGCTCAAGCAGAACCATACCATCTCAGTCAGGTGACAGTGTCATCAACACAAATCCATGAACATGGACTTAAGCACACTCCCAGAGACACTGGAGGACATGGGGGGGGGGGGCTGGCATGTTGTAGTTCATGGGGCCACTAAGAGTCAGACACAACTTAAGAGACTGAACGACGACAAAGTGCTGGAAGGGACCACAAGAACCACCCACAAGAGCCCATCCCCTCTTCACAGTTGAGGGCCAAAGTATTTGAGCTTCAGCCCAAGCCAAGCTCCTCAAATATTTTGGTTCACGTCATGAACGGGGTCCGCTGCACTAACCTTCTTTTTCAAGTTCACTCACTCCACACCTCTTCACCTTGAACTTGGCCAAGTAAGGGGCTTTGGCAGCGCTGGAAGGAAGCACAAACGCGTCAGGAGCCATTAACTGGTAATTCCTATTTTATTTTATTATTTTTTTCACTGAAGGAAAACCAAGCTGGAAAAGAGCGCCAGAAGGCCATACCTTTGCATCGGCGTTCCCGACTTGTAGTCAATATCCAAAACAATGGCTTCTGGATTGCTTGGTAAATAGCACCCTATTGGGAAGGGGAGAAGAGAATCCTTGGGGAAAAGTGGTTGAGCTAGCATAGGGGTCTTCCAAGTTGGCCCTTTGATGACTTGTGGACTTCAACTCCCAGAATTCGTCAGCTAAGCACACTGGCTAAGAAATTCTGGGAGTTGAAGTCCACACCTCTTAAACTGGCCGAGGTTGAGAAACAGCAGTTTAGCTCTTTCTGAGTTAGCATCATTTTCCTCTCACATTATGTCAGGGGTCTTCAAACTTGTGGACTTCAACTCCCAGAATTCCTCAGCCAGGCGACCTTCTGACAAGCAAAGTTGGAAGACCCCTGAGCTAGCAGGACGAGTCAGGGAAGACAGCAGAAAAGACTTTTCCTCTTTGCAAGGAGGCCTCAACTTACAACTGTTCATTTAGTGACGCTTCGAAGTTACAGCGGCGCTGGGAAAAATGACTTATGACCCCTTTTCACGCTTAACAACCTGTTGCAGCATCCCCCCATGGTCAGGTGGTCAAAATCTGGATGCTTGGCAACTAACTCCTATTTATGACGGGTTGCGTTGTCCGGTGTATGTTTGTGTTTGTGTGTGTGTGACGTGATCCCCTTTGGCGACCTTCTGACAAGCGAAGTCAACGGGGGAAGCTGAACTCCCTTAACAACCGTTGTTACTAACTGAACAACTGCGGTGGTTCTCTTAGCAACTGTGTGGCAAGACAGGTCGTAAAAACGGGGCAGAAGTCACTTAACAACTGTCCCCCTTAGCAAGATAAAATTGTGGTCCTCAAGTGGAGGATTACCTCTAATTGTTCATTTCTTACCAGGTTGCACTTTCACTTCAGATAAAGCGCTCAAGCAAGCCTTTTTTCGCTCTTCGCCTTTAGGGTAAGGCCTACAGGGGGCAAAAAAACCACAACACATTGGGGTATTTGAATTGTGAATTCTTGATCCGCAAGGCAACTTATAATAATAACAACAACAATAATGGAACTATGTCCCCAAACTTTGCAAAATACATCAAGAAATTCCTGCAATAACTCCAGCAAAGCTACAAAAAAACTGCGCTACTCAGAACGTCTTATATTTTAAGGAGGTACCTGGTTGATGCCTAGGATGCTGGCAGCAGCCCGTGTCAACCATCAGCGCCAGTCAATTTGAATGTTCAGTTGACTGAGTTTCATGTTTAACGAATAATAATAATAATAAAGTTGGAAGGGACCTTGGAGGTCATCTAGTCCAACCCCCTGCTCAGGCAGGAAACCTTATATACCCTGTAACTTGGGTTTGGTTTATAAGGCACATTTCACTGGAAGGGAAGAACAAGGCTTTTCTCTGACTCTGCCTTTGTACTCACTTGATGATGGCTGAAACGTTGGTGATTTTGTTGAAGAAATCAAATTCCCGTTGGTAAAACTCCTTTGCTGGGCCAGACAGCGAACCAGTTATTTCTTCAACCAACTGTTCCAGCAGTTCCCCAATGTCAGCTACGTGAAAGAACAAGCAGGAGAAGGAGGGTGAAGTTTGTGGGGTCCTTTGGTGCTCTCTTGAGCTTGGTGGTTTTTTTTGCAGACGCTTCATGACCCGAACTAGGTAACATCATCAGTGCTAGAAGGGAGGGGGGTTTGTGGGGGGGGGGAGGAGGAGGAGGACTGTGGGGTCCCTGGAAGCTCTCTGAGCTGGGTGGTTTTCTTGCAGATTTTATTAGCTAATAAGAAAGCAGGAATTTGGGGCAAAGTCCAGGGATAGCTGCTCAAGAAACCCATCGCCCAACGTCTCCAAGCAATGGTCCACTCACGGTCTTTCTGGTGTCCCTCTTCATCCAGGTAGATGTTTGTCTTCATATTCCAAATGAATTGGTGAGCCAGCAGCTGGGACTTGGAAGCTGCCCAGAGGATGTACTCCCTGACGTAGCCCATCTGTGAAAATACAACAGGGTGGGTCTTCTTCTAAGCACGGCTCTGACCAGGAACATGTTGAGACAGAGAAGCCTAGATGCCCTAATGCAGTGGTCCCCAACCCTATTTCCATGGACTCTCCATCCATCCATATTTTTTCTTTTATTCTTTTTCCTCTATCTATCTATCTAATCTATCTATCTAATCTATCTATCTATCTATCTATCTATCTATCTATCTATCTATCTATCTATCTATCATCTATCTATCTATCTCTTTTCATTTATGTCTTATCTCTCCATCTATCTATCTATCTATCTATCTATCTATCTATCTATCTATCTATCTATCTATCTATATCTTTTCATTTATATGTCTTATCTCTCCATCCATCCATCATCCATCCATCCATCCATCCATCCATCCATCCATCCATCCATCTCTTTTCATTTATATGTCTTATCTATCCATCCATCCATCCATCCATCCATCCATCCATCCATCCATCCATCCATCCAAATGGCATAACCTGAACATTTACTGCATGCCAAAGAACCCGAATGCAAGGATTGTATGGAAAGGGTCTAAAGTTCAATCCACAGCACCTTTCAGTGAAAAAGGACCGGGTGGCCCACAGATACTGGATCGCCCTAAACTCATCTGATTGAGGACATCCCTTAACCAAAGATTTGCCGTCTTTATCTGCCCTTACCTTGTCGTATCGAAGAGCCTGAACAATCTGCGGAATGTAAAACAGAATAGCATCCTGGGGGGTGGGGGGGGGGGTGGAGGGAGGGAGGGAGAAGAAGGAAAAAAGAAATTAGGATTTCTTTTTTTCTTTCCAAGCACCGACATTCTGCCTTCAAGAGCCTTTCCCTCCATCATTAACAGGCAAAGAGCTGTATTTATTTATTTTTTTGTATTATCATAAACGAAATGCAAAAAATGTAGAGGGATATTCAGTGTGCCTCCGAAAGTCACGAGGCTGTGAAACATCTACTGTTGTGATTATTGCTGCCCTTGTCATTGCTTGTATTTGCAGCTGGCAGAGTCAGCCAGATCTGTAGAATGGACTTGGCATTTATGCCCATCTATCAAGTCCTTGCCAGGGACCTGGGATGGACAGATGTGGAGGTTGCGTGGGGTTAAAGGTCTCGTCGCAGGACGTCAGCTGTCCCAGGTAAAGCTGCCTTTTGCAATTGACTGGTGGTGAATATGTCAATGTCAGTGGCAATACATTATGGTTCTTCGCACAACCAGATGTTTAGATTGGAGCTGGCATTTCTGTCCACCTATCACGTCGTTCTCAAGGACCTGGGATAGGCAGATGCGGTTGTTCGATGGTATTACAGGTACGGGCAATCCTCGACTTACGACAACTTGAGCCCCAAAGTTCTCTGGCTAAGTGAGACTTTTGTTAAGTGAATTTTACTCCCCTTTCCAGACTTTCCTTGCCAGAGTTACGTGGATCACTGCAGTTCTTAACTTAGTCACACGGTGGTGAAGTGAATCTGGCTTCCCCCGTGGACTTCGCTTGTCGGAAGGTCGCAAAAGGGGATCATGTGACACACACACACACACACACACCCCGGGATGCTGAAACCGTAATAAATACGGGTCAGTTGCCAAGTGTCTGAATTGTGATCACGTGGCCATGGGGATGCCACAAGCGTTGATAAGCGTGGGAAACGGTCGTTAGGTCACTTTTTTCAACAGTCACTAAATGAACAGTTGTAAGTTGAGGACTACCTGTATTGTCACAGGATGTAAGCTGTTCGAAGCTACTACTAGAACCCTCGGCCTTTCCCTAACAGGCTCTTTACTTACTTTTCCAGGAATTTCTTGTCTCTTCCAACTATCAGGCAAATGGTTCAATCCAAGACAGGGATAACTCAACCGTTCCTCCTCCGAGGAACTCTCGACTAAACTTTGGAGCAGAAAACGCCACGTAAGCTACACCCAACGGACTTTTAACCCTCTTGATGTGGGAAAGGGAAGCTGCGCCTGTCCTTTGCTACTACAGATAGCTCTTGATTTACGACCACAACTTTGGACCAGGATTTGATGCCCAATTTTGCGACCTTTACAGTGAACTGAATTGAACTGAATATTTTCTTTGACCAGGTGCGATTAATCAGAATGCAGCTGGAAGGGACCTTGGAGGTCATCTAGTCCAGCTCCCTGCTCAAGCAGGAGACCCCGGGTTAGACCATTTCAGACAAATGGCTGTCCAATCTTTTCTTGAAAACCTCCAGCGATGGAAAACTCACAACTTTTGGAGGCAAAGCTGTTCCACTGGTTAATTGTTCTCACTGTTAGGAAGTTTCTCCTTAATTCCAGGTTGCTTCTCTCTTTGGTCAGTTTCCATCCGTTGCTTCTTGTCTTGCCTTCCTTCAAGTGCTTTGGAGAACAGGTTGACCCCCCCGTCATCTTTGTGGCAGCCCCTCAAACAATGGAACATTACTGTCGTGTCACCCCTAGTCCTTCTTTTCTCTAAACTAGGCGTACACACAACTCCAGCAACCATTCCTTCATCTGTTTTAGCCTCCAGTCCACTAAATCATCCGTGTTGCTCTTCTCTGCCCTCTTTCCAGAGTCTCAACATCTTTTTTGACCTCGTGGAGACCAAAACTGAAGTTGGGAAAAATGCAGAGGGGTCCTTTAGGAGCCCAGGATCGACAGTACGTCAGCGCAAAGAGGTTCTAAGATCCTACCGGCAAACGTCTTACTTACCGGAGGGAAAGACCGGAGCACTTTCACCCCATACTGAGCCGTCAAAGGATGAGGAGGGTACATGCTGGAGAAATAGGACAGGCCCGTCGGTGGGTCGGTAGGGGTCCAGCACAGGATGTGGCTCAACTCCGGAGCATCAGCGTCAATGGTGTGCCAAGTAACAAGATACTGAAAAATAAGAGGGCATGGGGGAAACACACGCGCGCACACACGTGAACCCCGATGCTAGCAGCAGGATGAACCTCAAATACTGCTAAGCTTGTAAGCCGCCCTGAGTCTTCAGAGAAGGGAGGGATATAAATGGAATTAAAATAAAAATAAAATAAATAAATTGGCCAGACTGTGGAATAATAAACTGGAAAATCTAACTAGGAAATGAAGGAATTTTTCCCCCCCTACCTGCTTCTTGATCAGAACCAAGTCGAGACAAAAAAAATTGCCTCCCGCATCCATGAACCGCCAAAGTTCACATTTGGAGCTTGAGAATTTTTTTAATTTTTATTTTTTTGCGGTTTCGTGAGTTGCGGTTCGGATGCTTAGAAAGAACGGGTTATAGAAAGAAGAAAGTCGTGATGTGATCTTAAAGAGGGAAAGTTTGATTATTATTGTGTTTGCAATTCCTGAGAGAAGCCGCATTTTTTATATTTCTTTTTGTGTTTTTTCCCCCCCTCTCTTCCGTTATTTTCTCTCTCTCTTTTTTTCCTTTTCGGTTTCCTTCCACCCCCCCTTTCTCTTCTCTTTCACATTTACCCTAACTTTTTCTCGGAATGTACGTCTTATTATCTATGTAAAAATCTTTCAGTATACACTATTAAAAAAAAAGGGAAATATTTCCCACGGGGGCTAGGCTCCCACGCTGTATAAAGTCATAAAGTTTCTGGTTCATCCTGATATTCTCAACACAGCTAACCTCAGATGTTTTTGCATTGACAACAGATGGAAATGTAGCCATCTTTTTCCCTTTCGCTTTTACAGTTAGATGATGCTGGGAGGGGGGCGGGATCTGAATGAGAGTCCAGCTAGACATGACAACACTAAACCTAGCCTGAGAATCAAGGTTACTGAACCCAGAGCTGATAAAGAATTAGTGGGCTGGAAAGCTGGAGAGGAAGCCCGCGCTTCAAGCTAATTGGGGAATGTGATTTAGGACCGTTAATTGAAGGAGGGAATTGTGCTTTGATACTAGGTGCCCAGCGGAGGGGAATTCAGTTTTGGGCTTCGATTATGTAAGTGCCGATATTCTGCTACTCGAATAAAAGATTCTTTAAGGTGAACAATGCCTCGAGGTTCTTTTGAAGAGTTTCATCTGTCGGAACCATGACAGATATCTTGAAATCCTGGGGCAGGTTTAGTAGTAAGTCATGTATTCTGATTGACAAGCCGCAGCAATGAGTGGCTCCACCCACTGTGGTTAACTGAAGCCAAACCAAACCGATCATTTTATCTCTGGAAACAATTAGCTGAATCGATGTTCTGATCAACAGCTGGATCATCTGCAAATGCCTACCTTGATGGCTTCTGGCACATCGCTCACGGCTCCAGGGTCCAAGCGAACCAGACGGGTGACCTCCATCCCAATTGCTTCTGTGTTCTTAAATCTAGGAACCAACAGGGGACAAACTGGTAGTTCTCAACTTATGACCTGTGGGTTAATAGCTACAGGTAGTCCTCGACTTACAACTGTTCAATAAGTGACCATTCAAAGCCACAATGGCACTGAAAAAAGTGACCTTATGATCATCTTTCTCACTCGTGACTATTGCCGTATCCCTATGGTCATGTGATCAAGATTCAGGCGCTTGGCAACTGGCTCGGATTTACGACAGTTGTCGTGTCCCCAGGGGTCACACGATCCCCTTTTGCAACCTTCTGTCAAGCAAAGTCAATGGGGGAGCCAGATTCACTTAACGACCTTATTTCTAACTTAACAGCTGCAGTGATTTGCTTAAGAACTGTGGCAAAAAAAGTTCATAAAATGGGGAAAAGCTCACTTAGTAACTGTCTTGCTTAGCAACAGAGTTTTGGGGTTCTGCTGTGGCTATACTACCGCCGGAAGCTAAAGTTACTAATTTGCTAAAGTTACTATTTTTGTAACGAAGAGCCAGGGATTCACCTGGTGGGAAGCTGCACCGCAAGGTAAGGGGAGATGCTCCAGGCCAGGTTCACATTGTCCTTCCACTGCTTCTCACTCAGACTGATGTATTTGGACCGCCAGTTTGCAACACTGTTCTCTCCAGTCTGGTCCAGCTCCAGTTCCGGAGACGAAAGGGGATTATACCAAGTGATGAGGCGCTCAATCTCTGTAGCCTAAGAAAGAGAGAGAGGGTGGGAGGGGGAGGGAGAGGGAGAGGGAGAGGGAGAGGGAGAGGGAGAGGGAGAGGGAGAGGGAGAGAGAGAGAGAGAGAGAGAGAGAGAGAGAGAGAGAGAGAGAGAGAGAGAGAGAGAGAGAGAGAGAGAGGAGGGAAGGAAGGAAGGACAAAAGAAAGAGAGAGAGAGAGAAAGGATGGAAGGAATAAATTACATCAAGTAATACATTGTCATTTAACAGTCTCCCCTTCCTCAAGTTACAACCACAACTGAACCTCAAATTTATGTTGCTAAGTGAGTTTTGCCCCATTTTAACAACTTTTCCTGTCTTGTCCCAATTGTTAAGTGAAACCATTGCATTTCTTAAATTAGTAAAGTGGTTGCTAAGTTGATCCGGCTTCCCCCTTTAACTTCACTGCTTAGAAGGTCGCAAAAAGTGAGGGGGGGAAGAGAGAGGGAATCACACGACCCTGGGAAACTGCAACCGTCATAAATGCGAGTCAGTTGCCAATCATCTTGAATTTCGATCCGGTGACCCCGGGGAGGCAGCAATGGTCGTTGTGTGTGAAAAAGGGACTGAAGCCCCTTTTCTTCAGCGCCACTGTCACTTAGAACGGTCAGTAAATGGACTGTTGTAAGACGAGGACTACCTGTATGTAGCTGTAAAATCAAGGCTTTGCGAATTACAAGCAACTGGGTCTGGCCTTGGCTTAGGAGAAGAGACTTACCAGAAGTGAAAGCAGCAGAGTTCTCCTTTTCATGTAGTATTTGTGGAGCTGAGTGCCCCGATTGGTCTTCTTAGACATTCCTTCGAAAGACAACACAGAACGCATGTTTATTTATTGGTTAAATGGATTTGAGGGTTTACCTCCCCGTGGGTCAACTCCAGGCGGCTTGCAAGAATACACTATTAACCTGGTGAACCCTCAAGCTTCCTCCTCCCGTTATGTATTCAAGGTGGGCAGTGATGAATATTTACATGTTGCTTACAGGTAAGGGTGTAGGTCTGTACCTATGTTGCATATAGTATGTTTCAATGGGTGTTATGGATGTGGACACCTGGAGAGCAAGCAACTAAATTTAGCTGTGAGGATTAAACGGGTGGGGGAGTTTAGCGGTACATAAGGCAAAGCCAAGACACACCTGATTTTTTGGAGATGGTCGACATGCCACTAGACAAAGGATAGGTGTTGATCCATCCCTGGGTGGCTTGCTGTCGGGAGCCCACGGTGACGTCAAGATTGCTCCGGGTGTCTTGGTTATCTAAAGGTAAAGAAAACATCCCTTTGGCATCAACGCCAGGCAATCAAAGAAGAAGAATGAACAGCTAGAGAGAGAGATGAATGTGACAAAATTTTGTTTTAACGTATGCTGATTAGTGTACATTTAAAGTGACAATAAAGATTCTATTCTATTCTATTCTATTCTATTCTATTCTATTCTATTCTATTCTATTCTATTCTATTCTATTCTATTCTACTCTATTCCATTCCATTCCATTCCATTCCATTCCACATTTTCTATTCTATTCTATTCTATTCTATTCTATTCTATTCTATTCTATTCTATTCTATTCTATTCTATTCTATTCTATTCTATTCTATTCGACTCTATTCCATTCCATTCCATTCCACATTTTCTATTCTATTCTATTCTATTCTATTCTATTCTATTCTATTCTATTCTATTCTATTCTATTCTATTCTATTCTATTATTCTATTCTATTCTATTCTATTCCTTATTCTATTGTATTCTATTGTATTCTATTGTATTCTATTGTATTCTATTGTATTCTATTCTATTGTATTCTATTCTATTGTATTCTATTCTATTCTATTCTATTCTATTCTATTTCTATTCTATTTCTATTCCATTCCATTCTATTCTAAATTCCATTCTGCTCTTATTCCATTCCATTCCATTCTATATGGAGAGCTCTTGCCTATAAAGTCAGCAAGAGTCGGGCACGACTGAATGTTTAAAACAACTAGGGTCAAACAAATTCAGAAGGGCTTGGACTTAGGCCATTTGTGGGAATGTAACAACTCCAGGCTGATGACTCGCTTAACTCCGCTCACCTGGCTCTTCTCCTACCAGAACCTATGAAACACATACCTGGAGGCACAAGCTGGCTGGCAGTTAAATATTTCTTGTCGGAGAACATTGCTGTCCAAAATTTGATGAGGATGATGATGTCCTCACGCAGCCTCTTCTCTCCTTGGGTTGGACACTTGGGGGCAGAGCTTCAATGGAGGGCAAAAACATTTATGATAGGACCAACATTTTGGCAAGAAAACATGTCATCGTCTCTTGGGTGTCCTGTGAACCAGCTTTGGGACTCCCCTGCTTCTTCCTCACCTGATCTCTGATGTAACCAGAAGATTTTATGTCTTTGTAATCAAGGGCGCTATTACTATTTGGGATGCCCTTTTATCCTTTCATGATTCTGTGTAGGTTCTCTGCATTTTTGTTAGGTTCTGTTGCTTTGTTTAATTCTTGCAATCTGCCAAACTCATCTTGGTTGAATTGGATGGCCATACAAATAGAACTTCCAGCAAGAGTTGCAAATCTTCTAAGGGGGGGGGAGGAGGAGGAGGAGGAGGAGGAGGAGGAGGAGGAGGAGAAGAAGAAGAAGAAGAAGAAGAAGAAGAAGAAGAAGAAGAAGAAGAAGAAGAAGAAGAAGAAGAAGAAGAAGAAGAAGAAGAAGAAGAAGGGCAATACCTGAAGTAATCAAAAGCCGTGGAATAGATCTTCTCTCTCAAGACATTGCGAATCGTTGCATTTGGGATGACATCAGCGTGAAGCAGAGACAGCCCCAGAGTTAAGAGCCTGAAAGAGTCCAAAAGAATTCCATCAGGATCTTTAGGCAGGAGGCTCAAAAGGGTTAAATAGGAAGGAAGACAGGTGTACAATATAAAGTGAAAATGGCAGAATGACAAGTGATGTTGCATCCTGAGCTCCCCCCCCTTTTTTTTTTTGATGAGCAAAAGAACAAGGGCAGAACATCCAGAGCCTTCTTTTAATCTCCTTGGAAAAACAGTGAAGTCGCACAGTACGAATAAATATAGCAGATGTTGTATTTTCTTTAAAAAAATGAACAGGGGAAAATCAGTTCTGTGTGAACCTGGCAGGTAAGCTCAAAACGAAACTGTCTTTGGTCTTCTTCACGCCTGCTCCCGCCTCTTGAAAAAAAATAAACGAAGAAATCCTGAGCGTCTTGCTTACTTAAAACGGGGTCCGATGGCTGCCACGTGGCGATTCATGCTACCCTTTGATCCGCCAATATTCAAAGACAGGGACCTCTGGAGTAAGCTGGCAAAAATCTCCACTTGGTCAGAACTGCAGTACTTGGCGATTTCAAATCTCTGCCCCAAGAACTGTGGATAGGAAGCCATAAATTAGACAACTGTCTGTCGAACAAGCCAATGTTTGCCACAAGCTGATTTCCTGCAGGAGGGGGATCCTACACACACACACACACACACACACACACACGATGGTGGTGACCAACTCAAAAAGGGGATGAAAGTTTGTCTAAGCAGGTGGTATTTCTCAATAACTATTAATCTAGTTTCATCTAGTGGTTAAGGCGCCAGACTAGAAAGTAGGAGGCTGTGAGTTTTAGTCCTACCTTAGGTATGAAAGCTGGCTGGGTGACTTTGGGCCAATCCCCAGGAGACTGTGAGTTCTAGTGCCACTTTTGGCATGAAAGCCAGCTGGGTGTCTTTGGGCCAATCACCAGGAGAATGTGAGTTCTAGTGTCACTTTTGATATGAAAGCTGGCTGGCTGATTATGGGCCAATCACCAGGAGACGGTGAGCTCTAGTCCCGCCTTAGGCATGAAAGCCAACTGGGTGACTTTGGGCCAATCACCAGGAGACGGTGAGCTCTAGTCCCGCCTTAGGCATGAAAGCCAACTGGGTGACTTTGGGCCAATCACCAGGAGACGGTGAGTTTTAGTCCTCCCCCTTAGCCACAAAAGCCAGTTGGGTTGTTTTGGGCCAATCGCTTTCTCTCACCCTAACCCACCTCACAGGATTGTTCTGGGGCGGGGAAAGAGGGGGGAATAAATAAAATAAATAAATAAAATACTTGCTTCTATCCAGATGTAATGCGGGGTGACCTCTGGCGGACACGGCTTGGGTTGGCTTTCTTCGGAGGCAGCTAAAGGATCGGCTTCTTTCTGCTCGGTGGAGAACAGGCCAAATTTCTGCTCCACGGTCATTTGCCAAGCCCCAGCCATCTCTCTCATGAACTAGGAGAAGCAAAATCACTGCAGCAGCTGTCTTGAAGCTTGTTAAAAAAAAATAACACTTGGTTCTAGGGGTTAAAGTGCCGTGCTTATAACTTACGGGGACTTCTATGCCGTTCTTCGCAGCCAGCAGCCATTCCCAGCAAGCCAGGGCAGTCTGCATGACCATTTCGTTGAACATACGCAGAGGGCCCCAGCAAAGGTGATGTAAGAGCTGGGAATCGGTGTCTGAAAAATTTAAAAAAAAAACAACACACAAAAATCCAGTATTTTTCATGTATCTTTATTGTGCCGTAAATAAGTCTCAGCAAAACAAAGAACATGGAATTTAGCCGTCAAAGCCAGCTAAACTGGATGGCGTATTCTAAGTGTGGCCTTACCAAGGCGTTGTAAAGTGGTATTATAACCCTTCAGGTGATCTCGATTCACAGGCAGCCCAGCACTGGGTTGGCTTTTTTGGCAGCTGCAGCACATGGCTGGCTCGAATCTAAGGGATTGTCCACTAGGACTCCGAGATCCCTCTCACAGCCTTTGGGCATGAAAGCCAGGTAGGAGACCTCGGGCCATTCTCTCTATCGGTCACAGGGTTGTAGTTATGGAGAAAAATAGGTCGAAGAAGGTATGGTTAGCTATCTTTGTTGCCTTGAGTTACTTGTAAAAATTCCATTTAGCAATGGAAGCGTTGGGCTCCGTTGTAGTCGAAAGTCAAGGAACCCTCTGTATAAACCCATTAAGATTTTTCATTATTACCTTTGCTGCTTATCAGTAACGCGGTCATTTTAAACATGGCCTGAGTATAGTTTTCTGCTTGGCTGGCTTCCAGGGCATTGCTGAGTTGCTTGATCATGAGTTTATTCAGGTCCGAGGCTCGGCCTGTGGCGTGGCAGTAGTGGATCATCCCTGCAACCTGATTAGGAAAAAAACAAAAACAAAAAAACAGGGAAGTCACTGATTGATTGATTGATCGATATTCAACATTGATTATAACAGCCATGGTCATAGTCAACCAGATGTTCAGGCTGGAGTTGCAATTTTTATCTGCTGTTGAGTCCTTTCCGTAGGCAGATGTGGCTGTTTGATGGGGTTAGAGGTGTCCGCAGGTCAGCTTTGAAGCTGCCTTTTGCAATTGACTGATGGGGATTTTTTGTCAATGCCGACGGCCTTCAAAGGGGTGCTGCGGTTGTTGTGAGACTGCACCAGGTTAAATTAAATTAGGATACGAAGAATATATCAGGTCTGTTAGATCACACCACGACGGGCTGTTAAGCTGAGGGCATATTCCAGACCAGTATCGCTGACTATTTTTCAGAGAAATGGAGCGGCGCTTGAACGATTAGCTGGCCTAGACATTTGCTATCTGAATATAGATCTTTTGAACATTCGCATTTCACTGTGTTTTTAATTTAGGTGAAGGGCGAATATGTGTTCTAAGTCCGTGTCTGTTAGGCCACGCGCTAAATAAATAAATATCTCAGAACTATAAGCCAGATCTGAAAGACAGCAGCTAGAAAGCACTGTGCACGCTTTCTCCAATGGGTTTGCTTGCAGGTTTTGTGTACCCAAAGTGGGTCCCTTTAAAACACCCCCCCATGTGGCATGAAAACTGAGAAGGGTGGAACTCTTGACTAGCTCTGCTACTCACTTCTCCAGCGTAGCGATTGCGCAGGTTCAGGGACGCCATGAAATTGGAGTAATCTTTCTTCACGCAGGCGGGCCTTTCGGTTAACTGAGTGGCCTAGAAGCAACCACACATACACACACACACACACACCACGTCGTAATTTTAAGTTTTTGAGAATAGAGGGAGAACTTGGATGCTCGGGGAAAGCCGGCAACGGATGGGACTTGTTGTAACTAAACTAAATCCTGGTCCTTTATCCCCTCCCTTATCGCCAGAAAGAATGTGGCAGAGTGGCTAAGAAAATGACTGAACATTTGGAAGTTCAGGTTTTGCCTATTGGGCATCACTCTGTGGACTGCTCTCCGAGCTTGGTTGTTTTCTTGCAGATGTTTCATGACCGAACTAGGTTACATCATCAGGGCTACTGGGTATGGCTTTCTCCCACCAAGACGAAATTTGGTTGTTTTTCCTACCAAAACTCTTGGGTTTCCTCCCACCAAGGAGAGAAGCACAAACCCACCAACAGCGGCAGAGTAAGGCGCCATATAAAAACAGCAGGCAAACCCCACATTCTCTTGCACTGTTACCTAGTTGGGTCATGAAACGTCTGCAAGAAAACAACCAAGCTCAGAGAACACCCAGGACCCCACAGTCTTCCTCCTCCTCCTCCTTGCACTGATAAGGTTACCTAATTGGGTCATGAAATGTCTGCAAGAAAAGAACCAAGCTCAGAGAACACCAAAGACCCCACAGTCTTCCTCCTCCTCCTAGCACTGATAAGGTTACCTAGTTGGGTCATGAAACATCTGTAAAGAGACAACCAAACTCAGAAAGCACCAAGGACCGCACAGTTCCCCTCCTCCTCCTCCCCTCCCTTCTCATACTGATGATGTTCCCCAATTGGGTGGTGAAACCTGTCAGAGAAAACAACCAAGCTCAGAGACCACCAAGGACTGTGGACCTACAAACAGGGGCTTTCATTTTGGGGGCTGTACACAAGCCGCTCCTACAGGGTTTGGAGATGATAAGCCGGACAACCACCCCAAGTGAACAGAACTCACCCCCAGGGTTGTGTTTTGCCTGTTGTAGCCTGCAAAGTGGAGAATGCTCTCGGTTGCCATAGCCAACCCCGTGTGCTGTGACAAGCCTGATACCCAGTTCTGGTGCTTGTTCAAATATTCCTGGGAAGAAAAAAAGGAAGTCGAGAACCACAATTCAGAAAAAGCTGGTGCCGTGGAGACTGTGGGTCTGTGTGTGTGTGTGTGTGTGTGTGTGTGTTTGTGTTGCTCTGCTCTGCAGATTTCCCCTGGCCAGGCTCCCCAGCTTCCAAGATGCCTTGTGATCTGAAAGACAATGGAGGACGTGGAAGCTATACCTGCAGGTGAGATTTGGTGACGGAAGGTGCCCATTTCATGGCTTCTTGGAGGACCATGCCGCACCGGGCGGCGAAATCTTTAACGATGCTCTGGAAAGAGGAAAAATATGGCAAGCTCAGCTAGTAATGCAATGCATGTGCTTGACTGGAAAAAGTATAACAAAGCAACTAAGAGCAGAGAAGAGCAACTAAGGCGACCCAAGGCCTGGAGGCTAAAACATACAAAGAAGGGCTGCGGGACTTGGGTTTGGCCAGTCTAAAGAAAAGAAGAAATAGGGGAGACGTGATAGCAGTACTCCAGTATCTGAGGGGCTGCCACAAGGCAGAGGGGGGCAGGTTGTTCACCAGAGCACCAGAGGGCAGGTCGAGAAACAATGGTTGGAAGCTGATCAAAGAGAGAAGCAACCTGGAATTAAGGAGGAACTTCCTGACAGTGAGGACAATCAACCAGTGGAACAGCTTTGCCTCCAGAAATCGTGGGCGCTCCATCCCTGGAGGTTTTTAAGAAGAGACTGGACAGTCACTTGTCTGAGATGGTATAGGTTCTCCTGCTTGAGCAGGGGGCTGGACTAGAAGACCTCCAAGGTCCCTCCCAGCTTTATTCTATTCTAATCAAAGAGAGAAGCAACCTGGAATTAAGGAGAAACTTCCTGACAGTGAGGACAATCAACCAGTGGAACGGCTTGCCACCAGAAATTGTGGGCGCTCCATCCCTGGAGGTTTTTAAGAAGAGACCGTTAGGCTTTTCTGCCACTCAGTGGTCATGTGGGTTTCTTCAGCCCAGATATTATACGTGTAAAATAGTTTACCTCTGCACATAGAATGGAATATAGGACAAGGGGAAGAGAAAAGTATAGGGAACACCATTCTTCCCCTCAACATCCTGCCCCTGCGGTGTATAAAAGAAAGGGCATGGCACGGCCTATTCCGTTAATCTAACCAACCGTTATTTTAACAAAGCAAACCGTGGCTTAAGATAACAGGCAAATCCAGTCAAATATTGTACAATATTTGTATTCCTTTTACCTCTCTGGCTTCGTAGGTATCGGGGACAGTAATTCTATACGGGGCATCTGGAATGTCGTAATACGGCTGGTCCTTATGGATGTCCTAAAACAGAAAGGAAACAGAGACTTGAGAGCAACGTGATTCCGAAACGATTCCCAAAGAGAAAACCCAATTTCCTAATTGAGGAATTAGGGATGCTCGCATGAATCGGGGGGGGGGGGAGTGATTGTGCCATCGTTCAAAAAAAATAAAATAAAAATAAAAAAAATTCTTACGCTATTTAATTTTACGAGAGCGGCAGGCTGCCATTTCACTCCTGACAGCAAGAAAAGATACCTTTTCTTTTTTCTTTTTAAGCAACGCCAGCTGCGATTTTATTTGCCTGGCGACTGCTGGAGAAGCACTTACTGCGCTGAGAGACAGGGAGAGGGTCTGGAGGATGTCGAGCATGGTCTTCAGCACCGTTCCGCTCCAAAGCAAGTGAGGAAACCTTGGAAAGAATAAACCGAAAGTTACGAGTCTGCACAAAAATATCCGGAGCTGGGAGACAACGGTACCCAGCCATTCGTTAGCAGCTGATTGACTGATTTAAATCTCAGTCCAACATTAAAGGAATCAAGGAATTTCTTGATGGGGAACTAAAGGACTGGCTGCTTAATTTGTTGAATCTGTCTATCTATCCATCCATCCCTGTCTTGTCTATCTCCAACTGTATCTATCTATATCTATTATCTATCTCCCTCCCTCCACCCAATCTCTATCTATCTATCTATCTATCTATCTATCTATCTATCTATCTATCTATCTATCTATCTATCTATCTATCTATCATCTATCTATCTATCCATCCACCCACCCATCCCTATCTTGTCTATCTCCAGCTGTACCTATCTATATTATCTATCTCCCTCCCTCCACCCAATCTCTCTCTCTCTCTCTCTCTCTCTCTCTCTCTCTCTCTCTCTCTCCATCCATCCATCCACCCACCCATCCCTATCTTGTCTATCTCCAGCTGTACCTATCTATATTATCTATCTCCCTCCCTCCACCCAATCTCTCTCTCTCTCTCTCTCTCTCTCTCTATCTATCTATCTTCTATCTATCCATCCATCCACCCACCCATCCCTATCTTGTCTATCTCCAGCTGTACCTATCTATATCTATTATCTATCTCCCTCCCTCCACCCAATCTCTATCATCCATCTATCCATCTATCTATCTATCTATCTATCCATTCCTGTCTTGTCTATCTCCAACTGTATCTATCTATATTATCTCCCTCTCTCCACCCAATCTCTCTCTCTCTCTCATCTATCTCCCTCCTTCCACCCAAACATCATCCATCCATCCTCCCATCTATCTCTGTGTAATTTCTCTACATGCTGGCTGGGGAATTCTGGGAGTTGAAATCCACACATCTTAAGTTGCTAAGAGTTGGAAGGGACCTTGGAGGTCCCGTAGCCCAACCCCTTGCTCAAGCAGGAGATCCTATACCATATCAGATAAATGGTTGTGCAATCTCTTCTTGAAAAATCTCCAGTGTTGGGAGCACCCACAGCTTCTGAAGGCAAGCCGTTCCAGAGGTCGAAGGCATGAAACCTGCTCTGCACGCAACTCATTGCGATCTACTTACTTGTCTACAAGCCCCGATAAGTATTTATCTGCAACTCGTCTTATGCGCTTATGAATGTGGTTAAAGTTGACCAGCAGGAACTTAGCGTGTCTTTCCAGCTCTTCTTCATTTTCTTTCGTTTTAGGCTAAAGATCAAAAGAAGGACCATGAAAGTCCCTTATCAGGCTTTGGGGATGTTTTTTTTTGACCAATACAATGAAGCGATATATAAGTCAGAGTGCCATTGCTATTGCTATTGCTGTCTATTTAAAAACCTGCCACGTAGCAGCTCCAACATCTCTAAGCAGGGGTAGAGAAATTAATTTGGAATATCAGAGGTCTGTGAAACCCAGAACTAGGAGATGCTGGACACTGGATGGTTCATTTGAGCAAAATGACAACCAGAGTGTGCATTCTCGTTTGACAAACTTACTTTGTCCGCCATCATGCTAAGGAAAGCTTCAAACACCTTATCTGCGACGGATATCACACACTGCATCATACCTGAAAGAGAGGAAGCAGCAGCCTGTTTAAGAAAAATAAAAAAAATGAAATGAAATGACTCAGGCAGCTGAAAATTGTGCCGGGCAGGTAGCATCTCTCATAAGTTGTCAAAACCCATGTTTTTGCTTGCTTATTTACATCCAGGTAATTATGCAAAAATCACATCATGGGACTGCTTTGAACAATGTGCTTATTCTGCAAGAGTTTTACGCAGGCGCCCATCAGATGTAAGGATCATAGAATCTGAATAGCCTTTACCTGATTTGTCTTTCTGAATGGCTTTATCCTCAAAGTAATAAAACATCACTTGGAAACGATCTGGGTCTGTTGAACGTAGGACCCTAGCAGACCAACAATCGGGAATTAATTTCACCAAGATACAATTGAAAAAGAATTTTGTATAAATCTGTCTGTCTGTGTGTCTATCATCTGTCTGTCTATCTATCAATCATCTATCTTTCTAACATCTATCTATCATCTATCTATCAATCTTCTATCTTTCTAACATCTATCCATCAATCCATCTATTATCATCAATCTTTCTAACATCTATCTATCATCTATCAATCATCTATCTTTCTAACATCTATCCATCAATACATCATCTATCAATCATCTATCTTTCTAACATCTATTTAGCATCTATCTGTCTTTCCATCTTTCCATCTATCCATCCATCTTTCCATCTATCTATCTATCTATCTATCTATCTATCTATCTATCTATCTATCTATCTATCTATCTATCTATCTGTCTGTCTTTCCATCTATCTATCGAGCACCTCTGCAACTCTGGAGGAGGATTTCAAGAAATACCTCATGCATTCCAGACGATATACCGAAAGCAGGTAGGTAGACATGGCGAAGTCCAATTTATTGATCAGGGCTGACACTTCAGGAGGTGGATCCAGGAGATTTATGATGGTGCTCCTCAATTCATTCAGTTCAGCCTAGCGGAAATTAAAACAAAAACAATAACCAAACAACAAGCAAGCAACTTGTTTGGGCAGCTGTTTCCGGCAGGTGTTCATCTATTAGCCCCTTAAAGCTGTCCGTGTTCTTGGCAAGCACAAGACTCTCTACATGCACCCACAAGAGCCACCCTGAGGTAAGATAAATTTTTATAAATGAATAAATAAAAATGAGTAAGTAAACTCCACAGAGCACAGTAAGGCTTTGCTGAGAACCGCTGCAGGAAGGCATCGCTTCTCTCTTTCAAACCACGAGAATTCAACGAGGGGAACATGAAAGCATTTGGGCCACACGAGGACGCTGCTCAAATATTTGGAAAGTGGATCCCAGGCAGAAGACAAACACGGGCGTTGGAAGGCTCAGAAGAGGCAAGGAGCAAGACTGCTGATGCTGGATAATCACACTTGACACATGTCAGGATAAAGGCTGTTAATCAAAATGAAGAATCTCCCTGGAATGCTTAACTTATAAGCACCAGCCCTGGAGCTCTAAGTATAATTATTTTCTTTCTTTCTTTCTCTTTTCTTTCTTGCTGCTCTCTTTCTTTTTCTTCCATTTTTTTTCTTTCTTTCTTTCCTTTCTTTCTTCCGTTTTGCTTTTTCATTTTCCTTCCTTCCTTTTGTTTTTTTTCCTTCCTTCCTTCCTATCCCATCCTATCCCATCCCATCCATCTATTGGAATTGCCCACAATATCTACGTTAACTTAACTTATAAGCACCAGCCCTGGAGCTCTAAGTATAATTATTTTCTTTCTTTCTCTTTTCTTTCTTGCTCTCTTTCTCTTTCTTCCCTGTTTTTTTTCCTTTCTCTTTCTTCCCTGTTTTGCTTTTTCATTTTCTATTTTCCTTCCTTTGTTGTTTTTCCTTCCTTCCTTCCTTCCTTCCTTCCTTCCTTCCTTCCTTCCTTCCTTCCTTCCTATCCCATCCCATCCCATCCCATCCATCTATTGGAATTGCCCACCATATCTACGTTAACTTAACTTATAAGCACCAGCCCTGGAGCTCTAAGTATAATTATTTTCTTTCTTGCTCTCTTTCTCTTTCTTCCCTGTTTCTTTCCTTTCTTTCTCTTTCTTCCCTGTTTTGCTTTTTCATTTTCTATTTTCCTTCATTTTTTTCTCCTTCCTTCCTTCCTTCCTTCCTTCCTTCCTTCCTTCCTTCCTTCCTTCCCCATCCCATCCCATCCCATCCCATCCCATCCCATCCCATCCCATCCCATCCCATCCCATCCCTCTATTGGAATTGCCCACCATATCTACGTTTTTAATCAGCATTTGTTCACATGTGCTGCACATCATCGGTTGAGCAAGCAAGGGAAGATGCTGGAGGAAAAGGGACGTACGGAAGTGACGGTGTCGTTTTTCATGGCCGAGTTATACTGAAGGACAGAGCGGAGAGGCTCTTTGGTGGGGAAAGTCAAGAGAGGCGACTTGGTGGCAATCTCACAAACCCCCTCGTACCACTCTTCGGGCCAAAGACCTGGAGTGACATTTGGAGAAAAGAATGAAAAGCCAAAGTAGGGTAAATATTATTTCTGGACTAGTTCGGTAATAACTTAATTTAATTTAATAATTTAATTTAATTTAATTTAATAATTTAATTTAATTTAATTTAATTTAATTTAATAATTTAATTTGTATACCGCCCTTCTCCCGAAGGACTCAGGGCGGTGAACAGGGCAATACATAATAAAAAACAGAATACAAAAATTAAAAAGTAATTACACCATTATGCCCGTAAAATTAATACATATTAAAATTAAAACTATTTATAAAAACCCAACCCCATCCCATCAGACCAGGCCAGCTTGTTCGAAAAAGAAGGTTTTGAGATCGCGGATCTCCAGGTCATCTGGAGCATTATTTTTTTTTTATTATCAACACTGAAGCCTAGTCAAACTTGGGTCAGGCTATGAACAAGCCCCCATCAAACTGTGATGTTCTGGCCTAGGCTTCTTTCGAAACCACAGTGTAAACAAAGCACTGATTTCCAATGTTGTTGTTTTTTTAAAACAAAGCAAAACAAAGCAAAACAAAAAACCAGCCCTCCAATGAACTTGGAGCAGATGATTTGCAACATCATTCTCAAGGCTGGAAAAACAGCACAAGTCTCAAGCTGTTTCAGATTCAAGAAGAAAAATGCTCCTTTTTTTTTGGGTTCCTTCGGACTTAGGTCTTACTTTCCAACATCAGTTACTGAATTACGATATTTGCAATAATATACAATTACAATCAAGCCGACATGTTGGCTGAGTTGTCCTGTAAAGTTCTTCAGAAGCGGCGAAGCTCTTTTAAACATGACCCAGGGCAGTTAGTCCATCACATATCTTCTACTCCAATCCTAATCCTCCTTTCTTTGTGAGAGTTCAGATGAAAACTTGAGGTTTACCTGACCCTTCCACGGCAAACCCCATCAGCACCGAATACAGCCAGAAGTCGCGGAAGAGTTTTTGCAATCGTGGTTTGGCTTCCTTGATCGGTGGCAAGCGTCTGGTGAGCTAGCAACGAAAGAACATATTTCAAATGTTTACAGAAGGGGACAAACCAGACTTTGCTAGCTACCAATAAAAAAATGGAATGATAAAATTGATTTGATTGATCAATTCATCCTACCCATCTTGGCTTCTAACAGCTTAAGAGAGTAAAATCACCTTCAGATATGACAGCCTAACAATCGCTGTGGTCTAGCTAATAACACATCTTTCATGACAAATGATATAAACTCTCGTCTTAGGCTCAGCTGTTTCAAAAAAAAAAAAAGAATCGCCAAGGCCATGGAGAACTGTCACAACACACACACACACACCACGGTACCCAAACATGTATTCATTTATTAGAAATATTTACTGCAGAACTTGTCGGTGCTCTATCACTGGAGGTTTTTAAGAAGAGACTGGACAGCCATTTGTCTGGAATGTGATAGGGCTTCCTGCCTGAGCAGGGGGTTGGACTAGAAGACTTCCAAGGTCCCTTATTCTGTTACTGCTGGAAGCAGGATTGACTTCCAGCTGTTTACATTGAAGGGAATCAAAAAATAGTACAATAAAACACTGTTATAATAAAAAATTTATTATTAGTGCAGGTTCGCGTCCCACCAGGCTCAAGGCTGACTCAGCCTTCCATCCTTCCGAGGTAGGTAAAATGAGGACCCAGATTGTTGGGGGCAATTACATGGCTTGGGTCCGGGATATCTGAGGGAACACCTGCTGCCGGCATCAAGTTCCCTTCGTCCAGTGCGCTCCCACAGGGAGGGTCTTCTCAGGGTGCCACCGGTAAGAGATTGCCGGCGGGTAACACCCAGGGATAGGGCCTTCTCAGTGGGGGCGCCTGCCCTTTGGAACCAGCTGCCAGTGGAGCTGAGGACTGCCCCCGACCTCCGTTTATTCCGCCGGGGCCTGAAGACCTGGCTCTTTGAGCTCTCTGGCCCAGGCTGAGGATTAATTTATTTTAATTGGGGTTTTATTTACACAGGGATAAATTTAATCTTTTTTAAACTTGGTTTTTAACTTTTGTATTTTTGGTTTTTAATTACCCTGTAAACCGCCCTGAGTCCTTCGGGAAAGGGCGGTATATAAATGTAATAAAATAAATAAATAAATAAATAAATTAAGCTGACTTTGTAATAATGCCGCTTGGGGTGTGTGTGTGAAAGCCCTAATAAGCAGGCATATACATAGAATGAAGGCTACTGCTAAGCTTGTAAGCCGCCCTGAGTCTTCGGAGAAGGGCGGGATATAAATGGAATTAAAAAAAAAAAACAAGATACCAATCTTAACTGCTGATTAATCTGTAAAGATGCAGAGGCAGCCCTCGACTTAACAGCAGTTTGTTTAGTGAATGTTCAAAGTTACAACAGCCAGATTCCCTTAACACCCGGATGGCTAACTTACCAACTGCAGCGATTCACTTAACAAGAAGGGTGTATAATGGGGCAAAACTCACTTAACCGCTATCTCACTTAAGCAACCCAAAAGAAAAAAACTGGGGCCCAATTGCGGTCGTAAGCCGAGGACTACCGTTGTTTTGAATACACGATATGTAAGACAAAAATCTTTCTTTGCTTCTATCTGTAAAAGGACGATGTCTTTAAAAAAAAAAGAATAATAATATAAGCAGAAACAAGAGTAGGAAATCAGCAGAAACAGCACCCCGTCAGGGATTTTAGCTGACAGGGTGAGTGATTGATTTACAGCCTGTTTACTTTAGCAAGCACCAAAGTTCACCCTTGAAACATTTCCCCCGTCTTTCTTGCAGAGGCATTTGTGAGTCTTCCCGTTCGTCAGCAGGAGAGGTAAGGAATATTTCTTATATGGGGAGGTGGGGGGGGAGGTGGATTAAGAAAAGGAAAATAAACGCAAGTATTTTTTTTAGGCGGAAACCGAGGCAGAGAATTCAATGGCTGAAGCTCAAGGCAAAGCCGTTGATTGTTAAATCTGATGATGTTGTTGCCGCGAATATTCGGGCGATAGTGGAATTCCACCTCTTGATTTTCACTTCTTATTTTCTGGCTGCGCAGCTGCTCAGCATAACTTAGCAGGTTTCTCCAACGGAAGCCAGGCTGCGGCAGAAAACGGGGTGAAGGAAAGACATCTAAAAAGGCAGAGTAGGGGGGGCAAATTGGTTTTCACAGCAGAGAGTAAGAAGAGATGGTTATATTTCAACGCCCTACCGACATTGATTCCTGCGGCACTTGTTTTTGTACAGAATTAATTCCACTTTTCCTTTTGCTCGGATTTTTTTTTCCACTTTGGAAAGAAATAACCCCAAACTTTTAAGGAAAGAAAGCAGTCTCTTTAACCTGTTAGTTCTCTAGACTCCCATCACCTTCGCTTCCCATCCTCGCAGCGGGTTAAAGAATTGTAATTTAATGCAACTTTTTAAAAAAATGCAAGAGTCTATTCAGATAAAGGGAGCTGCTGTCTTTCGCAGCCTAGTTTGTTTAGATTTAAGCCCTTTAAAAAAAAAACTTATTCGGGAATTCAAAATATCGATTCGGGCAAGATCCACGTTACTTTTTGATTGAAAGCTCGGGTATCTTCTTATAAGATAGCCCAAATTTTGAACTTTTGAAAGACGTCAGTAGCAGCATACAAGAATTGCAGGGATAAATGCAGGGATAAATTCTCTCCCCAAATAACAGCAATGTAGCTGCTTAGCTTAGAAGAGGCAGGGTTCTATTTTAATTTTATTTCTTTAATAGACTTATATGCTGCCCATCTCACCTCTACCTACCAATTACAATACAGAGGAAATAATCATCGCCACAATAAAAATAAACGCACCTACCCAACTGCAAAGAGAAATCAGCTGATTTGTACTTTTACTGGTGCTTGGTTTCACCTAGTCCTTGCACTGCAGCCTTATTGCTTTCTCACACGGACAACCAACCACCACCTAAGATGGTGGACATGACCCTGATAGAAGAGAATATTTATGTACTTGGAGTTGAACTATGAGGTCCTTGATGGTCTCTGAGTTTGGTTGTTTTCTTGCAGACCCAAAGGCGCCATTTTTCAAAAGGCAAACTGGGCTTTCTTTGTCTTTGAAGACATTTCACTTCTCATCCAAGAAGTTTCTTCACTTCTGAAGAACTGAAGTTTCCTGGATGAGAAGCAAAATGTCTTCAAGGAAAAACAAAGAAAGTCTAGTTGACTCTTGGGGGGGGTGGGGGGTGAAGAAGCACCTTTGGGACAGCCATGACCTGGATGATTGAAAATCTCCATAGATATATTTTTTTACTTGCAAACGTTTCATTACCCAACTAGGTAACATAATCGGTGCATGATGTTACTGACGATGTTACCTAGTTGGGTAATGAAATGTCTTCAAGAAAGCAAGCTCAGAGAACACGAAGGACTCCACAGGGCGCGACGCTTCCTCCCCTGCCTTTTATCTTCCTAATAATCCCATGAGACATATTTGGAAGAAAAAAAAATCACTAGTGTGAGGTTACATATCATCACATGGAGACTGGCACCAGGTCCTCTGTCCATGTCCAATCTGACTAGTTACATACATTCAAATACATTCCAGCTGATGAGTTCTGTGGTAGGAATCCAGTATCCTATGAACATTGCATAACGCAAACCATTCCTTACTCCAATGTGTGACCCAGAACCCTGTTCCATTCACCTTTTCTTTAACTCAATGTACACCATTGCAATTACTTGATTAAAACATCTCAACCGTATCTAGCTGACTTCACTTCCTGGCACCCAAACTGTCACTTTCACATACTAGAGAATCCGATTCAGACCATGTAAACCTCTGTAAATCCTCTTGTCTAGCTCAGAAGCATCTCCTTTGAAGGACTCCCGTTTCCAGCTCAAATACGATGAAGTTCTTTTGGCGCTCGGTGGTCTTCTCCCTCGCCATCTCCTTGGCATGGTGTGGCATCAAGGACCTTCACGAGCACTTCGAACAGCTGGGCGGCGAGGCCCAATCCCTCCACTCTCGTAGCCTTCTCAGGAACGCCACCCTTCAGGTGACCGACCTCTCCCCCGAATTCCATCAAGAAAACACGGTGACCAACGACTTGAGTGTGGAAGAAGAGGATGAGGAGGACTACCTGGACTTTGATAAACTCTTAAGCGAGGGTGACGACGACTATATTGATATAATTGACAGCATTCCGGATGCCATTTCTCACGTCGAGCAAGGCAACGTGCTGGCGCTCTTCCGTGGGAAGACCAGAATCCAACGTCTCAACATCCTCAATGCCTATTTTGGCTTCAACCTTTACCGAAGCCTTCGGGACCACGTCAATTCTTCCGACAATATTTTCTTGGCTCCGGTTGGCATCTCCGCCGCCATGGCGATGGTTTCCTTGGGACTGAGAGGTCAAACCCTGGAGGAAGTCTGGGACGTGCTAGGCTTTGAAGACTTTGTGAATTCCAGTTCCACCTACGACTACCTGACTATTCACAACCTCTTCCTCAAACTCACTCACCGGCTCTTCCGGAGAAATTTTGGCTACACCCTCAGGTCAGTCAACGACCTGTACATCCAAAGGCAATTCTCCATCCTGAACGAGTTCAAGGACAACATGAAAAAGTACTATTTTGCCGAGGCTCAGCTGGCTGACTTTTCTGACCCGGCCTTCCTCACTCAAGCAAATGAGCGGATTGTAAAGCTCACCAAAGGTTTAATTAAAGACGCTCTCGTCAACGTACACCCTGACACGCTCATGATGATTCTCAATTGTTTGTACTTCAAAGGTAAAGCAAGAGATATCAGCAAAGGCTGGGTTTTTTTTATACATATAGAACATAGAATAATAATAGGAGTGGAAGGGACCCTGGAAGTCATCTATTTCGACCCCCCTACCCGTGGCAGGAGAACCTATAGCATTCCAGACTTTCTTTGGGCTGGATGAGATGGGCACACGTGATCACAGAAAGAATAACATAGAATTTCCCTTACTGTATCTCTTAAGAGCCCCAAATTGGGGTTGCTAAATGAAAAATTTGCTAAATGAATTTTGCCCCATTTTACGACCTTTTGGGCCACCTTTTGTTAGGTGGAATCCCTGCAGACGTTACGTTACTAACACGGTTAAGTGAATGTGGCTTCCCCCCATTGGCTTTGCTTGTCAGGAAGGTCGCAAAAAAAAAAAAAGGGAGAAATCACGTGACCCCGGGACACTGAGACCGTCCTAAAAATGTGGGTCGGTGGTCAGGAGTCCGAATTTTGATCATGTGACCATGGGGATAGTGCAAAAGGGTGAAAAATGGTCCTAGGTCACTTTTTTTTCAGCGCCGTTGTAACTTTGCATGGTCACTAAATGGGCTGTTGTAAGTCGAGGACCACCTGTACAGTGGATGTTTCTGTGATCGCTAACCTCCCTTAAAAATTAGGTAGTCCTCAACTTGTAGCAGTTTGTTTAGCGGCTGTTCGAAGTTACAGTGGCACTAAAAAAGTGACTTACGATCGTTTTTCACACTCCAGTCTGTTGCAGCAACCCCCCGTGGTCACGTGATCAAAATTCAGAGGACGGTTGCCGTGCTCCCGGGGTCACGCGATCCCCCTTTTGCGACCTTTTGACAATGGGGAAGCCAGATTCATTTTACAACCGGCTTACTCCCCTAACAACTGCAGGGATTCTCTTAACCGTTATGGCATGAAAGGTCATAAGATGGGGCCAAATTCACGCAACAAGGCTTTTCGCTTAGCAACAGAAAAGTTGGGCAAAAAATTGCGGTCGTTAAGTCGAGGGCTGCTGGTAGAAGGAAGCGATGCAGCTAAACACAATCAGCCCCGGGAAAAGAATGACGGCCTGGCGTTTTCATGTGTGTTCCCTAGGAACCTGGGAAAACAAGTTTCCGGTGGAGATGACCCACAAACAGAACTTCCGGCTGAACGAGAAAGAGACGGTCAAGGTTCCTATGATGAAGACCAAAGCCAGCTTCCTGGCCACCGAAGACAACGAGCTGGACTGCAGGGTGTTGCGACTGCCCTACGTGGGTAACATCAGCATGTTGATTGTGCTTCCCTATAAGCTGGCCGGCCTGAAGGCTCTGGAGAACCAGTTGAGTCCCCAGGTGGTGGAGAGATGGCAGAAGAGCATGACCAACAGGTATCCTATCACCACGGAGATCCTCCGCCCACTAAGTATCTCACACTCTCCCGATTCCTATCTAAAATGATTACGGTCTAGGGGTTAAGGTAGCAGCCTAGAAAGCACGAGACTGGGAATTCTAGTTCCGTCTTAGGCATGAAACTGGATGACTTTGGGCCAATCATCAGGAGAGTGGAGCTTTACTCCCGCCTTAGGCATGAAACCCAGCTGGGTGACTTTGGGCCAATCACCAGGAGATGGTGAGTTCTAGTCCCAGCTTAAGCATGAAAGACAGCTGGGTACTTTTGGGCCAAGCAGCAGGAGACGGTGAATTCTAGTCTCGCCTTAGGCATGACAGCTAACTAGGGGACTTTGCGGCCAATCACCAGGAGACTGTGAGTTCTAGTCCCACCTTAGGCACGAAAGTCAATTGAGTCCCTTTTTCCAGTGTAACTTCTGGCTGTAGTTGGCCATTAAGTGGAGCGACGGTGGGCTGTATGCTAGCAATGGATCGGGGGGGGGGGGGAGGGGAGCCAAACAAATGATCCTTAAAAGACTTAGTAAGCGCTGCAGATGACTCGCATCCGTTCACGTTCCACTCCTAATTCTCTCGCTAGAACCCGGGAAGTCGTGATGCCCAGATTTAAGCTGGAGAAGAACTACAACTTGATTGAAAATCTGAAAGCGATGGGGATCGAGGAGCTGTTCACCCAGCGCGGCAACTACTCGGGCATCTCGGAGGAAAGGATCACCATCAATAAGGTAATTCAGCCTTGGCACAAATTAAAACTCCAGAATGTTTTTTTTTAAAAAAACTTTGCGCGGGAGACGGAGGAGAATTATTCTGTTTGGGCTGGTTTAGGTTTAGGGGCCATGGTCAGAAGAAGGCTAATGGAAACATTACCTAATTTGGGGATTGATAGGTCAGGAAAAACGGAGCAGATCGGAGAGCGAAAGGTGGACACAGAGAAAAGGGAGATGATGTCAGAGAGAGAAAAGACAGGCAGAAAGAAGCAGGGACTAGAACTCACAGTCTCCTGGTGATTGGGCCAAAGTCGCCCTATTGACTTTCATCCCTAAGGCAGGACTAGAATTCAGTCTCCTGGTGATTGGCCCAAAGTCACCCAGCCGACTTTCATGTGTAAGGCGGGACTAGAACTCCCCGTCTCCTGGTGATTGGCCCAAAGTCACCCAGTCGGCTTTCATGTGTAAGGCGGGACTAGAACTCCCCGTCTCCTGGTAATTGGCCCAAAGTCACCCAGTCGGCTTTCATGTGTAAGGCGGGACTAGAACTCCCCGTCTCCTGGTGATTGGCCCAAAGTTGCCCAGTCGACTTTGGTACCTAAGGCAGGATGAGAACTCACGAGTCTGCTTAACGCTTGCTGGGGTTTCATGCCTACGACTGAGCCTCAGTGGAGCAGTGGGCTAATGCCTCCTTAAGTAACACCAGCTGCCTGCAATTAGTGCAGGTTCGAATCCCACCAGGCTCAAGGTTGACTCAGCCTCCCATCCTTCCGAGGTAGGTAAAATGAGGACCCAGATTGTTGGGGGCAATAAGCTGACTTTGTAATAATGCTGCTTGGGCCCCCCCCCGAAAGCCCTAATAATAAGCAGGCATATACATAGAATGAAGGCTATTGCTAAGCACATTGGTTTGTGCTTAAATTGTAAGCCGTCCTGAGTCTTCGGAGAAGGGCGGGATATAAATGGGATTTAAAAAAAAACAACCTAGAACTCCCAGTCTCCTGGTTTCCAGCTCAGCAACCTTTCCCCATCTTATCAAGCTTCTTTTGCGCTCCTTCTGAACTTTAACCTTCCATTTCGACAGTTTAATCATCAGGGGATCATTACGGTGAACGAAGAAGGGACCGAGGCTGCTTCCGTGACTAGTGTGGGTTTCATGCCCCTCTCAGCTCAGATCCGCTTCGCCATTGATCACCCGTTCCTCTTTCTGATCTACGAGCATCGGACCAGCTGCCTGCTCTTCATGGGGAGAGTTTCTGACCCCAGCAAGCATTAAGCAGTACAACCACATTCAGGGGACGACTGCATGCAGACAACTCGGATTTAACTTGCGCTATTGCTGGGTTTTATAGGCAGAGGCAGGCGAGCCACAAGTGCTAGTACAGCTTTCCCCTCCCCTCCCCGTCCCCGCCAGCTGCTACAGGTAGTCCTCGACTTACGAGCACAAGGGAGGCCAACATTTCTGTGGCTAAATGAGAAATTTCTTAAGCGAGCCTTGCCCCGTTTTACGACTCTTCTTGCCGCGTTGGTTAACTGAATCACTGCATTTGTTACATTAGTCACACGGTGGCTCAGTCAATTTGGCTTCCATATTGAGTTAGCTTGACAGAAGGTTGCAAGAGGGGATCACGTGACCCCCGGGGACGCCGCAGCCGTCCTAAGTATGAATCAGTTGCCAAGCCTCTGAATTTTGATCACGTGACCAGGGGGATGCTGCGGCAGCCTAAGTGGGGAAAACGGTCATAAGCCGCTTTTTTCGGGGCTGTTGTAACTTTGAACAGTCACTAAACGAATTGTTGTAAGTCGAGGATTACCTTTATCTTCCAAATGTGAGAAGGAAGGAAGGAAGGAAGGAAGGAAGATGGGAATGAGAAGAAGGAAGGAGGAAAGGAAGGAAGGAGATGGGAATGAGAAGGGAGAAGGAAGGAAGGAAGGAAGGAAGGAAGGAAGGAAGGAAGGAAGGAAGGAAGGAAGGAAGATGGGAATGAGAAGGGAGAAAGAAGGAGGGAAGGAAGGAAGGATAAAGAAAAAGAACAGAGGGAAGATGGGAGGAAGGAACAAAGGATGGATGGAAGGAAGGAAGGAAGGATCAAGAAAAAGAACAGGGAAGAAGGAAGGAAGGAAGGAAGGAAGGAAGGAAGGAAGGAAGGAAGGAAGGAAGGTAGGTAGGTTTAAGTTTCAAAAGCTGGCTTCTGAGTCTTTTTAGGATCACTTGTGATAAAACTCGCTCTATCTCAATGAACATCATTGTGATTATAACGTTCATTTATATTTAATAAAAAATGTGAAACATTTGTTATTAGGCACGACCAAGGACTTGATTTTTTTTTTAAAAATTCGGGCTTGTGTCAATATTGGGAATTGTCCTGTAATGTTATTTCCCCCAATCCTCAAATCCCTCCCTTTTTTATCAATGCTTACAAGTGATCCATGGCTGTCAAGATGGTCCTTGGCAGTTCAACGGTCTGCGAAGATATTCTTGTATATCAAATTGTCCTTTTAACCAGCCATTAAGCCTTACCACCAAGTTTTAAAAAGAGGAAGGGAAGAAAAAGAAAGAGGCAATCGCAACCGAGAACTCACAAGCACCATCAATTTTGCAAGGAGGGCAAACATTTGCTTTATAGACCCTCTTAATGTAACCATTAACCACTGTCAACACTCAGGACTGTATTTACCGAGTGACAAGCAGTTGGGAGAAAGAAAAAGTCAGATTAGACCTTGTCTGATCAAACACCCAAGTGACTTTGAAATACAGTTAGTGACGACCACAGTGGAGCTCAAAATTTATGTTGGTAAGCGAGACATTGGTTAAGTGAGTTTTGACCCAATTTTAAGATTTTTCTTGCCACGTTTGCGAAGTGAATCATCGCAGATGTGAAATTAGGAACATGGCTATTAAGTGAAACGGGCTTCCCCCATTGACTTTGCTTGTCAGAAGGTCGCAAAAGGGGATCACGTGACACTGGGACACTGCAGCCGTTGTAAGTGCGAGTCAGCTGTCAAGCAGCCAATGTGAAGCCCGTGACCCACAGGGATGTGAAGAAAAAAAAACGTTCGTAAGTCCCTTTTTTCCCCCCCCAGTGACGTTGTAACTTTGAACTAAATGAACTGTCGTTAAGCTGAGGACAATCTGGAATGTGGCTTGAAGCCCTGGGGGTAAAATCGCAGTCCTCAAACGGGACAAGCTCTCATGGGGCACGGGAAAAAGCCTTTAATTTCTGGAAGCTAAATGCAACTAACCCAAGAACAACAACAACAAAAAAAAGATTTCATTTTTAAAGTGGAAGCAACCAACAAGAGAGAGAGAGAGAGAGAGAGAGAGAGAGAGAGAGAGAGAGAGAGAGAGAGAGAGAGAGAGAGAGAAAGAGAGAGAGAGAGAGAGAGAGAGAGAGAGAGAGAGAGAGAGAGAGAGAGAGAGAGAGAGAGAGATGAAGCCTCCTGTTGAAAGGCTGCATCACAGTCGTAAGTCGAGGACTATCCACAGTGCTTCACATTAGAAGGACATCAGGAGAATCTCTGAAACTGCCCACTTCTTTGGACAGGGGGGGGGAGAGGGGGGAGAAGGGCAGGTTCATAAAAAAGAACAGCAATGAAAGATAAAGCTATTTTTGCCTCGTGCAAGCACGAATTTTTGCCCTTCAGGAAGAGGCTGCAGAAAATGTTACGTTGAGGACCCGAGACTTAAAAACGAAAAGTATGTTTGCACGTCAGGGTCTCGGAATGCTCCTTCTGATAAACCCGCAAGCAGTTAACGTACGTATAAAATGGAAAAGTTTGTTTAATAAAGCAATGTCCATCTTTTTTTTTTCATATCGCCCACCAAGGTGCTGAAAATGCAGGACCTTGTGTTCCAATGGCCTCATTGAAGAGCTTTCAATATATATATTTTTCCCCCAGCTACTGCGGAAAACAAGGGATTTTCTTAATACAGGCCATGCTGAGCTGCTGTAGTTAGCATTTACTGCAGCCTTCTCCGACCTGGGCCTCAACCAGCAAGTGGTAAGAAGTGGCTGACAAGAATAATCTGAAATTTTGAGCCGACGTCCCAAGGGTGCTGTTCAAAGCTTTGTGGGTTTTTTTTCTCTTGAAAATGTTTCTCTTCTCATCCAAGAAGCTTCTTCAGGTCTTCAGAATTGAAGAAGCTTCTTGGATGAGAAGAGAAATATTCTATTCTATTCTATTTTCCATTCCATTCCTTTCTGTCTTCTGTAATCATTCTATTCTATTCTATTCTATTCTATTCTATTCTATTCTATTCTATTCTATTCTATATTCTATTCTCTATTCCATTCCGTCTCTTCTCTTCTCTTCTAATTCTATTCCATTCCATTCTCTCTCTTCTCTTCTATTTAATTCTCTCTTCTATTCCATTCCATTCTCTCTCTTCTGTAATCATTCTATTCTATTCTATTCTAATTCTATTCTATTCTAATTCTATTCCATTCCATTCTCTCTCTTCTCTTCTATTTAATTTCTATTCCATTCCATTCCATTCCATTCCATTCCATTCTCTCTCTTCTGTAATCATTCTATTCTATTCTATTCTATTCTAATTCTAATTCTATTCTATTCTAATTCTATTCCATTCCATTCTCTCTCTTCTCTTCTATTTAATTCTCTATTCCATTCCATTCCATTCCATTCCATTCCATTCCATTCCATTCCATTCCATTCTCTCTCTTCTGTAATCATTCTATTCTATTCTATTCTATTCTATTCTATTCTATTCTATTCTATTCTATTCTAATTCTAATTCTATTCTATTTCTATTCCATTCCATTCTCTCTTCTCTTCTATTTAATTTCCATTCCATTCCATTCCATTCTCTCTCTTCTGTAATCATTCTATTCTATTCTAGTCTGTTCTGTTCTATTCCATTCCCAGATTTTTTTTACAATGCTTCCTGTTCAACTTAAAACCACCCCATGTCTCAGGACAAGAAGTCAACACTCACCACAGCAATAACGGGGATCAGCACTCCGAGGTTGCCTGCACTGCTGGAGGCCTGTGAAAGACAACAGAGACCAATTGAGAGCACGCAACTGCAAGAGGGGAAGGCAACTACCGTTCTCCCGGCTCTTAAGTGCAGGTTTGGCCTGTGCACCCCCTTCCGAGCCAAAAGTGGGAAATGTAGCACTACGTGGGTGCAATCACCTCCCTGTGAGGTGGGCTGAGAGAGAGAGAGAGAGAGAGCGATTGAGGGTGGAGGGTCGTCCTCCAAGCTTGTGGGTTGGTTTCTGAACGTTTCGTTACCAGGCTAGGTAACGTCTTCAGCGGTGTTTAGGGGGTGCCATTGTTGGTTTTGCTGTTTATGTTCCTCCTAAACAAAAGAAGACTGACACTGCCATCCATGTTACCTAGCTTGGTAACAAAACGTTTGGAAACCAACCCACAAGCTCAGAGAATGAACCTCCGCTCTCTTCCTTCACCTGGGGTAAAGATATTCACCACCTTCGGAAGGAATGATTGGCCCAAATTCATGCAATTGGCTTTCATATCTGAGACTGAACCAGACCTCCCAGTCACCTGATGATTGGCCCTAAGTCACCCAACTGGTTTTCATTCCTAAGGTGGACTAGAACTCACCCTCTCCTGGTAATTGGGCCAAAGTTACCCAATTGGTTTTCATTCCTAAAGTGGACTAGAACTCACCCTCTCCTGGTGACTGTCGCAAAGTCACCCAATTGGTTTTCATTCCTAAGGTGGACTAGAACTCACCATCTCCTGGTGATTAGCCCAAAGTCACCCAATTGGTGTTCATTCCTAAGGTGGACTAGAACTCACCATCTCCTGGTGATTGGCCCAAAGTTGCCCAGCCGGCTTTCCTAGCTAAGGTAGGACTCGAACTCCTGGTCTCCTGATGATTGGCCCAAAGTCACACAAATTGGTGACTAAGGTGGGACTAGAACTCCCTTCTCCTGGTTTCTAGGTCAACACCTTAACTACCACACCAAACGGGCTCTTTTTTTTTCATTTAACTATTGAAATTTTAATAGATGTTTTTAATGATTTGAAATATTTGGGGCCTTTTGTTTCTTGCTTCCACGTGCTGCCTAGAGATGGGTGCCTATACATATATAACGACAGGTAGATACTAATATAAAAATAATCAATAATTAATATAATTTATAATCAATAGGGAGAGACTTTCATCCTGAAGATTGGGAAGCAACGTTACTCCTTCCTCTCCTACCTTCAGGGCTGGCCCTTTTTCACTTGCTCGCTCGCTGGCCCTTTTTCCTTCCAGTCCCAGCTGCACAAAAAGTTCCAACAAGTTCATCAGCAGCTCATCCACAAGGTGTTCTTCCTGTATATTTGCAGCTATGTTAGCCAGGGCGTTAATAACAGCTAAGGAACAGTGTCTGATGAGAAGGCAGAAGAAAGGGCAGGGGAAATGGGGGGGGGGGAGAAGAAGAAGAGAAAATCGGAAGCATCAGCTTTCTGACGAAACATTTTATCTAATTTTCTCATGTTCAAAATTGGGCAAGGTTATGAAAAGGACTTCGAGGCGCCTCTGAAAAGCCTTGAAAAACAGGACTTCGGCCATCCCTCCAGGCGAGATGGGCGGCATAGAAATTTAATAGATAAATACAGGTAAAAGTAAAGGTTTCTTCTAACCAGTTGTGTCCAATTAGGAGGCAGTGCTCATCTCGGTTTCTTAGTCAACAGAGCCAGCGTTGTCCGAAGACATTTTCCGTGCTCGTGTGGCCAGCACAGCTATATGCCAGAGGTGCACGGAACGCTGTTGCCTTCCCACTGAAGTGGTACCTACTGATCTATTCGCATTTGCTTACTTTCGAACTGCTAGATGGACAGGAGCGGGAGCTAATGACGGGGGCTCATCCCGTCGCATGGTGCTCAGACCTCGAACCTGGGCTGTCAGCTATCTAGCTGACAAACTCAGCCCCTTTTAACCACTGAGCCATCGCACCCATAAATAAATAAAAGAGAATAAATCCAGGTGGCATCAGATCTGATTAAAAAAAAAATCTGGGTAGTCGTTTTTACTGTCGTGCGAAGCATCAGTTTCCAGATTTAAAAAAAAAATGAAACGGGCAAAAGTCTAGTAATTTTTTTAAAAAAGTATCGCAATAGCGCAGCAAAAAAATCAAAGTTACCTGTATCCATGATCTTTATAGTCTTTAGTCGCAGAGTATACAATAGAGCTTGCTTTCACGCTGATCTGCTGAAACAAATTCCACACCTCCTGGTAAATATATTGCTGGAAATAAGAAATTAAAAGCTAAATTAGCAGGGGGGCGGGGAAACTTGGGAACAAACGATCAAAACAAATAAAAACACTAACATTATGCTGTGATGGGGCTCCATCACTGGAGATCTTTAAGAAGAGACTAGACATTCACTTCTTTGAGATGGTATAGGTCAGTGATGGCGAACCTTCTAGAGACCGAGTGCCCAAACTGCAACCCAAAACCCACTTATGTTTTGTTGTGTGCCGGGTGGGCATGGCCTATTGGGTGGATGTGGCCCATTGGGTGGGTGTGGCTGCAGTGGTAACGGCAGGCTGGGTGGGACTAAAAATTTCAATCAATCAATCCCAACTTTGCAAAATCTTTTTTCCCTGTGAGAAGTTGAAATTGATGGATTGAAACCCCCCCCCTTTTTTTGCACGTGGCAACAGAGACCTAAAGTGAAAAGTGAAAAGAGTCACCTGATAGGGGAGATGGGCAGCGTAAAATTTTTTTAAAATAAAATTATTCCTAATCATATCAATGCGTAGGAATCTCTTCAACTAAGGGTTGGAACACCAGCTTGGCACTAGATAAGGCTCAATGGAATTCAAGGGAGATTGGACTTTGCTCGCTTGTGGCTACATAGGGATTCCAGTCTGATTCCTCTTTTAATTGCCCCTCCAGGTTCTGTGACTCCTTTTCCTACATCTTTCTTCCTGGGACTCCAGACTATATTCTGCTACAAATGCCAAATAAAAGATAAAATGAAGCAACCACCATTGCAATAAGGAGCTGATCAGCCTTCAACCGACGCTGACAACCAACCTCCCAGAAGGACGGTTGGAATTGACAGCTTCCCAGGCAATTGACACAGCCTTACATTTCCAGTGATAACTAGGCAGCCCAGCTGGTCGATGATGAGCACATCAAGAGGAGACGGCGGCTGGCAGAACTTCTGTTGCAAAATCTGGAGGATGGGTTCCATCACTTTGGGAGTGTCTCTCAGAGCCACGGCTATGTGGCCCAGCGCACGGATTGTGTGGTCTGGAATAAGGTGGGCTTCCCTGAAGAAAACAACACGGCACCATTTGCAAAAACTGTATGCGTATCAATGCCAACACTGATCATAAAAGTGGAATATTTGCAGCTCAAGGTTCAAGTAAGAGGTCTTTGATGCTCTCTGAGCTTTTCTCACAGATATTTCACGATCCCACTAGGTAACGTCATCAGTGCTAGGAGGAGGTGGGGCCTGGGGAGGAGGAGGAGGAGGAGGATGACAACTATGGGGTCCTCAGTGCTAAATTTGGTCATTTGCTTGCAGACGTTTTATTACCCAACCAGGTAACATCATCAGTGCTAGAAAGGAGTGACATATGCAGAGAGGAGGAGGACTGTGGGGCCCTAGGTGCTCTCTGAGCTTGGTGGTTTTCTTGCAAACGTTTCATTACCCAAACTAGGTAACATCATCAGTGCACCTAATTCGGGTAATGAAATATTTGTGAAAAATTTGTTCACCTAGCAATGGAATATTCCAGAAAGCTTCGCTTCTATTTTCTTCTGGACCATGCTGACTGTCCTCCCAGACCATGCCAGTTCAGCGGGAGACTTGACTTTCGGGAAGCAGAAGCAGTCCGAAATATTTTGGTCCTGATACTGGGAATAAAACAGGTTTTGTTTCCAGAACATCCCTAGAAGACCTCCAACTGCTTCCACTCCAGATCATTTATTTTTGGAATCTGCTCAGCTGCTGCTGAAGAGCAGAGAGAAGAGAAAACGGAACATTTTATTGCCAGACTGACGCAGTTTTGGCATCCTAAGATACTCCTATGTACACAGGCCCTCTTCTGACAGGAAGAACAAACTTTTAGGTTGCAGAACTATGTGGCGAAAAATACCAAATTCCAGGTTTTCAAAGGTTCTGTGCTGAAACCAGCTGATTTTTGTATCTTGTAAGGAAAGAGATAAAAGGTAAAGAATCCCCCGCACATGCGTGCTAGTCATTTCCGACTCTAGGGGCCGGTGCTCATCTCCGTTTCAAAGCCGAAGAGCCAGCGCTTGTCCGAGGACGTCTCCATGGTCATGTGGCCGGCATGACTAGATGCCAAAGGCGCACGGAACGCCGTTACCTTCCCACCGGAGTGGTCCCTATTTTTCTACTTGCATTTTTACGTGCTTTCGAACTGCTAGGTTGGCAGAAGCTGGGACGAGTAACAGGCGCTCACTCTGTTACGCGGCACTCGGGATTCGACCCGCCAAACTGCCGACCTTCTGATCGACAAGCTGAGCGTCCTAAACGAGGCCTTTGAGGAAGGAAGTAGGGATCTCCTGCTTGAACAGGCGGTTGGGCTAGAAGACCTCCAAGGTCCCTTCCAACTCTGTGAGACCACTTTGCAGCACTGAAGTGACTTACTTGTCGCTTTCTTGGGAAATGTAGAGACGGTTAGATAAACTGGCTAAGAAGGCTTCAACAATGACAGGATCGATAGTCAGGCCGGCTTTCAAACACCTGCAAGATATATAATTTGACTAGAAAGGTTCAGGCCTTCAAACCCTCTTCTCTTGAGAAATCAATGCAGCTAGTCCTCAAGTTATGGCCATAACTGACTTGGCAAAATCTGCTCTTCGCTAAGAGCCAAGGTTGGCTTTTCAACCTGTTGAAAGAACTGCCTCTTTGCATACCTGAGATTAAAACCTACCTGCAGATGTTATCAATTGCAACGTCCCGGAGCTGTTCGTACATGGAGGCTTCATTTTTCTTTCCTGACATTACGCTCAGCGTAGACTCAGCATGTTCGTTCGTTATGCTGATCTTGATGTCGTTGGTGCCTAAGGAACGAGGAAGGTCTGGTGGTGAAACCCTGTCCTGTAGCTGCTGCGGGACTACAGATAGTACTTGACCTACGAGCACAAACGAGCCCAAAATTTCTGTTGCTAAGTGAGACGTTTATTAAGTGAGTTTTGCCCCCATCTGACATCCTCACAGTGGTTTAGTCAATCGTTGCCATTGTGAAGTTAGTAACACGGTTGTGGACTTCTCCGTGGACTTTGCTTGGCAGGTGGTTGCAAAAGATGATCGCATGACACAGACGCACACACACACCGGATGGCAACCGTCATAAATACAAGTCAGTTTCCAAGCACTTAAACTTTGATCAGATGACCACAGAGATGCTGCAACGGCCATAAGTCTTTCAGTCCCGTTGGTAACTTTGAAACGAATTGCTGAAAGTCAAGATTACCCGTGCACAACAATGCAACCGCATCAAAGACACGTCTGGACACATCAAAGACACATCTGGATAGGAAAGGGTCATGCGTGCTTTCGTTTTAGGAGAGGCGCAAATTAAGATCACGGTGTTGTACCCAAGCCACTATACTGTCACATATTTGCTTTCAACTTGGCCTGGTGTCCGAAATCAGGTTAATACTAGGAACCAGCTGTGTGTGGCTTGTTCAACACACCAAAATTTGGTGGACGATAAGTTGCTGCCCTGTCAAGAGTCGTTCTCAGTATAACCCACCGCTGAAAACAGTTGCAAGGGTACAAATAAGACACAGCAGCCTCTTGGGAGAAAAAGGGAGACCAGCCCTCAAGCGTGATTAGGGATACTTGATTGGCAGCTGCCAGAGTTGGTGAGCAGATGGGTGCCTCTATAAATGCTTTCAATAAATAAATAAGCAAGCCAGCCAAACGGGAGTATTTAAACGCAGCCTGTTGTTCTTTCTCGCTGCATCCGCTCTGCTGGATCTTAAATATTTTTAAGACTCCTCAATGCAGTAAAAGAGTAACCAGTCGAGTTGCTTAACTGATCAGGAAGCAGCAACAGAAAGTGAACGATAAATTGGGCAAACATTCCAGAGAGAACCTTTAGTGGACAAAGCAAAACACCTGTTTGGAACTGGCTGTGATACTTGTACAATTTCACCAGGACTGGAGAGGGGATCACAAGGAAATCCCGTAGTGACGGATTGACAGAGTGAACCACCACCGGAAACCTCTCGCACAAGCGTCCGAGACCCTATTTAAAAAAAAAAAAAGGAAGGAAAAAAAAAAGAAACAGTTAAGACATTACACGTGGAAGAAAGGCCACACAATCCTGACTTTGTTGTTAGCTGCGAAGTCGTGTCTGACTCATCGCGACCCCATGGACCACGTTCCTCCAGGCCTTCCTGTCCTCTACCATCTTCTGGAGTCCATTTAAGCTCACGCCTCCTGCTTCAGTGACTCCATCCAGCCACCTCGTTCTCTGTCGTCCCCTTCTTCTCTTGCCCTCCATCTTTCCCAGCATTAGGCTCTTCTCCAGTGACTAATCCTGACTAACCGATCCTTAAAGCCTGCTCCCTAATCGTGGCTTTGCGGCGTTTGCACTTTTATAGCTTGGCCATCTTCTCAACGGGATCGTTCCTTTTGGTTCTTTTTGTAGGAAATGTGCTATATAAATTCTTTCAAGGGTGTGTATTCACCACTTCTGGAGGCAGGTTGTTCCACTGGTTAATAGTTCTCACTGTCAGGAAGTTTCTCCTTAGTTCTAGGTTGCTTCTCTCCTTGATTAGTTTCCATCCGTTGCTTCTTGTCCTGCCTGCAAGTGCTCTGGAGAATAGTTTGACTCCCTCTTCTTTGGGGCAGCCCCTGAGATATTGGAAGGCTGCTATCACGTCCCCCCTCGTCCTTCTCTTCATTAAAATAGACATACCCAATTCCAGCAACCATTTTTTATATGTTTTAACCTCCAATCCCCAATCATCTTTGTTGCTCTTCTCTGCACTCTTTCTAGAGTCTCGACATCTTTTTTACATTGTGGTGACCAAAACTGGATGCCATATTCCAGGTGTGGCCTTACCAAGGCGTTGTAAAGTGGTATTAACACTTCACGTGATCTCGATTCTCTCCCTCTGTTAATGCAGCCCAGCACTGTGTTGGCTTTTATGGCAGCTGCAGCACACGGCTGGCTCCTATCTAAGAGATTGTCCACTAGGACTCTGAGATCCCTCTCACAAGTCGCTACTGTTGAGCAAGGTCCCGCCTATACCATACCTGTGCATTTGGTATATATGCCCATTAAACAGGGTCATTAACACCAAGTCTAAAGTTTCCACTCCACAGGAGAAGATGGATTGATTATATCCAGAATAAATATGGGACTAAAAAGTTTCATTTAGCATTTGAATAAGTAGTGGATCTATATGATGTATAAGTAGTTAGTAGTTATTTTATTAATATTTTGACGATGGAGAGTTAAAGTGTGATAGAATCTAATGTCTTATTGTTGTTAGCATATTTTAGATCAGGGGTGTCAAACTCAATTTCATTGAGGGCCGCATCAGCATTGTGGTTGCCCTCAGGGGGCGGGGTGGGTATGGCCAGGGTGGGCGTGGCCTACTGGGTGGGCATGGCCAGCTCTACATTGTTCTCATCAAGGTTGCCTATGGGGGGCCTGGGCAGGAGTGGGACAGATCTGAGGGTTTCTGGCGGAAGGAGGGTCTCTGGGCCAGGGCCAAGGCAGCGGGGGCCGTTCCCTCACTGTTTCCAGGATGGCTTCACGGGCCACATGAAACCACTTCGTGGGCTGCATCCGGCCCCCGGGCCTTGTGTTTGACATGTCTGTTTTAGATTATGCTTGTTTGTGTTTTTATACCCTGTATTCAGCTCTGGGAAGTCGGGGAGGGGGGGAGGGGAGGGGAGGGAGGGGTTCAGGAGAGGGGAGGGGGAGGAGGGGTTTTTTTTGTATTCAAAAATCTATTGTAAAACTTTTCAATAAAAAAATAAAAATAAAAATAAAGTTTCCACTCCACTGTGGAAATACGCTCTGTGCTAGGGAGAGACCGACTCCGCCCTCTTCCTGCCTACCAGAGAATCCTAGTTGTCTCTTTGCCCTCCTGGAAGCAACCCCTCCCTCCTGGGAATCCAGACTGCACTCCACCGCACCTGTAAGCAGCAGATCAGAAGAGGTAAGTGGGCGATGATCACTTTGCTGGATGTCTTGGACTGCAACTTTTCGGACAACCGGATGCAGAGGTTTTCTGCTCCTGGTTTGCAAGAGAACAAAAAAGGAGCTCTTGTTAAGAGGAAACGTCCACAGGAAGAGACGTGAACTCGGACAGCACCCAAAGCTAACAGATATCGGTGGGCTCGTGAATGCCTTTAAGCGCAAAACCCGCGCAATAGGGTTTAGTCCTCTTTCAGTGACCACAATTAGGACCAGTGACAGTCACTAGGTGAAAAAGTATGTGACTTGGCCTTACAAGTTTACTTCCACCTTAGGTACTGTGCAGTACAGGTCGTCCTCGATTTACAACAGCTCATTTTGTGACCTGTTTGAAGCTACAACAGCCCTAAAGAAAAGTGACTTGTCGCTGTTTTTCGCACTTACAACCAGTGCAGCATCCCAGGGTCATCTGATCAAAATTTGGACGCTTGGCAATTGACTCGTATTTATGACGGTGGCACTGCCCCAGGGTCATCTGAGCAGCTTTTGTGACTTTCCGACAAGCAAAGTCAACGGGGAAGGCAGATCCACTTAACAAACCTGTTACCAATTTCACAATTGCGAGGGTTCACTTAACAACTGTGGCAAGCAAGGTCGTGAAACAGAGCGAAACTCGCTTAACAAATGTCTGTTAGCAACGTAAATTTGGGGCTGAATTGTGGCCATAGGTTGAGGACTAGGTTAACTCTGCTCGTTGCAAGCAAAAACGCCCGATCGAAAATGCGAGAGTCAGCCACGAAGTAATTTTGTCAGCACCATTGTAACGTCAAAACGGTCGTTAAGCAGGGCAGTTGGTAACCCGGGTGTCTACCTACGTAAGACTTACCTTGCTCATCTTTCACAGCCCAAACCATGAGATCCACGCAGGCGGCGTTTGCCTGGCAGCGCAATTTCAATGGATTCAGCTCATTGTGCAATTTATCAACCTCGTGAAGGAGCTTCTGAAGCTCTGGCTGGCTGCTGTTGAATTGTTCCAGCACGAAATCGTGAATTTCTTTCACAAAAGAGTTGGGAAGATCTAACAGATGGAAAAGAACAACAACAACAAAAATAATAAGTAGAATTCTGACAAAAATCGTGTCTGGGTGCAGTGAAAGGCATCAAGGTTGGAGAAAACGGTGGATCCTAAACTAATCGATTCTTCTTCCCAAACCAGAAATATTTTTATTCCTCTTTGACAAATGTTCCTTCATACGAAACCAATTTTCGGCAGACAAGCTACGGGGAGTCTGGGAATATTCAACAGGGAAATGGCTGCTTAGATATTTGGAGATGAATGTTTTTTTTTAAATCCCATTTATATCCCGCCCTTCTCTGAAGACTCAGGGCGGCTTACAATCTAAAGCACAAATCAATGTGCTTAGCAATAGCCTTCATTCTATGTATATGCCTGCTTATTATTAGGGCTTTCGGGTCCCCCCAAGTGGCATTATTACAAAGTCAGCTTTTTGCCCCCAACAATCTGGGTCCTCATTTTTTACCTACCTCGGAAGGATGGAAGGCTGAGTCAACCTTGAGCCTGGTGGGACGCGAACCTGCACTCATTGCAGGCAGCTGGTGTTACTTAAGGAGGCATTAGCCCACTGCTCCACCAAGGCTTTTTAATGTTCACGAAAACTGATGCAATTTTTAGTCTCTTCAATCACTATGAAGTCAAAAGCTTATTAAGGCCTTTTATTCACCAATGATCCAACTAAAGTTTCTTCTTGTTAACATGATCATCCTACCTTTCATGTGGTACAGGGTGTCTCGCAGCATTTTGAACTGAGCAACATACAGGGGATCACTAAACATTTTGTAGAACAGCTCCACGTGCGGATTGGCCTGTAAATGCATTTAACAGAAAGGGCAATTCAAGAGCAAACTGGAAAGCATCAGATTTGCACGGTGAAAATTTCTTTTAAAAAATGAAGTCTGGAGTCCGGACTCTTTTAAGTTCCTGATCTGTATTTCAAACTAACATTTCACCCATCAGCTTGTACTCTCAACAGCGCTAGCAAAATTAATTTTTACTAAAAGAGCTGTAAAAAAAATTAACGTTACCTCGATAACTTCTGTTGCCACTGCATCCAGGTTTTTGAGAACAGAATCCCCCACGATTTGTTTTACCTACGGTTGAAGGAAAATAAACTTGTGTAAAATCCAAAGATTTGCAAAAACACTGAGCGCAGGATGGATTGTATGGGTGAACAGGTTGTCCTCGACTTTTATAACCATTTGTTGAGCTATTGTTCAAAGTTACAAAGGCACTCAAAAAAGTGACTTACAACTATGGCTGTTGCATCATCCCCACGGTCACGTGATCGCAATTCAAATGCTCGGCAACTGGCATGTACTTACGACAGTTGCAACTATCCTGGGGCCATGTGGTCTTCATCTGCAACCTTCCCAGCTGGTTTCCGACAAGGAAAATCAATGGGGGAAGCCAGATTCACTTAAGAACAGCACGATTTACTTAACAACAAACTGCTCTGGTTAGCAATGGAAATTCTGGTCCCAATTGTATTGGTAAGTCGAGGATTACCTGTATGGGTCTTTGATGAAAGATTCAAGGTCACACTTAGCCCTGGAGGTAATATTCATTTGTAATAAATCAAAGTAATCTGTACCCACATTTTTTAACAATTTGGGACCTAACGGGAAAGAGTTAATAGTTTTTACAAGCTTCATTATTTCGTCTTGAGGTTTCCTGGCTCTAAAGCAGGGGTGCCCGACCCCCAGGCTGTGGCCCATTCAGAATCGGGCTGCAAGAGAGGCAGGCCGGCATGCACGCACGTCTGTAGCCCTTTCCGGCACGCCGGGCTGCCAAGCCGCAAAGACTGGGGACTGCTGCTCTAAAGAACTTTAACCTAAATTATTCTCCCAGGGGCTGCCCACTTACCATGTTCAACAACTGGCGAAGCATTTCTAACGGAATGTTAAACTCCTTGTTGCTAATCCCATTAAAGAGGGGCGAAACAGAGAAGCTGGAGCTAATGGTGGAGAAATAATATTCGGGATCGACCGCGCTTCCATCAGGCAGATAGGAACCTGCTTATTAAAAGAAGCAAGGGAGAGAAAAATTGTAATCGACCTCTTTTTGGCAACGGAGGCCAAACGAGATGAAACCCATTCCCTCTCAAAGCCGATAAGTTTATACCTTCAAAATACTGTATCGCCATTCCTCCTGGAGAACCGGGCGGGGGGATCCCCTGATCAGGACTGACCTGAAATATAGACAGGCATGAAATACCATCCAATGGGGCTGGGCTTCATCCGGTCCTACCAGTTGGGGGGAAAGAATTAAGGTGATAATTACAATATTTTGAAGAAGGGCCACTGCTCCTAATTTCCCCCTTAATCTCTAAGGAGGAAGTCACCCAACTGGCTTTTGTGGCTAAGGGAAGGGGGAGACTAGAACTCAAGTCTCCTGATGACTGGCCCAAAGTCACCCAGCCACCTTTCATGCCTAAAATGGATCTAGAATTTACTGCCTCCTGGTGATTGGCTCAAAGTCATCCAGCCGGCTTTCATGCCTAAGGTGAGACTAGAATTCACCGTCTCCTGGTGATTGAACTGGGAAAGAGGGCAAATCCAAACTGGGAATTGAATATGAGTTAAAATAAAACAAGCACGTTCTGTAACGCTAGGGATTTGCTATTCATATCTTGACTTTTTTGGAAGGGTTTTCCCATGTACTCTTAACCAGATTTTATGACATAACACATTCTTCTCCCTTTGATGTGCTTTTCAGCTTGCCAACTTCTGTGACAAAAAAGATTAGGACTGGTTTTCATGCCTAAAGCAGGACTAGCTCTCACAGTCTCCCGGTTTCCAGCCTGGCGCGTTAACCATTTAATTGCTCCAGGCAAACTTACGTCTCATCATCAACAAGACCAGCATTTTCACTGTGCAAATTTTCCAGATTAAACACCCCCCCAGCCACAGGCCCAGTTTTTCAGCTAGATTGGAAGTGCAACGATAGGAACAGCATCCGGTCAGTTCAAAGGGAGCCGGTGAGTTCGGGAACAGGGAACACAGGCAGATGTTATTCGAAAGGTGATTCCCCACCTGTGAGATGCTGGACACGCTGCTCGTTTTCCTCTTTAAAGAGCCTTCTTGGCAGACCGTTAGCAGGGAGTTGGGAAGGATCGAGCGGAAGTCATTGAAGGAACGCCTGCGGATCCCGTCCAGTTCACTGGAGGCCTGGTGGGAATGTGGGGTCACTTTGGGGAAAAGCTTGGAGAGCAGCGCCTCTTCCGAGTGGCTGTAGCGACCGAACGCTCGGGATATTCCGATTAGGCAAGGCAGGGCATATTTGCACAAATATTCTGGAAAACAAGAAGTTGCCGTATTTGTCTACCTCATCCAACAGAACGTTTCTCTTAATAGGACAGCTTTGCTGCTTGTGCCCTCCGTCTTGTGACTTCCCAGGATTCTTTTTTCTAGAGGTAAACAATGCCTCGAAGTTCTTTGAAGAGTTTCATCTGTCAGAACCCAAAATCTGATACGTATCTTGCTTACCTTTATCCTGGATCTGTGGAGACTGACACATCCCCAAGAAAACCTGCATTACTTGCAAAATTGCCTCTACAACCTGTAACAATAAAGGCCAGCAAATAAAAAAATAAAAATCCAAGGTCAGAATTAACATTATGTAAACACGTTTAACATTGTAACCACAGGTCGTAACAAGAGAGGATGGCATAAAATTACAAAATATTAGCAGTAATGTAAGGTTACAGAATGAAGTGCTGGTATTAAATGTCAGAAGGTTGAAACAAGATAAAGCCAGATGTATAATTAAGACCTTAAATATTTCCTCTTATGCTTCTAAGCCCCTGTTGAAAATATGTTTACAAAAGGAGAGTTTAGCTGTTTGAAGCCAGAGTCCTTGAGTTTATTCACCAATAATAATTATCTTATCTTGTTATAAATGAATGTCCTCTGCTTGACTAATGCAACAAGGACAAAGATACTGTTCTCACTTAATGACGGTAATTGTGACCGGAATTTATGACGGCTAAGCAATGTGGTTATAAAGGATAACTTTTTGTGACTGCGCCACTTAGAGATGACGGTTCTGGTAGTTCTTAAGCAAATCTCCATTGGTCATTAAGTGAGGACCTCACATCTGACTGTGACTTCTGACTTCCTGCCGGCTTTCCCATTAACTTTGCGTAGGGGAAGCCAGCAGGAAAGATTGCAAATTGTGGGATGTTGAGCATCAGAAATGCAGGTCAGTTACCGAGTGATGACGCAGTCACGTGACTCTGTGTGTGTGTGTGTGTGTATGTGTGTGTGTGTGTGTGTGTGTGCGCGCGCGCGCGTGCTGTGATGGCCGGAACTTCAAGGACATGTCATAAGTACCACTTGTTCGGTGCCTTCATTGAGAACGGATGCTGAACGAGTGGTCGTTAAGCAAGGTTTGTTTACATTGTAATCTTTAGAATGGTAGAAAAAAAATAAGCTAACGGTCAATGAGTTGAATCCCACCAGTCTCACCTGTTCTCTTAAGGACGCATCTCTGTAGGCAAAATCAGACAGCAAGGTCACCAAACAGAAGCTGAAGATTTCTGGGACTGGAAGGGTGCCTATAAGTTTGGTAATTGATGGAATAGGATTGCCATTAGCCAGACGAACACACTCCAGGGATCCACTGCTCTAAGCCAGTGCTTCTCACCCATAGCGACTTTAAGAACGGCGGAATTCTGGGAGTTGAAGTCCACATATCTTAAAGTTGCCAAGGTTGAGAATCACTGGCCTAAGCCTAAAATCTGGCTAAATTCTCCCCCCACACCCCCCCCCCACCAAAAAGTTTAAAAAGTCACCTCGGCCTTTCCGTGAATTGATTTCTTCAATCCACTGCACTTTGGGAAGGCCTCTCAATAGCCGGAGAAGGTAAGGGATGAGCGAATCTTTGTGCTGGAAGAACAGCACATTTTTTTAAAAAAAAAAAGTCACAGTAACAACAGAATGCATGCAGCAAAGTGTTATCGGGATCCTCTAAGAAGGAGGCCAAGCTCAATGCAAATGCACTTCACAAATGATCAGATTTCAAGCAGGAAATAATCAGCACCACACGGCTAGTAAGAGAAAGCAGAAAATGGAGAGAAAGGGTTTCACCAAAGAACTAATCAAAACCAACCAATTAAGTCCAGTGTTTCTCACACACAGCATCTTTTAAGATGGGTAGACTTCGAACTCTCAGAATTCTCCAGGCAGCATACAGAATTCTGGGAATGGGAAGTTCTTAAAATTGCCGAGGTTGAGAAACACTTGCTTTAAACAAATTAATACGGCTAAGCGGACACAGTTTAGCAAACCTAAGATATTTGGGTGCTTTAATAGTTTTGGCCCACGAAATCGAGTTTTTGGCCAGTGCTCTGGAGAACCCGAGGAAGGAGGGATTGTAAATCTTTTTTTAAAAAAGTATTTGTGAATAAAGGAAGGCTACCTGCAGGTCGGACTCGATTAGAAAAATCCCCAATGCAATCACAGCATCTCTGCGGCGCTCGTCCAGCTGAAAAATCCCATGGATATCCACGGGACACATGCAAAGTAGTTTTTGGACCTATGGGAGAAAGAAAAGGGAGGATATACAGGTAGTCCTCAACTTATGACCACAACTGAGCCCTATATGAACTCTATATGGCAGTGGCATTTAAGTAGGTTAGGATATATTTATATTTCTTTGTTCTTTTATTGTTCTTAATTCTCCAATATCCTCTGACTACTCAATAGAGATACAGAGATATATCCTAACCCACTTAAATGCCACTGCCACATAGAGTTCATGCAATCTGGTAGGGACCAAAACAAATCCTTCTGTATGACTGAAGTATTCTTAACCAGCTTGCCTACTGAACAGTCATAAAAAACAACATATGTAGAGAACACATCATAATAATCAGCAAAAAAATGAAACTCGTAAACACAGGCACCGAAGCCACATCGTTACAGATGTTATAGAAAAAATAAAATGTACAGAGAGCTGTCACTAGAAAAGCCACAGCGGTGAATAAGTTCTCAAATGAAAACCTGAACTGTACGTTAGATTATATAATCAACAGAAAGACAGATGAACGAGAATCAGTTGCAGATAACTTGGTGCAGAAAAATTCTAGAGACATCTGTGATTGTATATGTGGAAGAACACAAAACAGGCTACAATAAATTGGGATGGGATTGGCCAGTGAACACTCAGCTCCATCCAGTCGGCCTGACTCTATCCCAAATTAAGAGATTACAGGGTTGTAAAAAGGGAATTTATTATATTCATGTATTCTATTTTGCCCTCTTCTGCTCTCTGCAGTTAACTTTAGCAAATGTTTTTGAAGTCTGGCAAAAGTTTATTTTTACTGCATGCCTTTAGCAGTTACAACTTTACAACCTTACAAGAACACAATCAGTCTATGGGGGGAAAGAAACATTGAATACATTTTTACCAAAACAATCAGCAGCCAAAAAGTTTAGAAAGAATCTCTCAAAGCTGGCAATTTTAAATTAGAATAGAATCTTTTCAAAGCTGGCAATTTTAAATTAGAATAGAATAGAATAGAATAGAATAGAATAGAGAATGGAATAGAATGGAATGGAATAGAATAGAATAGAACTACAAAATAGAATAGAATAGAGAATGGAATAGAATAGAATAGAATAGAATAGAATAGAATAGAATAGAGAATGGAATGGAATAGAATAGAATAGAATAGAATAGAATAGAATAGAATAGAACAGAATAGAATAACTTTATTGTCACTTTGAATATACATTAATCAGCATACATCAAAATGAAATTTCATTGCATGCAGTTCTTAAAGGGTCACCACCACCGATATACACTACATAAATATGCCAATATGCATATACCCACATATTTTATATGACACAGAGAAACAAGTGTCTAGTTCGGGTTATAGATACATGTGCATTGTGTGGATTTCAAATTGCAGAACTGCTGGTTGGGGAATTCTGGGAGTTGAAGTCCACACATCCTAAACCTGTCAAGTTTTTTTTTAAAACCCTGCTCTAAACTAAAAAACAATGATCCTGTGCTTAATTATTTAAATTTCCACCATAATGTAAGAGGCTTACTCCCAAACAGCACATTCAACACAGGCCAACTCAGACATATAAATCTGATTAATGTGAGCTATGCCTACCTTGGGTAATAAGAAAAAATCACCAGAATGCAAACAAGCAATTGCTGACTGTACTGTATTGACTGACAGCAAAAAAGGATGTCTACCAAATTAAAAACAAAAACTTGGAAGCAACCGAACCTCTTGAGAACAACCCTTATATATTGCTGCAGAGACCAAAAGATATTACAACAGCCCCCTTTACAAGTAATAATATTAAGCAATGTTACTTGTAGCAATGTTAAGCAATTAAGCAATGTTACTTAAATGTGTGTTATGTATGTGTACACTTTGAGAGCAAGCAACTAAATTTCATTTTTAATGTGTGCCATTGTGCCCACGGGGAAAAATGAGAATATCTATCTATCATCTACCTCTATATCATCTATTTATCATCTACCTATCTATCTACCTTTCTATCTACCAACCTACCGACCTATCTATCTATCAATCAATTATCTAGGATCTCTATACATATGTTGTATATAGTATGTTTTATGTGTGTTATGTATGTGTACACTTTGAGAGCAAGCAACTAAATTTCATTTTTAAACTGTGCCATTGTGCCCACAGGAAAAAATGAGAAGGTTATCTATCTATCTATCTATCTATCTATCTATCTATCTATCTATCTATCTATCTATCTATCTCTATATCTATTTATCACCTACCTCTATATCTATCTACCTATCTATCCATATGTTGTATACAGTATGTTTTATAATGTGTGTTACGTATGTGTACACTTTGAGAGCAAGCAACTAAATTTCATTTTTAAACTCTGCCATTGTGCCCACAGGAAAAAATGAGAAGGTTATCTATCTATCTATCTATCTATCTATCTATCTATCTATCTATCTATCTATCTATCTATCTATCCATCCATCCATCCATCCATCCATCTATCCATCCATCCATCTCTATATCTATTTATCACCTACCTCTATATCTACCTATCTATCTATCATCTAGGTCTATCCACGTTGCATACAGTATGTTTTATAACGTGTGTTACGTATGTGTACACTTTGAGAGGAAGCAACTAAATTTCATTCTTAAACTGTGCCATTGTGCCCACGGGGGGGGAATAAAGGTTGTCTAAATCTAAAAATACAAACCTATTTGCTTTATAACAACATACAATTTATGTTTATAACAATGATATATTTATAATTACTATAAGCAATCAGGACACCGCTGGAAACATTTCTAATTGCACAGAGAGCGCCTGTCAGGCCTGGAGAACTCGCCCCCCCCACCGCCCGGCGGCACCTTTTCGAGCGGGGCGGGTCTCTGGACGGCCAGCGAGCGGGCGAGCGACAGCACCGTGTTGAAGTAGAAGCCCCGCGACGAGGCCCGGCTGCCCTGTCTCTCCAAGCGCGTCGCGGTGACGGCCGCCGCGGTGGCAGCCGCCGCGGTGGCCACGGCCAGCGCCGACATCTTGAAGGGGCAGAAGCGGCGAGCGAAGCCGCCTCAGGCTGTCAGGGCCGGGCCACGCCCCTCACGCAGGACGCGCCGCGCACGCTCGGCACGCCCTCTTCCCCTTTTCTCGCGAGAGCTGCCCGGAGAGCTCGGAACGCAGGCTGTTCCGCGCACGCTCTTCCCGCAGGACACGCCCTCTTCCCCTTCGGGCTCTTCTCGGGAGAGATTGGAACACAGGGATTGGTTCCGCCCAGGCGCGCCCATTTTCATCCTTTCCCCCCCCCTCCGACCCCGCGCTGTAGCTCCACCCCCTGATTACGGGATGGTTCGACCCGGCGACAGAAAGAGCGGCCGAGCGCCGACATCTTGGAAGGGGAGAAGCGGCTGTCAGGGCCGGGCCACGCCCCTCACGCAGGACGCGCCGTTCTCTTCTCGCAGGACACGCCCTCTTCCCCTTCGGGAGCAGCGGCGTTCTCGCGAGAGTTTGGAACAGATGGGCTGGTCCCAGGCGCGCCCATTTTCATTGCCCCCCTCCTCCGCTCTAGCTCCACCCCCCCGATCACGGGATGGTTCGACCCGGCGACGGCAACCGCGGCCTCCTTCGTGACCGGAAGTGAGGCAGCGGCCGGACAACCGTGGGTGGCGCCTGAGGGAGACTTCTGATCCGGTCGGTTAATCGCCGCCTGGTCTTCGGAAGGGCTCCAGGCAGCGCCGTGGCCTTCCTCAGGGCCTGCCTTTCCCCCTTTGGCGCTTTAGGGTTCCCCAACACCCCTGCGAGGTAGGCCGGGCTGAGGGAAAGGGCGGCTGAGGGGGCGTCGCCCTTGCTTATCCTCCCAAATCCTCCTTTTTTTAAAAAAAAATTAGACATTCTATCAAATGTATAGTTTCTTTCTTTGGCCCTTCTTGCGGGGGGGGGGGAGTCTCCTCTGAGCGGAGGCCCACAACGACCCCGTGAGGTAGGCTGGGCTGAGATGGATGGCCTCGAGATCCCCTCCTCCGTGGGTTTCCTGACAACGAATGAAGGTTGAATGCGGGGGGGGGGTGTCCTAGTTTAATTAACCCATTAATGATTAATCTTCCCCAATTGAGTGATTTCCAAATACGGGGCTAATCCCAATCAAAATGTAAATATATATCTATATCTATCTATCTATCTATCTATCTATCATCTATCTATATACATATATATATATCTAATCTATCTAATCTATATATGTAGATATAGATATATAGATATAGATTATATATGTATATATTTATATATTTATGTATAGATAGATATAGATGTCAAATGTTAACTATTTAGATTACCTTGCTAGGCCCCAAACATGGGGCAAATCTTTATTTCCTGTTTTCAGCCTATCTTGAAGGCCATCAAACAGGCTGTAGTCACACCGGACAGATATAGATATATATAGATATAGATATATAGATATATATATATATAAAAAATCATTGGAAAAACTTCAAAACTCAACTTGTTAAAACGTGAAACATTGAGAATCTATAGAGATCTCTGATCCAAACTGGGAAAGGGTATGAAAGCCGGATTTAGCACTTTGACTCGATAAAAATCCGAAGGAGATAAAACAAGATATATTCCTGAAACACTGCTGGAAGGTACAGTGCACTTCCTTAAATTATTTGGAAATCGTTGATGAAATAGTTTGTGGCTTCCTCTGTCAATAAGTGCTCATGTCTTTGTCAATTTGGTGTCTTGCCACAGGCGTTTAGTAGATTGTGGAAAGCTACCTGAAATAGTAAATGTGTAATGCTGATAATTTTGCAAAACAGGGTGTTATTTTTCATGAGAAAAGAGCCTCCTTTAAACCCTGTAAGTGTGGCTCTGTCAATGTGCTCTGATAATAGTTTACTTGTGTGTTTACCTTGTGCTGTTTTCAGTAGAGAAAATGTCACATTTTGAACAGCAAACCTTTCTTCCACACTGGGACTGAAAGCTGTGTATATACTGTAATAAAATTTCAAGCAGAGATCTGAAATGAGTTGCCCAATGACTAAATTGTTCATAGGTTGTTGTTTTTTTATTGTGCTGTGTGGGTTTTTTTTCTTTCTATTTTAGATGCCAATCTATTGACTTAAGATATTCTGGGTCTTGACTCATTCAATTAGACGCAAATAATTATTTGACTGCCTAGAACAGAATGTCTTGGGCCTTTCTTAAGAATGGCATTAGATTTGCCTTTTTTCCATTTTCAACATGGCTTCAGTTGCACTAGCTGTGGAAAACTGCCCACAAAGCATTTTCAACATGACTGGAAAGATGAATGGTCTGTTATAGAGAACAGCAGGACATGTAACTTCCTGAAACTGACTGGGTTTTTTTTTCATAACCAGATGTAACTGATTTCTCTTTGGAGAAATTAGAAGATAGATGGAACATAACTACGCTATGCCAGTTCCTTGTAGTGAGAGGAGAACTCTTAGTTGTTTGCTGGAAGTTTTCACAAACGTGTGCATTCAAGCAATTTGATGCTCTATTTACATTTAACAGATTTCTATACCGCCCAACTCACCTCAGTGACACTGGACGGTTTACAGGTAGTCCTCAACCCACGACTGCAAGTGAGCCCAACGTTTCTGTGGCGAAGCAAGACGGTGGTTAAATGAACTTTGTCCCACTTTGTGACTTTTCTTGGCCACAGTCGTTAAGCAAATCACTGCGGTCATTAAGTCAATCCGGCTTCCCCTATTGACCTTGCTTGTCAGAAGCCTGTTAGTTTGCAAATGGGGATCCCCTGATTCTGGGATGCTGCAGCCCAAATTTGGATCATGTGACCGTGGGAATGTTGCAGTGGTCATAAGTCACTTTTTTCCAGTGCTGTTGTAACTTTGAACACTCCCTAAATGAATGGTGGCAATTTGAGGACTATTTGTACGGCCAAATGTAAATATTATTCATGATGGAAATTGTTTCTCTTGCAGGGTTTGGCTTTTCAGTACATAGCCGCTGATCCTTTTGCATGAAGGGCCCAATCTTCGTCTGAACAACGTCGCCTTGATTCTGTCCTAGTCAACCTGCATTGTAAATAGAAGTGATCTGAACTCGGAGCTGCAGCTATGTCGACTTTCCCCAAAAGCTACAATCCTTTTGATGAGGACGAGGACGACTTCAAGCCGGTCAAGTGGAATGAAGGGGACGAACCTCCAAGAGAAGGTCCAGACAGACAGAGATATTTACAACAGGAAGTCATGAGGCTCTCCAAATCGACTCTCGACAGCACCAACAACTCACTGTCCCTCATTTATGAGTCTGAACATGTGGGGGTCGCCACATCGGAGGTAAACAAGAATCTCGAACGCCCATTTTTCAGGGTTTGCATGCTAGGTAAGTTAGGCTAAACAAGGTAATATCGGAGTACCGATGTTGCCCATTTAGCTAATGAAATACCTGCAAGAAAGCAAGTTCAGACAACACCCAGGATTCCAGAGTCTTCCTCCTCCCTTTCCTCCTCCTCCTCCTTGCTCCTTCTCTACCCCACAAACCTCACTCCCTTTTAGCACTAATGATATTACCTAGTTGGGTCATGAAACGTCTACAAGAAAACCACCCAGCTCAGAAAGTACCAAGGACCCCATGTGTTTCAACAATCCCGAGCTGCAAATACTATTGGGAATAATTATATTTCATATTGCCACTGCTTCAGCTTAACAAAGAGAAAGCCACGGTCCCTTTGGCATAAAATGTGTTTCGTTGCTGAATCGGCATCCCTTTTGCCAACCGTTTTTTTTGTTTGTTTGTTTGAAACTCCACGCTGCTTTTGGCAGGAGCTTGTGCGGCAAGGGGAAGCCCTGAGGCGTTCCGAACGCATGGTGGATAAGATGGATCAGGATTTAAAGACGAGTCAGAAACACATCAACAGCATTAAGAGTGTCTTTGGGGGCCTCGTCAGTTACTTCAAAGCCAAGCCGCAAGAGATCAAGCCGGAGCAGAACGGAGCCCCTCAGTATCAAGGAAGCGACAGGTAGATAATTGAAATTTCCTTCTAAGGATGCAGGAAGTGGGTAGGCATCCGCGTTCGCCCACGCCCAGGTGACATTTGGCTTGAATTTATTATTAGATTTTTTTTTAATCCCGCCTTTATTACTTGGTAACTTAAGATGGCAAACGTAATCTCCTTCCTCTTTTTCCCGCAACAATAACCCTGCGAGGTTGGTTGGGCCTGAGAGAGAACGACTGGCTCAAAGTCAGCCAGCCAGTTTTCATGCCTAAAGCGGGATAGAAATCACAGTCTCGAGTCTCCTCGTGATTGGCCCAAAGTTACCCAGTTAAGTTACATGCTTAAAATGGGACTAGAACTCCCAGTCTTCTGGCGATTGGCCGAAAGTTGCCTAGTTGGCTTTCGTGCCTGAGGCACGCCTACTTTCCTCTCCTGGTTTCTAGGCCAGCACCTTAACCACGACTTGTCAGACTTACGTCCGGGATCTTTCTTTTTGAGGGGGTGAGAAAATAAAAACTGTGTGCAGGCTTTCCAATAACTGTCGGTGGGTTTGTGGTTTAACCCAAGAGGATGTTGTCAGCCCGAGCGGCTGCTTTATCTGTAACCACAGTAAATAAAACGTTTAATAATGAAATACAACGGAAAGGAAAAAAAATTCTCTCTCTCTCTAATGCAGCGTTTCTCAAAATTGGCAACTTTAAAGATATGTGGACTCCAACTCCGGGAATTCCTCAGCCAGCTTAAAGTCCATACATCTTAAAAGTTGCCAAGGTTGAGAAACCCCGATAATTCAAAGTCTGTTTATGTTTGGAAGCAAGCGGAGCTGTAAATGTGGGAAATTCCCTTTTCTTCCTCTGCCTAGATTAAAAGAAGCCTTATCTGTCAGTAAAGAACAGGAGTCCAAGTACCAGGAGACTCATCCAAATTTACGGAAGCTGGATAACTCAGGTTTGCCTGACCTTGTTTGGTTGGTTATCTGCATTTTGTAGAACTGGATAAATGTCAGCCTTATTTTGGGCAGCCGAGCTGCATGTACAGACAGACCTGTTGTGTTTATTAGTCAGAAAATAATCCTGGTTAATTTGGAGGGGAATGCATGCTAATCTCATATGAGATAGGCCCTTGAATGTGATTTAGTTTTGGTAAAAGATGCCCTTGAACCTCAAGCTGGGTGTCATTTTGTTCTCTCTTTCCAGACTTTAATTCCAGTGGAGCTAGTTCAGACAACCCATCCCAGCCTGATCATTATCCCAGGAACCAGCATCTCCGCACTTACCATCAGAAAATTGATAGCAACCTAGGTGAGTCACGCTAGCCCACATTTCCCAGTGTTAATCCTAGTTGCTTATAGGTAGTACTCGTCTCAGGATCCACAGTTGAGCCCCGAGTTTCTGTTGTTAAGCGAGACATTCGTTAAGTGAGTTTTCACCTGTTTTATGATCTTTCTTGCCCCAATGGTTAAATGAATCACACTGCAGTTGTTAAGTGAATCTGGATTCCCCCGTTGATTTTGCTGGTCAGAAGGTCGCAAAAGGGGATCACGTGACACGCCCCCCCCCGGGGACGCTGCGACAGTCATAAATACGAGTCAGTTGCCAAGTGTCTGAATTTTGATCACGTGATCACTGTTGTAACTTCGAAAGGTCCACTAAAGAACTGTTGCAAGTCGAGGACTACCTGCGTTGAGCCTTGTAGATTTCTGAGCATCTTCCTTTAAGAAAAAAATAGTCCTGGCAAAGGAGAAATGATGTTATTTAGGAAAATAAATCTAACACCGTGCACAAACCATGGTTAATTTTAATCATGTTTGTTGAGCAAGCCACAGTGACCTGACTCGCAATGCAATGGTTCATCCTGCTGGCCTGTGCCAGATTCTCGACGTGCCTTTTGATTTAATCGAGGGAATTTCGTGAATGGTCTCGGATACCTCACAACAACCACGTTGCATGTTTGTCTACCTATTGTGTTGCTAATGTTATGCTTTTGTGTGTGTGTGGGGGGGTGTCTTTGCAGATGACATGTCCACCGGGCTGGGCCGACTGAAAAATCTGGCTCTTGGCTTGCAAACTGAAATTGACGAGCAGGATGACATTCTAGTTCGCCTGACCCAGAAAGTGGATACCTTGGATGTCAACATCAAAAGCACAGACAAGCGAATCAAGGATGAGCTTTAAGGAATCCTGGGGAGTTGTCTCTCACCTCTGCTTATAAACTAAATATATTTCATGCAGTTGGGCCTTTTCTTGCCCAACTGCATTGGGAAAGCGCTAGAGAAAAGAGGTTGATAGTCCATCTTGCCGTGTGATTAAAATTGGGAATAGCCTTAAATGCAATCTTGAGAAATTTAAGCTACTTTCTTTCATGTATATTCATAAAAGCACTCTGAAGCGTTGTCTTCTGGAACTTCTGATTTTGGAGGAAACATCTCAATTCTGGACAAGGATTGGAAACGACAATTACACCTCGCCTTTCAGTACTCCTTTTGCCTTAATTGTAGCAGGTATGTGCGTTGCCTACTTCGCTTACTGCTCATATATACCTTTTTTTATAAAAGGCTAGCTGCATATAGTTGAAAAAACATATAAGAGGAAGGTTGCCCTATATTTCAGAGCTGGGTTGTGTCGAGATGTTTTTGGTTCATATGATGAAAACTTCACCCTGACCCTAAACTTAAGCTTACACCAATAAAGCAGTCGTTGTCAAGTCTGTGTTTATTGCAAAGACTAGAGCAAGTTAAAAAAGTTTAAGGAACATCCAGTGAAAAATTCTAGAATAAAATAATAATTCTATATTAAAATCACAATCTGACATCCAGTCCAGAATTTTTCACTGGATGTTCCTTGAATGTTTTTAACTTGCTCTAGTCTTTGCGGTAAACCTTGACTGGACTTGAAGGAGTCATTAAGGGGTTATTCTTCGAAGCCCTTGACTGCTTGATTTGTGCCTGCACAATTAAGCCTAGACTCAAGATTCAGAGGAAGGCATTTATCCAAGATTTAAAGCTTCACGACGGCATTTTGGGTTGGAACGCTTCAATACAAAATACTGCCTTTGTGGTTTTCTCTAAGCAAGACTTCTCTGCTGTGCGGCCACTTGAGCCTCGATGACTTAAGATCTTGTTCAAGTCTGTTGCTGCTACAGGTCTATTTTAAAAATAATATTGGAGGAAGAAATTGGATGGGGAAGGCACTCTAAATTTCCGCTCAACTGGTTCCAGTCAACGCCTTTCAACATGGTTAAATTTCACCCATGAGATCCGTTTTGTGCTTCTGTGCCCTGGCTAGCTTGGGATTGATTGATTTGTGGCGTAAGTATCATACGGCTTTGTTCCCTGACGAAAGAAAGATCCATTTCTGAAAATAGTCTTTGTCCATCTGGTTGACATTTTGTTCCCGCAGTGTAACTTCTCTTTCGGGGTGTGTGTGTGTGTAAACATCTCCTTAAGTGCTACATGATTTGTGTATACTTGATAGAAAAGTACCAATTTTCTTGTGAGCGTCTTCAGTAAATCACAGCAACGAGGAATTTTGGAAATAGCATTTATTAAAACAATTGTTTCCCTCATGTGTTGCTATTTATTAGATACCAGCTGGAATCTTGGGCGTTTCTCTGTCGATATCTCTTCAAATTGACTTTGGCTGTAATTCCTAATTCCTTGGCAGTTTGACAGAAGCCAATTATGGCAATGTCTCAGCACATCAAATAATTACTGCAATTCCTTAATCCACTTCTATTGTAGCCAAGATAAAAATTTCAGCGGCTAAATCCACTGCCACAATCGTGAGAAATATCGTCGCCTTCCGTCAAAGCATCGTATTTGGGCCCAGTGAAGACAATTTTTCCAGTTGAGATTATTTCTTTCTTAGGATCTTGGATGCTGATGGTTTTAACATTGAAATATCACATTCACCTAGGGGAGAAAAACTCACTTACCCTATACACCTTGTTCCCTTCCTGTGGAGCTAATTTAAATCTTAAACGTTGAATCAACCAGACCGCATAAAAGTTTGAAGTGCACATGAAAAATAGCTGTGAGTGATCCATTTGTGTGAAATAGCTACTCATGTTATTCTAGGAAAACAGCTTTTTTTTTAACTGAGGAACTTTGAGAAGGCACCCTTGTGCTCTTGTTTTAAACACTTTGCCCTCCTTAGTGGGGATGCAGTGTTTTTTTAAAATATCCAGGATTGTGATAAAGATTTGGGATTTCTTAGAGTTGCTTGGGGCGGTTGCCAAGAAGAAAACAAGGCATTTCTCACCGTGTTGCTTTTGCGTTTGCTTTGATTGTAAATAGGCAAAATAATCCCCTCACCGTAACTTTCTCTGAGACCATTTAGCTCTCGCGTTAGCTACACCTTAAAACGTTGTTTCACTATTCCTCTTCTTTTCTGATGTCATTGAGAAAGTCAAGACCATGTATTGGGGTATGCACTTTATTGAACTCTTCAATGGACTTACTTTCAAAATTAAATATATGTTATGGTTCATACCCACCCACTAGGATTGTTCTGCTTGTAGAGTCTTATCAGCAGAGAGCAAATAATATATAAGATGGGGATGAGGCAGGACGGGAGAAAAATTGTTTGGTATTGGTAGAAATTCCATGGCAAACAAAACAGATGTTTCCCTTCTGGAACAATATTTGAATTAATTTAGGCAGGATTGAAATCTTGTTTTTTTTTTTTAAAAAAATTCCTCTTTCTGCGTATTTATTTATTGTGTGTATTCATCATACACAAACTGGATTTCTTCGTTCTACATCAAAAAAATTAATTAATTAATTAATTAATTAATTCAAATGTCATGGTCAAAAAAAATTAGATGGTTTGTGAATTCTGCAAGGAAATTAGAAGGAAAAGAAAACCCCCAACATGGTTTTCGTCTTCAATTCCACTATTCTGCTTATATCCGTGGTGGCGAACCTATGGCACATGTGCCACAGGTGGCATGCAGAGCCCTCTCTGTGGGCATGCGCGCCGTCACCCCAGTGCTAGGCCTTCAGCTGCGTTTTATAAAATATTTTTGCTTTACGCCTCTGCCGCCGTGTGCAAAAAAAAAAAAAAGTTCAATTTCAACTTCTCACAGGAAAAAAAAAAGATCTCGCAAAGTTGGAATTGATTGAATTTTTTAGTCCCACCCTGTCTGCCATTATCACCGTAGCCACGCCCACCCAATGGGCCACGCCCACCCGGCACCCGACGATCCGTAAGTGGGCTTTGGGTTGCAGTTTGGGCACTCGGTCTCTGAAAGGTTCGCCATCACTGGCTTATATCCTCTGAGCTGCTCGTTGTGCCTCTATTTACGTAGCAAGGCTCCAGGATCACAGCGAGACCATTTCTTAAGTGGATTTTGCCCATTTTACCAGCTTCGTTGCCACGGTTGCTAAGTGAATCCCGGCAGGTGTTAAAAGGAGTAACGGTTGTTAAATGAATCTGGTTTCTCCTTTGACTTTGCTCATTGGATGGTCACTGCAAAAGGGGATCGCATGAGCCTGGGACACCGCAACCGTCATAAGTACATGTCAGTTGCCAAGCACCTGAATTCTCATCACGTGAGCCTGGGGGAGGCTACAACGGTCCTTAGTGTGAAAAAAGGCTCACAAGCTCCCTTTTTTCCAGCCCCGTTCGAATAAGTCATTCCATTGGACCCTTGTAAGTCGAGGACTGCCTGTAAGATCCCCGTCTTTTCCTGTCGCGGATGGTGTGGGCGACAGCAGGATTTGTCACCAGCTCTGCGTTGCCTTGCACTTTTTAAAAATAAATAAATACAAATACTCCCAAACCGTTGGATGAAGGCCTTGCCGGTTCCTTCGCAGCTGTTACTTGCTGAAAGAGCTGGTGGGCTGGCTCCCTTTCCTTTCTGCCAGCTAACTAGGCCACAAAATGCCGTTGCGTGCGCTGACAGCCCCAAAGTCCTGGCAGGCGACGAGGCACTTGCAAGCCTTTCCCAAAGCAGGGCCATGGAGACGGGAGCTGGCGGCCGTCCATGCCCTTTCAAGCAGGGGCTGCAAACCGCAAACGCTCCCTTTGCATCAATGGCCCATTGAAAAAGGAGGGAAGTGGCCGGGAGGGGGAAATACTCAAGGAATTGTGTCCTCTGGGTAACCTGGCAGAAGGCAAGGGCTTCTCTGTAGAAAACCTACATGTTTGTGTGTGTGTGTGTGTGTGTTAGCCAGCATCTATCTCTCATGGATAGAGAGGGATAGACAGTAGGTCGGAAAGAGATGGATAGATAAGAAAATAAAGAGGGATAGATAGGTAAGGGATGCCTAGAGAGAGGCTAGATAGATGTGGATAGATAGAGTAGCTGAGAAAGAATGATGGATAGATAAGATAGTGGATGGATAGAGGGAGCGAGTAAGAAAGAGACGGATAGATAGTAGATGGATAGATTGGGTAAGAAAGTGATGGATAGATAGAGTAGATAAGAGATGGATAGATGGAGTAGGTAAGAAAAGATGGATAGATAGATGAGTAGGTAAGAAAGAGATGGATAGATAGATGGAATAAGTACGAAAAGATGGATGGATAGACAGATACTATGGATAGATAGATGGATAAAGGTGGTTAAAAAAGAGATTACTTTTTTGTATCCTGCCTTTATTATTTGTATGAACCCCAGACGGCAAATATCTCTAGCACTCCTTCCTCCTATTTTCTCAACAACAACCCTGTGAGGTGGGTTTGGTTGAGAGAGAAGAACTGGCCCCAAATCATCCAGATGATTGTCGTGCCTATGGTGGGACTAGAACTCACCGTCTCCTGCTGATGGGCTCAAACTCACCCGGTTGGGTTTTATGCCTAAAGTGAGACTAGAATTCCCAATCTCCTGCCTTCTAGCCCAATACGACTTAACCACTAGACCAAACTTTACAAACAGTCCTCACATTCACAAACTTCGCAGCCCCGTCCAGCAAAGAGAGCTTGGAAGTCAAATCATCAGCGCGGTTGTGGTTTCACTTTAGCCGCTGCTTCGCTCGACAACCCAGTTGCCAGTCACAATTGTGGTGGCTAATTGAAGGACTCCCTATATAAACTCCATACGGCAAATAAAAACAAACCAGCCAGCCACCCAGCCAGCCTAAGATAAGCGAATGCAGGATGAGGTCAGTCACGCGTGAGAGCCGTTGGCACCCGTTCACGGCAGCTTCACAGCAACGCTACGGGTAAATAACACGTTTCCCAAAGATTGATTTTGCAGCCGACGGAAGCTTTGACAAAAGATGCAGAGACGATCCAATAACGTCTATTTTGGTCCCACACGTCTCCCTAACCGCAATTTACTGAAGAAGCCCAGTTGTTGGTGTTTTCACACACGGCAGGCTGCTTCATAACTTGGGAGGCGTTGGTGTGCATTGGCTGAATTTAAAAAAAACAAACAAAACCTTGGTTGAGCGACACCTGCAGACGATGGGGTAGGGTGGAGCAGACTGCTACCCTCCAAGCCGGGATGGGACAACAGTTCCCAGAAGCCACAGCTACAAGTTTGGCCTTTAGAAGAGCATCAACTTTGACGGGAAGAGGTGGCGAGAAAATCAGGACAACAGAATGGAGATTCTCAATCGCCCAAGTTAGGTTGTGTTCGTTTGTTTGTTTTTCAAAAGGCAATTGGTCTTCCTTGGGGTTCCCCCCCCCCCTTTGAAAAGGATTTTTTTGTCCCCTTTTGAAAAGGTTTCGCTTCTCATCCAGGAAGAAGTTAGAACGGAAGAAGCTTCTTGGATGAGAAGCAAACGGTTGTCAAAGGGGGAAAAAAATCTAGCTGCCTTTTGAAAAAAATTATGTCCCACCTTTGGGACATAAAAGCACCAGGCTGCGGGCACCAGCCTGCCCAGGTGCGTTGCTTGGCGCTTCTCTCTGGTGGAGGAGGAGGAGAAAAGGAAAGAAAGAAAGAAGAGGAAGGAAGGAAGGAAGGAAGGAAAAGACAGGGAAAGAAAGAAAAAGGGAGGGAAGGAAGGAAAAGACACAAAGGAAGTGAGAAAGAGAAAGGAGAGATGGAGGAAAGAGAAAGAAGAGGAAGGAAAAGATGGAAAGAAAAATGGAAGGAAGGAAAAGACAAACAAAGTGAGAAAGAGAAAGAAGAGGAAGGAAAAGACGGAAAGAGAAAAATGGAGGGAAGGAAGGAAAAGGCACAAAGGAAGTGAGAAAGAGGAAGGAGAGATGGAGGAAAGAGAAAGAAGAGGAAGGAAAAGACGGAAAGAGAAAAATGGAGGGAAGGAAGGGAAAAGACACGAAGGAAGTGAGAAAGAGGAAGGAGAGATGGAGGAAAGAGAAAGAAGAGGAAGGAAAAGACGGAAAGAGAAATGGAAGGAAGGAAAAGACGAAGGAAGTGAGAAAGAAGAGATGGAGGAAAGAGAAAGAAGAGGAAGGAAAAGACGGAAAGAGAAAAAGGGAGGGAAGGAAGGGAAAAGACACGAAGGAAGTGAGAAAGAGGAAGGAGAGATGGTGGAAAGAGAAAGAAGAGGAAGGAAAAGACGGAAAGAGAAATGGAAGGAAGGAAAAGACGAAGGAAGTGAGAAAGAAGAGATGGAGGAAAGAGAAAGAAGAGGAAGGAAAAGACGGAAAGAGAAAAAGGGAGGGAAGGAAGGGAAAAGACACGAAGGAAGTGAGAAAGAGGAAGGAGAGATGGAGGAAAGAGAAAGAAGAGGAAGGAAAAGACGGAAAGAGAAAAAGGGAGGGAAGGAAGGAAAAGGCACGAAGGAAGTGAGAAAGAGGAAGGAGAGATGGAGGAAAGAGAAAGAAGAGGAAGGAAAAGACGGAAAGAGAAATGGAAGGAAGGAAAAGACGAAGGAAGTGAGAAAGAAGAGATGGAGGAAAGAGAAAGAAGAGGAAGGAAAAGACGGAAAGAGAAAAAGGGAGGGAAGGAAGGGAAAAGACACGAAGGAAGTGAGAAAGAGGAAGGAGAGATGGAGGAAAGAGAAAGAAGAGGAAGGAAAAGACGGAAAGAGAAATGGAAGGAAGGAAAAGATGAAGGAAGTGAGAAAGAAGAGATGGAGGAAAGAGAAAGAAGAGGAAGGAAAAGACGGAAAGAGAAAAAAGGGAGGGAAGGAAGGGAAAAGACACGAAGGAAGTGAGAAAGAGAAAGGAGAGATGGAGGAAAGAAAGAAAAGAAGAAAAACCACTGCAGAGCAAAGCCCTGGGCTTTAGCATCATCCTGGCTCCTAGGAGGTGAGCAGCGTTTGGCAGGGATCGATGGAGGGCGGCGGGGAGAACGTAAGAGGCCCCTCACCCATTCTGCCAGGACCCCCTTCCCCTCCTCTCCCCCTCCCAGCAGAGTGCCCTTTGCCCCCTTCCCCATCTCCCCCCCCCTTGCTCCCCTCCCCTTAAAAGACGGGGCAGAAAAAGTAAAAAAAGAAAAAAGAGGCGTCCGCAAGGCCGGCCGTCCGTCCGGCTGGCTCAGGGACTATTTCTTCCTCGGAGGACCCCTCCGCCGACCCCTCCGCTTCTCGGCTGGGCGGAGGGATCTTCTCCCGGCACGAGGGCTGAAGCCTTGAGAAGAGAGGGGAAAAAAAAAAAGGGGGAGGGGGAGCGAGGAGAGCGAGCGAGCGCGAGCCCTGCGCCTGCGCAGTGCCGTCTTCGCCGGAGAGCGGCTTTTCCTCCCCCCCCCACCACGCACACCCCTCCCTCCCTGCCGGGCGCGCGTGAGGGGCGGCGAAGCGGCGGCCGTTCCCGGGATATTTCCCCCCCTTTCCTCACCCCAAACCCCGGTCTCTGGGCCCAGGAAGCAGCCCTTTCTGCCCCCCTTTCCCGCTTCTCAGCCCCGGGGGGGCGCCCAGGGCTGCCCCGTCGCCCACCGCCATGGCTCAAATCCTCCCCATCAGGTTCCAGGAGCATTTTCAGGTGAGGAGGGGGCGGCTGGGGGTGGGTGGGAGAAAGAGAACCATAGAAATGGAGGGGGGGGCTTGCTCTTTTCTTGGCCTGAAAACTCCCCTCCTTTGCGGGCGGGGGGGGTCATGAAGAAAGGGGAAAGTTGGAGGGGGGGGCTGCGGCCTAGTAGGGGAGAGACCCCTCCCCCTCCCCCCCAGGGGATGATCCCCTCTTTTTGCAAAAGGGGGGTGTCGGTCTCTTGCGGGGGGTGGGGATGCAAAGGAAGGGGGAGCACCCCCCCTTCTCGGTTGGGAGGAGAGGCATTCCTCCTTGGGAAGGGGGGGCACCCCTTTTGGGGGGGTCTCCCCCCCTCTCTGCGGCCTTGTTTGTTTGTTGTTGTTTTTTGCATTGCTTCAAGAGGGGGGGAGCAGAGAGGGAGAGGGGTGGGAGGGGTAAATTCTTTTATATCCATGCACCCCCCCCCTCTTTTACCCATAGGCAAAAGGGGAGGGGGGGAGGAAGAAGAGAAGGACTCGGGGACCTTTTTTTTAAAAAAAATAAAAATAAAAATAAATTATGGCTCCTGCTGGGTGGGGGGGCAAGCTGGGGGAAGGGGGAGAAAGCCTGCTGCCGCCCTGAAGGTGAGGAGTTGATGGGTGGGGGTGGGGGTGGGGGGGTTTGAAATTCCTTTATAGTTTGGATTGCAGAGATTTGTGCAGTCACTGGATGACTGGATCCCTCCCTTCCCCCTCCTCCTCCTCCTCCTCCTCCTCCCCCCTTTTTTGGGTGTGGAGGGGGTGAGGAGAACAGCTCTGGCCTGCATTACTACACCACCAAGAATGAAGGCGGGGGGGGGGGGGGGGGACAGTGATGTAGAAGAGACAGGAGCTGGGGTTCAGCCTGCTTGCCCCCATCAGTGTCCTTCTGGTTTTTTTTTTTTTGGATCTGCAAAGTTGGGGAGGGGGGTGTGCAGCAGCTTCAGCTCCTGGACTTTTGACTTACCCCCTCCCCACCCCAAACCAGCAAGACCGGCTACTGCCCAACTCAGTTACATTCCCCCCTCCCCAATTGGTGTTCCTCTCTTTTTTTCTTTTTCTTTTTTTTGCAGGGCATTGTCCCATGCTGGGGCTTTAATAATAATAATAATAATAATAATAATAATAATAATAATAATAATAATAATAATAATAATAATAATAATTTTATTTATATACCGCCCTTCTCCCGAAGGACTCAGGGCGAAGGACTCAGGGCGGTGAACAGGGCAGATATGTAAAAATACAAAAATACAAAAGTTAAAAAAGAATTAAACATGTGCCCAGCTAAAAACAATAAATACATATAATAAAATGAGAATTAAAAAACCCAAACCATCTCCATAGCAGAGGAGAGGGCAGATTATAAAGACCCCCTTTTCCCCTTAAGTGGGGGAGGGTCTCCCTTATATTAAAGAGCTGGTTTGTCAAAAGAGGGCAGAAGGCAAGGAGAGCCCAGCCGACTCGGGCAGAAGAGGAAAGCGAGGAAAGGGGGGGGGGGAAACAAAAACAAAAAATAAAATTTGTGGCAGGAGTTTGAAAGAATTTGCTAAATGAATGAGGGAAGGGCAAGTGGATTTCCCAATTGCTTTCAGTCTGCTGCCCCTGCCTTGGCCACTGAGTCCATCCATTTCCAACCCCCCCCTGTTATTGTGTCATGTTTAGGACATATTTTTTTCCTGCTGGACCCTGGCGAGTTTTATTTCAGCAGCTTTAGGGCGTTCCAACGTAAAGAGATGTAGCATCAGCAGATTTGGGGGGGGGGTTGTCCAGGCACAGGGGACTGCTCTGGTTGAGAAGCAGCATATTTTAAACCTTTCAACGTGAAAAATCACGTAAGGCCTGATGCAGGATCCCAAACTGCTTTTCCCTCCCGAGTCTAAAAGAGACTGATTTGGAAATAGGTCCTACGGGAGATTCACAAAATGTAGGCTTCCCCTTGCAGCCCTAATCCATTTTTATTTATTATCTGTCTCGCAAATGTCTAGGGCGCCTAATTCACACACACGGGTGATTCCGGGTGCCCTACAAAATGTGAAGTTTTGAATTTCAGCCGGCTTGAAAGCAGAAACCAATAATAATTCTAGGAATGTTGCCGTGATTTGGGTTTCTTTTCAGTCTAAAATTCTAGTTGATTATGGGGCATATCAGTCTTTGGGGATGAAAGCACAAACTCAAAGTAATTAAAAAAAGAAGAAGAAAGAAACGCGATAAGTTTAATTAGATTTTATCCCATTTTTTTTTAATATTTGGGTTCTGCGTCATTTGCTCCATCTCTCTTCCTTAACATTTCCGGCTATGGCACTTCCAGTTTTTTCCCCCCTAAAATCTGTTTGTGATTTGCCTCCTCCCCTTGTTTCCACGATAATGCAGGGAGGATGGACCCCAGATTTATCTCAATAAGAGATTTGAGCTTGGTTCTCCTTACTCTTAATTTGTTAAGGATGTGCAGAATGATGTCTTTTAAGAGTTGTGATCTGGAACAATTCAGCTAGGGCAGATGGGCATTTATATACTGTATAAAATAATTGCCATGCTGTTGTTGCCCTATTGTGGGTTTTTTTTTCGGGTGTGTGTGTGTGTGTGTGCCACATTAACTACCGCTCTGTGACCCCTATTTTGCCCTGCCTGCAAAAGATTTTCTGCCATCTCTTGCAATTTCTTTGCTGTTTTACTTGGTCACGGTAGAACAGTAGCCAAACTGTCAATCAATCCGGATTAAAAAAAAACAGCTTAGTTCCTCCAGCAACTGAATATTCCAGAGCATCACTTATTTTTTATGGGGGGAGAACCAAAGTAACGAGTGCTCATTTATTTATACGGATTTAAAATGATCAAAATTAGTTCTGATTTAATTCAGGGGATGTGACCTGAACGTTAAATCAGAAAAGGCTCTGGGAGGAAGCCTAAGTAGTGAAAAAAGGGATTATTTATTATTATTATTATTATTATTATTATTATTATTATTATTATTATTATTATTATTATTTATTATTATTATTATTTCTTCAGTTTTCTGAAATGTTCTAGGTAGGGAAACTAAACCCTTAACATTCTCTGAAAAATGAGATCCTGTCAATTTTAAAAAGTTTCTGACCCGTAAATATTTTGTTTGCTCGGAGCCTATAAATGACCATTTGCCTATGCACTAATGCTTGACTTATGACCACAGTTGAACCCAAAATTGCTGTTGCATAGCAAGACAGTGAAGTGAGTTGTGCCCCATTTTAGGACCTTTCTGGCCACAGCTATTAAGTGAATTGCTGCAGTTTTTAAGGTGGTTAAGGAAATCGGAAGGTCGTAAAAGGGGATCACCCGTCATAAATACGAGTCACTTGCCAAGCGGGCTGAAATTTGATCATGTGACTCACGGGGATGATGTCGCAACGGTCTGGGAGTTGAAGTCCACGAGTCTTAAAGGGGCCAAATTTGAGGACCCAAACAGTCTCCACTTATTAGGGCTCAATATCTGTTGAGTTGCTACTCGGAAGTGGTTCTGTTTAGGTCAGAGGTCTTCAAACTCGGCCCTTTTATGACACATGGACTTCAACTCCCAGAATTTCTCAGCCAGGCATGCTGGCTGAGGAATTCTGGGAGTTGAAGTCCATGAGTCATAAAAGGGCCGAGTTTGAAGACCCCTGATTTAGGTATTTCAGCCAGCTAGAATTCTTTGGGATTTTGTTTATATTATCTATATTAGGAGCTGAAGGCAGCATACAAAGGGCTTCCCATTCCCATTTTTGCTCTCTTTATAGCCACTGGATTGAAAAGGAATGACTAGGGCAAAATGAGTTTCTGAATCTGATGGTGAACTAGAGGCCAGTCCAACCCCCACCCCTCTTACTCCAGTGACTTCCTCTACCGATGAAGTCATTTTTTTCCCAGTGCCGTTGTAACTTTGAACGGTCACTGAATGAGCTGTTTTGCATGTTCGAGGATTTCCTGTAATTGAGAACCTCGAAATTACCTAGAGGTGATAGCAGACAATTCCAAGGATCTGTTGTAAGAGTCAGCCTTGCTTGACAGCTGGACGTTCAAGATTATTTTGTGCTTGGAATCTATGCCGTGTCTTCGGTAGAAAGGAATCTAGAATTCTTTTTAGATGGTGTCATTTTCCTATTGGGTTTTTTTTTTAATGCAATTTTAACAGCGTGATAGTGACGTCTGAGAACAGTTCCCGGTCCTAGTGAACAAGCTTGTCGCTGTGAGAAATAAACACTGTTGTAGCTGAATATCACAGAAACTATAGTTAAGAACTCCTGGTTGGCTTGACGTTCCATAATGCAGTCTAATTTTTTATTTTATATTTTTGGCTTTTTCCTCTCTTAGCAATTGACAGCTACTTACAGATAGATTACTAGGCACAGTTACTAGGCACAGCCTCCACGAAACATACATAAACCTCTTTAATACTGCTAAGCTTGTAAGCCGCCCTGAGTCTTCGGAGAAGGGCGGGATATAAATGTAATAAAAATTAAAAAATAAATAAATAAATAAATAAAATAAATAAATATTAAGGGAGCAAAATGAACGTACAGTTTTTGGAAAGCCGGCCTCTCGTTTTTCTCCCCCCTGTAAGATATTAGATAGCTCCCTTCTGCACTTTACTGCATTCCAGTCCTGTACAAATCTTTTAGTGACTAATTTGGCACTTTTCAAACACAACATGTCCCTTCATTTGTCCTCTATATGCATTTTGGTAAATCATTGGGTATTTACAGAGCACTTAACCATCCATGCCTTTTTTTTCTTTTCTAAGCGAAGGGTACCTGATTAGGACTTGAATAGGAGGCTGTAGACCAGACTGGGACATTGAAAGACATTCATACAAGTCACTGGCAAGTCACTGCCAAGAAAGAGCCAGTTGGTTTAGTGGTTAGGGCACCAAGCTAGAAAAGAGACCATGATTTCAAATCCCACCTTAGCCAGCTGGGTGACTTTGGGCCAATCACCAGGAGACTCTGAATTCTAGTCCCACCTTAGGCATGAAAGCCAGCTGGGTGACTTTGGGCCAATCACCAGGAGATGGTGAATTCTAGTCCCACCTTAGGCATGAAAGCCAGCTGGGTGACTTTGGGCCAATCACCAGGAGACGGTGAATTCTAGTCCCGCTTTAGGCATGAAAGCCAGCTGGGTGACTTTGGGCCAATCACCAGGAGATGGTGAATTCTAGTCCCGCTTTAGGCATGAAAGCCAGCTGGGTGACTTTGGGCCAATCACCAGGAGATGGTGAATTCTAGTCCCGCTTTAGGCATGAAAGCCAGCTGGGTGACTTTGGGCCAATCACCAGGAGATGGTGAATTCTAGTCCCGCCTTAGGCATGAAAGTCAGCTGGGTGACTTTGGGCCAATCACCAGGAGACGGTGAATTCTAGTCCCGCCTTAGGCATGAAAGTCAGCTGGGTGACTTTGGGCCAATCACCAGGAGATGGTGAATTCTAGTCCCACCTTAGGCATGAAAGCCAGCTGGGTGACTTTGGGCCAATCAACAGGAGACGGTGAATTCTAGTCCCACCTTAGGCATGAAAGCCAGCTGGGTGACTTTGGGTCAATCAGCAGGAGACGGTGAATTCTAGTCCCACTTTAGGTATGAAAGCCAGCTGGGTGACTTTGGTCCAATCACCAGGAGACTCTGAATTCTAGTCCCACTTTAGGCATGAAAGCAGGCTTAGCTTTGGGCCATTCGCTTTGTCTTAACCAAACCCACTTCACAGGGTGGTTGTTGTTGTGGGGAAAAGAAGAGGAGGAAAGCATGTTGGATATGTCCGCTGCCTTGAGTTAGTTGTAAAAATAAAGGGTATTTGAATAAATAAATAATAAAAATACCACGGATGTGCCCAGGTAGCTTCCAAGAACTCAGCTTGAAGGAGCCAAGCTTTTTCTTTCTGGTATATCCGCAGACACTGAACATTGAAGTAACTGGAGAAAGTATGAGCTCCTGAAGAACTTCTGCAACACATTCTTTCTTAATTTGTTACCTCCCTGGAACATCTGCACTTCACTCTCCGGAATTCCCATGTTAGCTTTTTTTTCCCCCCTCCCTGTTTGGAATTCTAGGCGACGACATCACATTTGGTGGAGTCCCAGTTGGAAATTCCCGTCCATTAGAACTCAGAGGCTTGTTGTCTTCTTCTCCACCCTCCAAAAACGAGGTCAAGAAATGACTGGACAGAGAAAGCCTTCTAACTAAATGGCTCTTGTTGTTGTTTCTCTCCCCCCCCCAGCTCCAAAATCTTGGAATTAATCCAGCCAACATTGGGTTCAGCACACTAACGATGGAGTCGGACAAATTCATCTGCATCCGAGAAAAAGTTGGGGAGCAATCCCAGGTGGTGATTGTGGACTTGAGCGATCCGACCACCCCCATTCGGCGTCCCATCTCTGCGGAAAGTGCCATTATGAACCCGGCTTCCAAAGTCATCGCTCTGAAAGGTACGTCAGCCGACCGGTTCTCCCCTGTTAGTTTTTGTATTGCTATTAAAAAAAAATATTTTTCACCGCGTTATTTCTTCCCCTTCTTTCGGGGAGTTTTGTACCGGCGGTCCTTGACTTACGACTCAGTTGAGCCCTGACCGTTCTCTTGCTAAGCGAGACATTGGTTAAGAGAGGGTGGAGCCATTTTACAACCTTTCTTGCCACAGTTGTTAAGTGGATCGCCGCAGCTGTTAAGTTAGTAACACGGTTGTTAAGTGAATCCGGCTTCCCCGTTGGCTTTCCTGGCTAGCGGGTCGTAAAAGGGGACCTCCCCGGGACGCCGCCACTGTCATAAATACGAGTCAGTTGCCAAGCGCCTGAATTTTGATCATGGCCATTGGGGATGCTGCAACGGTCGTAAGTGTGAAACATGATCATAAGTCACTTTTTCCAGTGCCGCTGTCACTTTGAGCGGTCACTAAACGAATGATGTAAGCCAAGGACCACCTGTACAAACTCCAAAAAAGGGGGGGGGAAAGAAAAATAAGAACAGAACAACACTAAAGAACACATTTTTTAAAAAAAGCGCATAGGGGAAAAAACACAGATAAAAGGCTTTTTTTTTTTTAAATGAAAGTCAGCCTGTTAATTGTTGACAGTAAATTGAGAGACTTGAAAACGGCAGTCGTGGAATTGAATTGTGAGGAAGGGATTGGGGGCAGTCTGCTCAAAATCCCCAAAGGGAATGATTAAAAATTAACCTGAAGATTAGGAAACGGATATTCCAGGCCACCGGGAATTTCAGAGGCTACCATTTCCAAGTTTCCAGAAAGTTTTCCTGCCTCAAGAACCACTTCTGTGGCTTAGTTTTTGCCTCAGCAGCAGGGATGACTTGTAGTTGGTTCGGAATGACGAATTTAACATTTGGTTAACATTAAAAATGTCCCTCTGCAAGTAGGCACACAAACTCTTTTAGATATAAAATAATTTCACTGCCAACTGACTCTGTACTTTTTTTCCTGCATTCTTGTCTTAATACAGACGGTGAGTTCATTTTACAATGGCAAACTTTTATGTTTTTAACAGTATGGAATGGTCTAATCTCATAAAAAGAACTGAAATCTGGAAGAGAGGAAGAAAAAAAAAAGAGCAATTGGGCATCTCCGTGGCGGAATTAATTGGGATCTAGATGCGACGGCTCGAATTTGGGGGGGAAAATTGTTACCTTCCTTTGAGATATACCGCTTCCCAACTTGCTGGTTATAACTGTACCAAGGGATGGCTTTGTGCACATCCATCCCATCGTCGTACAGTTAATGAATAGCAAGGAATTGAGTCACAAATATTTTTATGAGAGACCTTTGCTAGCATGGTGTCTTGTGTGCTAGTCATCTACTTGATTCTAAATGTGGTTTTTGGTCCCAGGAATTCGTGGCAAAAATCGCAGGGGTCCACGATTTTATAGATAACCAATTATATTGGAAATTTATGAGCCTGAGCTATGTAGTAGGCGTGGGCAACCGTTCAATTTGCAAGCTTGCTAAAAATGGCCTGGGAGTATAGGTAAATACACAGCAAAAGGGGAATAGCCCTACTAAAAAAAAAGTAATCAAAGACTCAGCATTCATAATGCTTCAGCTCCAATTATCGTGGCCCCCTGCGAATCGGTCCATTGACCAGGAAAGATAATACTTATTGAAAACCTGAAACACAGCTCAAACTAACACAGGGGTCTTCAAACGTGGCCCTTTTATGACTTGTGGACTTCAACTCCCAGAATTCCTTAGCCGGCGTGCCCAGCTGAGGCATTCTGGGAGTTGAAGTCCACAAGTCATAAAAAGGGCCACGTCTTTGAAGACCCCTGAACTAACATATTAGTTTGTAGGTAGACAGAGGTTAACTAAGTGGACAAATATACGATCACTCAAATTCGGAGTCTCCAACCATGGCAACTTTAAAGACTTTTGGGCTTCAACTCCCAGAATTCCTCAGCCGGCATGGGTTTTTAGGCTGACTGAGGAATTCTGGGAGTTGAAGTCCACATGTCTTAAAATCGCCAAGTTTGGAGACCCCCCTGACTTAGAATACCATTAGATCCTCTTGGTTTTTTTTTTTCACCCCCTCTTAAATACGTGAAGCCCTGGGAATTCCGGTAGCCACGGAATTGTAGTCGGTCCCAAACCATTAAAGGCCGAGAGACCCACGGATCAAGGTCTGTTCTAAGCTAATGAACTGCAGGCGTTCTGGGCCGATAGAGACTGTGGTGAACCCACATCATATGTCTTGGCTTGAAGCTTGTTTTTCCGTGTACAAACAACGAAGGTAATAACGCCAGCCTTTCAGAAATGTAACGGCTTCTCTGAACGGTGGCTAAGAGTGTGGTTGTGTGCATACCGATTGCATGTGGCATTTCCCAGCGATTGGGCGCATTCTCGTCCTCGTATTTATGTCCCCTACGTTGTGCCGTAACCCCAACAAGCACTTTCTGTTTGCACCGTCTCATAAAAAGCGCCTCCGTGTTAAACGAAACGGGGAAATGCAAGCACTTCATTTCCATACACTCAGCATGGGAATGCAGAAACCACACTTTTTGTGCTCTTTGTCACACAGATGTAAAGCTTTTCTTGCCCCCCACCCCACCCCCTTGGATGTGACGCACCTATTCAGGCTGGTCTACGTTTGTGTCGGTGTTTCGTTTTTTTTTTTAGTTCACCTGAATAGAGAACAGATTCCTGCCTCCCCAAGATAAGCAATGTCATTCAGTTGTGGCACTTTGCAGCTTTAGATCAATCCTTGTTAGAGGCTAGACTTTATTGTGGTTAAGCTTGATGCAGTGGCCACCTGCAGCACAATCGGCTGGAAGGAACCTTGCCGAAAGGCTGGATAAAAATGTCTCGCTTTGCTGACCCTTAAATTCTGTGGGCCCACACTGGTCCTTAAGGTAATCAAATCTTAGGGCTCCCGTGCTGGTGGTGGGGAACCTCTCTGTCGCTACCCTAAAAGTTGAACAGGTGACTGGTACAAATACAGTCACTTCTTTTTCAGTGTAGCCTCTGCCTGCTGTTTATTCCCCAGTACCAATATCCATCTCTCTCTCTCCTCTCTCTCCAATACCTGTGTGTGTGTGTGTGTGTGTGTGTGTGTGTGTGTGTGTGTCTATCTCTATCTCTGTTCTATCTATCTATCTATCTATCTATCTATCTATCTATCTATCTATCTATCTATCTATCTATCTATTTTATCTATGTCAGGGGTGTCCAATCTTGGCAACTTTAAGTCCTGTGGACTTCAATTCCTAGAATTCCCCAGCCAGCCATGTTGGCTGGAGAATTCTGGGAGTTGAAGTCCTCAAGTCTTAAAGTTGCCAAGATTGGACACCCCTGATCTATGTAATCTATCATCCATCCCTATCTATCTATCTCTATTTCTATCTCTGTCTGTCTGTCTATTATATCTATCTATCTATCTATCTATCTATCTATCTATCTATCTATCTATCTATCTATCTATCTATCTATCTATTTTATCTATGTCAGGGGTGTCCAATCTTGGCAACTTTAAGTCCTGTGGACTTCAATTCCTAGAATTCCCCAGCCAGCCATGTTGGCTGGAGAATTCTGGGAGTTGAAGTCCTCAAGTCTTAAAGTTGCCAAGATTGGACACCCCTGATCTATGTAATCTATCATCCATCCCTATCTATCTATCTCTATTTCTATCTCTGTCTGTCTGTCTATTATATCTATCTATCTATCTATCTATCTATCTATCTATCTATCTATCTATCTATCTATCTATCTATCTATCTATCACCCCATCCATCACCATCATCTCTCCTGTCTATCATCTGTCTCTCTGTCTATTCATCCATCCATCCAATTTATATAGCAACCCAATTAATTTTGTAATTTTTGTGGAGCAAAAATATTTAAAAAGCAACTGTTAAAAAGGGTGTGAAGGGTTCCCCCCCCAACTGATCATCAGGGTGGAGTTTTCCTCTTAAAATCTTTTCTCCTGAATAAAGCCTTCTAAGCTACTTTTGGACTTGCAGCTGCTTCTATTATTTTTCTCTTTAGAAAGCCCAGTTAATTTTTAGGATAGGCCATTTTATTTTCCCATCCGGGTCTGGTTTACTTGCTGCCTCTTGTAAATAACCCAGTGCAGAAGTGGAGAGGAATTGAAATTCACTCCTAACTGCTTCGTTTATGGGTTAAGGCCGTGGGGAATAGCTTTTCACGAGGCCTTTTTTTTTTCTTCCCCCCCCCCCCATCTGCAAGTGTTTTCCCCTGATCCTTGGCTCTTCCCTGCTTCTTTCTCTGGCTGTCCCAGTCCTTCCATTGCTTTGCAGTCGTAACTGAGAGAAAACCAACAGAGGCAGAGAGAGCTTATAGATTGGAGAATTTTTCGTAGGGAAGTGACATTTTACCGCAAAGCTGTTTCACTTAGAAGTAAGCGGTCATGCAACACCGGCCACAGTCTGAATCAAAACATCATTGGTGAAGTTCGTCCTTGAAGTGTGCAGACAAAATAGGGTATTTTATAACCGGATGGCTAATTAAAACAGTTTTGAGATGATTGATGGATGTTGCTTAATAAGTGCATTCCATTTGGGGTGTGCGGATGGGCTACACCTAGAGAGAAATGGAAGAAAAAAACGAGGTGAAAAGAGGCATTTTAACGTTATTGGAAGAAAACTATTTTAAGCTGCTGATACATTACCCAAACATTTTTTCCCCCCTTAGTGTTCATTCCTCATAAGGCGTTGCAAAAAGGGCACAGTTGGTTACTTAAAGAGGCTTATTGTCTTTAAGGTAAAGGTAAAGGTTCCCCTGCACGGGCGTGCTAGTCGTTTCCGACTCTAGGGGCCGGTGCTCATCTCCATTTCAAAGCCGAAGAGCCAGCGCTTGTCCGAGGACGTCTCCAGGTCATGTGGCCGGCATGACTAGATGCCAAAGGCGCACGGAACGCTGTTACCTTCCCACCATAGTGGTCGCTATTTTTGTACTTGCATTTTTACGTGCTTTCGAACTGCTAGGTTGGCAGAAGCTGGGACGAGTAACAGGCGCTCACTGTGCTACACGGCACTCAGGATTTGACCCGCCAAACTGCCAATCTTCTGATCGACAAGCTCAGCGTCCTAACCCACTGAGACAGCGCGTCCCTTACTTATTGTCTTTAGATTATAGAATTATAGGATAACAGAGTTGGATGGGACCTTGGAGGTCTTCCAGCCCAACCGTTGCTCAAGCAGGAGAACCTATAGCTTTCTGGACAAATGGCTGACCAATCTCTTCTTAAAAGCCTCCAGTGATGGAGCACCCACAACTTCTGGAGGCAAGCAGTTCCACTGATTGATCAGGAAGTTTCTCCTTAATTCTAAATTGGATTTCTCTTTGATAATCTTTCATCTGTTACTCCTTGTCCTATGGAGAATTGGTTGCCCTCCCCTTCCCATTGACAGCCCCTCAAAGATTAGATTGGATATTGGAAATACTGGATGATGGTTTATATATTCCTCTTAACCAGCTATGCTCGACTTTCCCTTTTTTTTTGAGTTCTGAATATGTCTGCTTCAGGATCAGTATTTAAGCCTTCGGCTCCATACGCACTGGGGTGAATCTTAAGTCCACTCATGTAGATGATAGTGGGGTTGAAGTATTTTCCCAGTAGATAAGGAGTTGGTCATCCAAATTCATGCTTTGAATCGTGAGTGCTGCTCATTGAGTAGCTTGAGATGGTAAGATGAACGGGTTCCTTTCAAGCTGCACTGAGACAGCTTCCAAGCTTGTTTTAAGCTGCTGTCCGCAGTGAGTGACTTTCTTTTTCTTAGTATTTCATTTTTCCGGCATCTGTTGCCAAGAGCTGTGGAGCAGTCTTAACCCTCTTTAGATGGTACAAAGAGGGCAGAGATGTGGGAGAATTAAATCTGGGTGGAATATTTGGGAGATCTGTGATTATTATTATTTTTTAATTTTATTTTGTCTTCCTGTCTTGTTGCCAACCAGCGGGGAAAACCCTCCAGATCTTTAACATAGAGATGAAAAGCAAAATGAAAGCGCACACGATGGCCGAAGAAGTGATTTTCTGGAAGTGGATCTCGGTCAACACGGTGGCTTTAGTGACCGAGACGGCAGTCTATCACTGGAGCATGGAAGGAGATTCTTTGCCGCAAAAGATGTTTGACCGACACGCCAGTCTTGCGGGCTGCCAAATCATCAACTACAGGACAGATGAGAATCAAAAATGGTTACTCTTAATTGGCATCTCGGCTCAGGTAGGGACACCTCTGGAATTTTGTTTTATTTACCAGATTTTTATCCCACCTGTCTTACTTTATAAGTAACTTGGGGGCTGGAGGGTTGAACATACACGATAAGCCTTCCTCCCTGTGAGGTGGGTTGGGCTGGGCAGAGAGAGAGAGAGAGAGAGAGAGACAGAGACAGAGACAGAGACAGAGACAATGAGAGAGAATGAGAGACAATGAGAGACAATGAGAGACAATGAGAGAGGGGGGGGCTGGCCCAAAGTCACCTTGTTAGTTTTCATGCATAAGGCAGGACTAGAATTCACCATCTCCGAGTGATTGACTCAAAATCACCCAGCTGGTTTTCATGCCTAAAGGTGGAACTAGAATTCACTCTCTCCTGGTGATTGTCCCAAAGTCACCTTTCATGGCTAAGCTGGAACTAGAACTTGCCGTCTCCTGGTGATTAGCCCAAATTCGCCCAGCTGGCTTTCCTACCTAAAGCATCACTAGAATTCACAGTCACCCGGATAGTTTTCACGCCTAAAGCCAACACTAGAAATTAGCCACTCGGTTAAGATGCCTTAGCCACTCGCTGATTGCTTTAATAATACGTGAATCATTGAAGCATCTTCACCAAACAAAACAAAAGAATTCGTTTTTTGAATCACTGAAGCCAGGGTCAGGGCCGTATTGCTTGAACAGATTTGAGAATCGTGTGGCTCATAGGACAGGGATCTCTTGTGGCGGGAAGGGCGTAGGATGCATTGATGGGTCTTGCAGCCCTTTGTTGTGATGTGTTTTGGCTTTGTTCTAGCAAAACCGCGTGGTGGGCGCCATGCAGCTCTACTCCGTGGACCGCAAAGTCTCCCAGCCCATTGAGGGGCATGCGGCAGCCTTTGCCGAATTCAAAGTCGAAGGAAACGCCAAACCTTCCACCCTGTTCTGCTTTGCGGTCCGCAGCCCCGCAGGAGGCAAGGTAACTAAACGGGTCTTTGCGTAAACTTTAGCGCGCACACCCTGGCCAAGTTGCTGTTCAGCTTTCCCCCTTTTTGAGCGAAACGGCGGATTGTCCTTTTATGGTTTCTTTTCAGCTTCACATCATCGAAGTGGGCCAGCCCGCCGCAGGAAACCAGCCCTTTGTCAAAAAAGCAGTCGATGTCTTTTTCCCCCCTGAGGCTCAGACAGACTTCCCGGTTGCCATGCAGGTAAATGAGAGGGGAAGCAGATTTGAAATCCTCTCCAGCCCTTTATAACCCCCCCTCCCCCGGGCAGGTATTTAACAGCTGACCAGCTTATGTAATGCAAGATGTAGTGATGGGAATGATTCAGCAAGGTCTGTGTCTCTTGAAGAGCCTTTGTATAAAGAGAAGGCTCTGCTGATGTGTTCTTTCGCTTCCATTTCCTGCTGTAATTGTGGTTTGTTGGATCCTGCTGCATGTACAGTATATTGTATATTGTTCCTGGTGTATTGTTCCTGGTGTACCCGGTGTATGATATTGTAGATCATGGGTCTTCAAACATTGCCCTTTGATGTCTTGTTGACTTCAACTACCAGAATTCCTCAGCCTGGAGTTGAAGTCCACAAGTCATCAAAGGGCCACGTTTGAAGACCCCTGTTGTAGATAGTGTAAGAAAAACCACACTTTAATACAAGCCACTGCTTACTGCGTTTACTCCTGGGTTATCTCAGCACAAGAAGACTGCACACGCTTTGACAACAGGCAGCTGCTCGACGTACAACAGCTCATTTAGTGACCCCTCAAAGTTGCCACGGCAATGAAAAAAAGTGGCTTATGACAGTTGATCACAGTTAACGACCTTTGCAGCATCCCCATGGTCACCTTATTGATGATGGTTGCACTGTCCCAGGGCCATTTGATCACCTTTTGCGACCTTCTCAGCCGGCTTCCAGCAATTAAGGTGAATGTGGGAAGCCAGATTCACTTAAGTCAAGGACTACGTGTATTCCAGGTTTCAAATGTTCTATTCATAAAAAGACTGCCAACCATATATTTAACAAACCACCCAGAAGCGCAAGGAACACGAAAGAAAATTATTGACACTGGATTAAAATGTACAACACACGAAATCTATATATTTGCTTGGGATGTAATGTTGCTGGGATCCTCTGCTAAAGAAAGTGAAAATTTTGGTTATTAAATTTAAGACATTTGGAAATTAATAGAAAACAAGAATGTTATCCTGTATTATTAACTAGTTGATGTAAGAGGATGAGAAATGGAATATATTTAAATAGATAAAATGTTTTATTCTGAATATTAGATTTTTGTGATGAATTGCAATAAAAGGGAATTGTGGTCTTTTAAAACTTGGAAATTATAAATGTTAAATGTTAAACTTAAATATTAATGGGAAACTAAAAATTGGGAAAAACTAATTAGGACATTGATTGTCTATAAAGATTGGATGTTAAAATAACTAGGATATGTATAAACTAAAAATTATTGATAAATGGAAGACAGTTACTTTTATTTAAATTGATACAATAAGAATTGTACTAGTTTAAGCATGATACAGTAAATACTAAGGGGAAAAGAGAGGAAATACTTAATGTAGTAGTTTGAGACTTGTACTAAAGATATTTGTATGTAATTGAATTATCAATCAACTCAGCCACCACTAGAAAATCAATAAAACTTTAAAAAATATTTAGGGCTTAAGGCGCAGTCTTTCTGGACAGAGATAATAGCGTCCTCTTCTCCCGTCATTTAACAGATTGGGACAAAGCACGGCGTGATCTATCTGATCACCAAATACGGCTACATACACATGTACGATTTGGAATCCGGGGTCTGCATCTACATGAACCGAATCAGCGCTGAAACGATATTTGTGACATCGCCTCACGAACCGACCTCTGGAATTATTGGGGTGAATAAAAAGGGACAGGTAAGACGGTTGCTGGAAGGCTAGAAATGTAGGGGTCTTCCTTGCAAGGAGGTCCATCTAGCGCAGGGGTGTCAAACTTGTCACGTGACATGTTGCGACGTATCACGACTTTTCCCCCATTGCCGGAGCTGGGGTGGGAGCGGTTTCAGCATGGGGCCGGCAGTTTGACACCCCTGATCTAGTGGTATCCAGAAGAAGGGCCTTCTTCGTGGTGGCGGAACATCATCCCTGCGGAGATAAGATTGGCCCCCACTTTGACACAAAACCCTGAAGACCTGGTTTTGCCAACTGACCTGGGGACTCCAGAGTGGGATGAGCTCATTAATGGCTCCTTTGATTGTTGTCAGAACGGAGTGGTTGCGTGTTATTGCCTTTTTACCGTTTTTGTATTGAGCTTTTATCCTTGTAAGCTGCCTGGAGTCACTGAGAGCAAGTTGGGCAGCCAAATAATTTTTCATAAATGATAGAGAGACAGAGAGAGAGAGAGATAGCAAAAAGAGAGAGAGAGAGAGCAGAGAGAGAGAGAGAGCAGAAAGAAAGAGATAGCAGAGAGAGACAGAGACAGAGTAGGTGGATAGGTAGGTAGATAGGTAGATTAGACACACAGAGAGAAAGATGGTATAAGATCTCCTGCCTTGAGTAGGGGGCTGGACTAGAAGACCTCCAAGGTCTCTTTCAGCCCTATGATTCTATCACCCAAGGCATAGGATTCCCTAGCCTGGCAAACCAAAAATGGCAAACCAATATATGATTGCAACGCCTGGTTGTTTTTTTTTTTTTTAAAGGTGCTATAATTCTGGATAGTTTATCATTATCTTGGCTGTGGTTGTCACGTTTCATCACCTGCTCTCTCTTGATAGGTCCTTTCTGTTTGCGTGGAAGAAGACAATATTGTAAACTATGCCACCAACGTCCTTCAGAATCCAGATTTGGGTCTGCGGATGGCTATCCGAAGCAACTTAGCCGGAGCAGAAGAACTCTTTGCCAGAAAATTTAATACTCTTTTTACGCAGGGAAACTATGCGGATGCTGCTAAGGTGGCCGCCTCCGCACCTAAGGTAAATAATTTTTGAAGATATCTACGTCTTCCAAACATTTATCTATACTTCAGGGGTCTTCAAACTTGGCCCTTTTATGACTTGTGGACTTCCACCCTGGCTGAGGAATTCTGGGAGTTGAAGTCCACAAGTCTTAAAAAGGCCAAGTTTGAAGACCTCCCTGATCTACTTAATTCCTGCGAGTTGATTGACTTAATTCCACTCTCTTGTTGCTTTTGGCATTCAAAAATGGGTTGATGGATTGCTCTTGGTTTCCTCCCTTGGAACAATCCATAAACCACATTAACCACCCGGCTTCAACCTTAGGGCATCTTGCGCTCCAGCGACACCATCCGGAAGTTTCAGTGTGTCCCAGCTCAAGCTGGACAAGCTTCGCCCTTACTACAGTACTTCGGGATCCTCCTTGACCAAGGACAGCTCAACAAATTTGAATCTCTGGAGCTCTGCCGTCCCGTCCTTCAGCAAGGCCGCAAGCAGCTGCTTGAAAAATGGCTGAAGGAAGACAAGGTGAGCCAGCACCGTTGGTTAGTGTGGTTCTGCTACCCATAAAGCCACAATCAAGGATGCATCACTAGGCCTAACCATGACATGTGGTGAAGTTCTCCAGTCGGCCAGTTGGAGAGATTCATGCTTCTCTCACTTCAGATGTAATAATAAGTTGGAAGGGACCTTGGAGGTCTTCTAGTCCAAACCCCTGCTCAGGCAGCAAACCCTAGACCATTTCAGACAAATGGCTGTCCAGTCTTGCCTTAAAAACTTCCAGTTTTGGGAACATTCACAGCTTCTGGAGGCAGGTTGTTCCACTGGTTAATTGTTCTAACAGGAAATTTCCTTAGTTCTAGGTTGCTTCTCTCTTTGGTTAGTTTCCATCCGTTGCTTCTTGTTCTGCCTTCGGGTGCTGTGGAGAATAGCTTGACTTCTTTGTGGCAACCTCTTGGATATTGGAACCCTGCTATCATGTCACCCTTAGTCCTTCTCTTCATTAGACTAGACCAAGGGTAGGCAACCTTGGCTCTTTTGTGACCCGTGAACTTCAACTCCCAGAATTCCTGAGCCAGCCAATCTGAGGGGAAAGGGAGAGGTTTCCATGCTTAGCCATGCTGGCTCAGGAATTCTGGGAGTTGAGGTCCACCAGTCATAAAAGAGCCAAGGTTTCCTACCCCTGGACTAGACATACCCAAGTCCAGCAACCGTTCCTTATATGTTTTAGCCTCCAGGCCCCTGACCATCTTTGTTGCTCTCTACTTCATCTTAGAGTGAGTGGAGACTGGCTTCAAACTAGCAGTTCTTCAAGAAGTGGGCAGGAACGGGACAAAATCTAAATTAGATTGCAAACCATTGAGATTGAATCTCAGCTGATTTAACGAAATATCCTAAATTTTCCCCTATTCATTGAATCTTCTTGATACACGTAAAATGCAGCTGTGAAAGCAGAATGGCTTCACCCAAAGCTTTGGATATGTCAGACCCAGAGCACATGGAATTACTTCTGAATAATTCTTACATAATAATTCTTACAATAATTCTGTAAGTTCTTAACTTACAGACAGAATCTTGCCAGGCTAAAGCAATCATACGCCATAACTATAGATAAATTCTGTGAACTTGCTCTCTTCCTGCCCACCAGACATTCCAAGTTCTGCTGTCTCCTTGCCCTCTGGGAGAGAAACCATCCATTCTGTGCCTGACTACATCCCACAACACTCTCTCTCTGTGTGTGTGTCCTGTTTTAAATGAAGTTGGCACAGTTTTCCAGCTAACGATAGCCGTAGCACTTAGACATATATACCGCCTCACAGTGCTTTTGCAGCCCTCTCTAAGCGGTTTACAGAGTCAGCACATTGCCCCCACCAACAACCTGGGTCCTCATTTTACCGACCTCGGAAGGATGGAAGGCTGAGTCAACCTTGAGCCGGTCAGGATCGAACTCCTGATAGCGGGCAGAATCATCCTGCAGTACTGCATTCTAACCACTGCGCTGTCATGGCTCATGATAGCTAGCATCCTTTCCTTGAGCATCAGAGTTGCCCACTGAAATGCAAGCACCCCTCTTGCCGACGGCAACAGTTGTGGTCGTTTGGACACGGCCAGAGTGTGAAAGGATGGCCCGATGTCAGTAACTTGGAAATGCCGCTTTGCGTTGGCCTGGTGTGTCAAGCCGGCCTGCCATTTTTAACCCTTGGATGGGCGCTGATTTCTGAAATCTTCCTGTTTCAGCTGGAGTGCTCAGAAGAGCTGGGAGATTTGGTGAAAGCTGCGGATCCAACCCTCGCCCTGAGTGTTTATCTCCGCGCGAACGTCCCAAACAAAGTCATCCAGTGTTTTGCAGAAACGAGCCAGTTCCAGAAAATCGTTCTTTATGCCAAAAAGGTAAAATTATCTTTCTTTTTTTTATCTCTTCCTGTCTGAAAGTGCCAGCTTGTGCAATGAGCTCACCTTGCAAGTCAACACTTTTTTAAAAAAAAAAATTTAAAAAAAATCTTTCCTGAGATAAGACAAAAGTCTCGGAACATTCTGGTATGTTAGAAGCAGGAGGTGTAACCGTCTCAACTTGCCGAGTTTCTGTTTGGGCTGCAGGCTCAGACGTGACTTCTGGCGAGTTATTTTGACATATAGGGGAGCAAAGATTTCGGCTGCTAAGCAAGGCAGTTGAGTGAGTTTTGCCTCGGTTTGCATCCTTTTCTTGCCCCTGTTTGAATCACTGCGTTGTTCAGTTACTAAGCTTCCCCATTACTTAAGTTTGTCAGAAAGTCACAAAAGGGGATCGCATGATCCCAGCACGGTGCGTATGACCCAGTCGCCAAGCATTTGAATTTTGATCCCATGACCGTGGGGACGTTGCAACGATCATAAGTATGAGAAACGCTCATAAGTCACCTTTTGCAGGGCCGTGGTTCCTTTGAACGGTCGCTAAATGAATGGTTGTAAACCGAGGACTCCCTGTACATAGGAAAGTGCCCAATAACCCAGTAACTGAAGCCACACAGTTCACTAACCCGTAAATCGTGATTTAGAGACCACAGCAGTTTTGGCCTGCACATTATAATAAACTAGACAAGCCAGATTATGGTTTTAATGCAAGAGTTTTCAATTTTTTTTCATTAAGTGTCAAATCTCAGCCCCCAACCCTTCAGCCAGTGGAATCCTTCATGACGTTTTGGATTGCTCATTAACTCCCAAACATCTATTATATAAAAATAATTTAAAACCGCAACTTTTAACTAACAGTTGAGAACAATAAAATCATCTGATCAGCATTTGTGACCTTCCTAGCTATCTTCCAAACATTGAAGTCGGGTAGACATTGAATTTGCTTAATGGCTGCATGATTAGCAACTGAACAGCGGTGACAAACATTGGTTGTAAAGCTGTTACAAATTTTGGGCCCTATTGCGGTCAATTATCTGTAAGGCGTCCTTGCATTTCTCTCTTGTGGACGTCTCGGTCACTGTTGGTCCAAAGTAACTAACCTGATCTCTTCTTTTAAAGGTTGGCTACACCCCTGATTGGATTTTCTTATTGAGAAGTGTAATGAGAGTCAATCCAGATCAAGGACTTCAGTTTGCTCAAATGTTGGTTCAGGACGAAGAGCCTTTGGCCAACATCAACCAGGTAAAGAGCGCTTCCAGACTCTGGTGGTTCTAGAACAGGGGTTTTCAAGCTTGGCAAGTTTAAGCCTGGTGGACTTCAGCTCCCAGAATTCCTCAAGGCAGCTGGGGAATTCTGGGAGTTGATGTTCACCAGTCTTAAAGTTGCCTAGTTTGAAGAGCCCTGCTCTAGAAGATAATTTGAAATCTGATACGGTGTCATCAGAGACCTGTTGAATTTACTTCGACTTGGTGTATCTCGTTGTCTCTGAAGCAAACAAACGTGGAGTCTTCTCTAATTCTTGTTATGAACAGATAGATATTTGGGGGAAAGTGCAGCGAAGTAATAAAGATGCCTGCACTTTCATAGGAGCATCTGATCTCAGAGGTCTTAACGGAAAGGAATGAGAATTGTTTCATCAGATTTCCTTCCGACAATGGAAGCTGGGCCATTTCCAGGGTGCCAAAGAGGAAAGTGATCTTTTTAAATTGTAACCTTTTGTGGTGTGGTGGTTGACACAATGCAGCGATAGACATTATGTGGTTAGAAGGCAGTTGTTGTTAGCTGCGAAGTCGTGTCCGACCCATCGCGACCGTATGGACAACGTTCCTCCAGGCCTTCCTGTCCTCTATCATCTCCTGGAGTCCATTTAGGTTCACGCCTCCTGCTTCAGTGACTCCATCCAGCCACCTCGTTCTCCGTCGTCCCCTTCTTCTCTTGCCCTCAACCTTTCCCAGCATTAAGCTCTTCTCCAGTGAGTCCTTCCTAATCAATTAGGTGGCCAAAGTATTTTGATTTTTAGCTTTAGGATCTGGCCTTCTAAAGAAGGCAGTATTGCAGGTTAATTCTGCCAACTGCTAGCAGTTTGATTCTCACCAGCTCCAGGTTGACTCAGCCTTTCATCCTTCCGAGGTCGGTAAAAAGGAGGGCCCAGATTGTTGAGTGCAAAAGGCTGCCTCTGTAAACCGCTTAGAGAGGGCCGTCAAGCTTTACGAAGCGGGGTATAAATCTAAGCGCTTATCGCTATTGCTGTGTTCTTCCGTAGATTGTCGATGTGTTCATGGAGAACAGTTTGATTCAGCAGTGTACTTCCTTCTTGCTGGATGCGTTGAAGAACAATCGTCCTGCTGAAGGGCACCTTCAGACCCGTCTCCTTGAGATGAATCTCATTCATGCTCCCCAGGTAACGGCTTCCCCCTCCTGCAACAGGATTGGGCATCATCTCGTTTCCTCTTGAGCAGGATAGTTGACCCCCTTCTAGGTACAGCTTCAACTTTCCATGGGCGGCCCAAAATTGGACACCTTGCCGCGGGACTGTTCCAGGTGGGATATAACTCGGCGCAAAAAATGTTGCCCGCCGCTTTCTTCGACATCATTTTCATTGATAAAAATGGAAATATTGTTGGAACAAGCAGTGGCAACTAATATTGATTGCATCGAGTTATATCCCGCATGGCATTGTACCCCAGCGAGTTGGTCATAGCGAGTTAACCGCGGTAAGTTGTCGCAGACCCTAGCCAGTCAGTTTCTCTGTGGTGTTTGTTTGTTTAATGTTCCATTAATGTTCATCTACGTATAATGCTACTGGCGTGCTTCTTTTGTTGGCTTCTTTTAGGTTGCCGATGCCATTTTGGGAAATCAGATGTTCACACATTACGACCGAGCCCACATTGCCCAGCTTTGCGAAAAAGCCGGCTTGCTGCAGAGAGCTCTGGAACACTACACGGATCTTTACGATATCAAGCGTGCCGTTGTGCACACACACCTTCTGAATCCAGAGGTGAAATAAATAAAAATAAATGCAGTAAAGCAAATCCCCCCCTTTTTTTGGCTCAATATCCCTGTGAATCCATCTAGGGCAGAGGCCCCCAAACTTTGGGGCACCTGGGATCACCGGTTCCGTGGAGAGGGGTTTTTCCACAGACCGGAGGGTGCGTGGTTTTGTGTGCTGTCCACATCCCGCGGATGGGGCTTTGCTTGTTTGTGCGGACTGGTTGCTGGCATGCCGTGGCCCGGTAGTGGGCCACAGACCGGGTGTTGGGGACCCCTGATCTAGGGTATTGTCTGATTGAATGGTTCTGAAATATTCAAGCTATGATAACAGGTCTGTTCTTTAATTAGTACTTGTTCCTAAGGCGGGTGTTTGAGTTGTGTGTTCTAGATTATGCATGCATCTGTTTTACATATTTAACTTTGGAGGGTTTTTTTTTAAATCTCCCTTCCCCCCCACCCCCAGTGGCTGGTGAATTTCTTCGGCTCCCTGTCGGTCGAAGACTCCGTCGAGTGCCTGCGGGCCATGTTGTCCGCCAACATCCGACAAAATCTGCAGCTCTGTGTCCAGGTGGCTTCGAAGTACCACGAACAGTTGGGCACCCAGTCTCTTGTGGAACTCTTCGAGTCCTTCAAAAGCTACGAAGGTACGTCTAAGACGGGGGTACCCAACACACACACACAGACACACACACACACACAGACACCGATCCTTGGCACGCCAGAAACCGGTCCACGCAAACAAGCAAAACCCCGTCCGCTGGATGCAGGCAGTACACAAAACCACACACCCTCCGTGCCTGACTGAGGAATTCTGAGAGTTGAAGTCCACAAGTCATAAAAGGGTCAGGTTTGAAGATCCCCTGGACTAAAGAAATGGGTATAACTCAAGGACCACCTGGAGTTTTATTGTAGGATATGCCAAGCCGTATCTGATTTGATAACTCTTAACACTAAAAGCCAGAGATATTCACAAAGTGAGTCCAACCTCTCTGGCGTGTCAGAATGTAAAGTACCTGAGTGGAAAACTGGCTTGACAGATTAAAGAGGATCACTAGAAGATCAGGGTTAGCCTGATAGGATTAATTTACTCAGTATTATAAGAAGAGCAATATCCGATACTTGGTTTAAAAGGAACCATGTGTTTTATGTGTTTTAAGCTGTGGTCAAACTGCTGAAATACCTAATGTGAGTTTGGGAAACATTTTCAACATGTTTGGCTTAGTTTTTGTAGCCCAAATTAAAGCCATCTAGGCCCAGAGGGCCTGGTGCAGCATATTTGATCAAAGGGTTCCTGAAAAATTTTTCTGACGTGCAAAAAAAAATAACAACCCACAAGGACTTTTCATTCTTTGAATTTATTCATCTCTGCATCTCCACTAAGCCGCTTGTTTCTCTGCCCGTCTAGGACTCTTTTATTTCTTGGGCTCTATTGTCAACTTCAGCCAGGACCCGGATGTCCATTTTAAATACATCCAGGCGGCCTGCAAGACCGGCCAAATCAAAGAGGTTGAAAGGATCTGCCGGGAAAGCAACTGTTACAATCCAGAACGAGTGAAAAATTTCCTGAAGGTAGGTAAATTTCTGGGCATGGCAGCTTTGAGACCAGAGTTTCTCAGCTTCGGCAACTTTTCAGATGGGTGGACTTCAACTCCCAGAATCCTTGGGGTGCTTGCTGGAGAATTCTGGGAGTTGAGGTCCACCCATCAAATTGCTGAGGTTGAGAAACACTCTTTGAGGCTGTTTGCTTGCTTGTTTGTATCCCACCCTTATTGTTTTTATAAATAAGTCAAAGCAGTGAATATATCTAACATATCTTCCTCCTCCTATTTCCCCCCAAACAACAACCTTGTGAGGTGGGATCTGTCTGTCTTAATAGTCTCTGATTTATGTTTTGTATAAATTAAGTCGAAGCAGTGAATATATCCAACATATCTTCCTCCTCCTGTTTTCCCCCCCAAAACAACAACCTTGTGAGGTGGGATCTGTCTGTTTTAATGGTCTCTGATTTATGTTTTGTGTGTTTCTTTTCCTGCCCACCTAGGAAGCCAAGCTTACTGACCAGCTTCCCTTGATCATTGTCTGCGACAGATTTGACTTTGTTCACGACTTGGTTCTTTACTTGTATCGCAACAATTTGCAGAAGTATATTGAGATATACGTTCAGAAGGTACGGTTCATCTCCTCTGGGCTTAAACTGAAGACTCGTGATCGTGTGACCCTGGGGGTGCTGCGGGGTTCGAAGCGTGAAAAGTGGTCATTTAGACCCGACTCGTCTGATGGTGGGATTGCAAGCCTCGAAACTAAACAATGGGTCCCGCTTTAGGTAAACCCGAGTCGCATTCCCGCAGTCGTGGGAGGACTGCTGGACGTGGATTGCTCCGAAGATGTGATCAAGAACTTAATCATGGTGGTGAGAGGTCAGTTTTCGACGGACGAATTGGTCGCTGAAGTGGAGAAAAGGAACAGGTGAGACCCAGGGGGGTGGGATCTTCAGAATATTTTGTTTCCCAAGAGCGATTAAATTAGCTTTCCCTGGACCAGAGGTCCCCAACCTTTTGGGCACCAGGGACTGGTTCCGTGGAGAGAGATTTTTCTGTGGACTGGAGGGGGGCGTGGTTTCATGTACTTCCACCATCCCGTGGATGGGGCTTTGCTTGTTTGTGCGGATTGGTTTCAAGCATGCCATGGACCGGTGCCAGTCCACGGACCAGGAGTTGGGGAACCCCTGTCCTATACAACCTCAAGGCACATATGGCTCATGCTTGACTTAACAACCTTTCGTTTAGTGACTTTTTAAAGTTACAACGGCACCAAAAAACAAGGACGACCATTTTTTACGCTGGACGATTGCAAGAGTGAAAATCTGGCAACGACATGCCTCTCTGTTTTCATCTTGCCGTTAGTTTAAGGGCAGGGGGAGGTTAGTTAGAGAAATGAAATCTCCAGTTCTACAGAGGATTGCTAAGAGTGGGCAGCCTGGAAACCTTTCAAGGGCATTCTAGCAGGTGTGAAGAAGATAGCAGACGGTTCTCATAAGAAAGAGAACTCGATTCCATGAGCTAGGTGGATTTGGCTGGGAAAGTCACTGTTATAGGCTGCAGTCTGATGCCTGGGGATTTTAGAGTTAGTTTTCCCTCACTTTCTACCAAGCCATGTGTTCAATAAACCGTAAGCATTTCAGAAATGAAAACAATCCTGGGCTCTTACTTGGAAACTCGAGGTGGAGATTTAACGTAAGGCCGTTGCAGCATCTCCAGGGTCATGTGATCAAAGGTCAAATGCTTGGCAACTGGCCTGTACTTAACGACGGCTGCGGGGTCCCGGGCTCACGCGATCCCCATTTGCCACCACCTGAGAAGCAAAATCACCACGGGGGAAGCCAGATTGACGTAAGAGCCGTGTGACCAACTGAACAACTGCAGTGATTCACTTAACGACGCTAGCAAGAAAGATCACCAAACGGGGCAGAAGTCACCGAAGAACGGTCTGGCTTGGCAACAGAAATGTTGGGCTCGGGTGCAAATCCAACATGATCCAGGCACTGGGGGGGGGGGAAACGATGCGTTGCTTCCTGCCCTGGAGACGTTCACTGTGGGTTTCGGCTGGAGCTGCTTCTCTGTCAGTGGGTATCCTCTTCTTGAGACTTTGCAGAAAGACAAACCAAGATAAATCGATCGATCGGTTAAAACGTTGGCTAGGGCCCGCCACAGAGCCAGCTAAAGATCCGTGTTCTTCCTCACAGGCTGAAGTTGCTGCTGCCTTGGCTGGAGTCTCGGATTCACGAAGGTTGCGAGGAGCCAGCAACTCACAACGCCCTGGCTAAGATCTACATCGACAGTAACAACAACCCCGAGCGCTTCCTGCGAGAGAATCTCTTTTACGACAGCCGCGTGGTGGGGAAATATTGTGAAAAGAGAGACCCTCACCTGGCCTGTGTGGCTTACGAAAGGGGCCAGTGTGACCTCGAGCTCATAAAGGTGAGCGTTGCCGTTGGATACGAAGCAGCAGAAGGCTGTAGAGGCTAGTGTGAATTAAAAGGATTTAAAAACAATAATAATAATGGAGGGACACGGTGGCTCAGTGGTTTAGGACGCTGAGCTTGTCGATATAGCTTTGCTGGCCACATGAGCACGGAAAATGTCTTCGGACAACGCTGGCTCCTTTGGCTAAGAAACCGAGATAAGCACTGCCTCCTAATTGTCGATCAGAAGGTCGGCAGTTTGGCAGGTCGAATCCCGAGCGCCGTGTAACAGAGTGAGCGCCTGTTACTCGTCCCAGCTTCTGCCAACCTAGCAATTCGAAAGCACGTAAAAAACGCAAGTAGAAAAATAGGGACCGCTACGGTGGGAAGGTAACAGCACTTCATGCGCCTTTGGCATCTAGTCATGCCGGCCACTTGACCATGGAGACGTCCTCGGACAAGCGCTGGCTCTTCGGCTTTGAAACGGAGATGAGCACCGGCCCCTAGAGTCGGAAACGACTAGCACGCATGTGCGGGGGAAACTTTACCTTTTACTAAAAATAATAATAATCCGCCATGTTGTTTATGAAGATTCTCGGTCATCCAGGTCAGGGTTGTCCCAAAGGTGTTTTGTTTTTTCCCTTCCAGGAGGCAACTGGACTTCCTTGTTTTTCCTTTGAAGATATTTCTCTTCTCATCCCAGATGCTTCTTCAGCTCTGACTGGACGGTGAGGAACGGGAGGATTTATATTGCTTGCAGACAGCTGGTCATTTGCCTCCTTTTAGAGAGTCGTTGAGGCCACTCGGAGGAAGGAATATAAATCCTTCCATTCCCCACCATCCGGTCAGAGCTGAAGAAGTTTCTTGGATGAGAAGCAAAAAGTCTTCAAAGGAAAGCAAGAAAGCCCAGTTGCCTGGTGGGGAAAAAACCAAACATCTTTGGGACAATCCTCCATGTTTTGCAACATGGCTGCTGCCAACGTGGGAAGTTGGAAAGAGTCCATTTATACACGCTCCTTTTTAAACAAAAGCCTTCTCCTTTCCCGTCGCTTCTTTTTCAGGTGTGCAACGAGAATTCTCTGTTTAAGAGCGAAGCTCGTTACTTGGTACGAAGGAAAGATCCAGAATTGTGGGTCAGCGTGTTGGAGGAAAACAACCCCTTCAGAAGACCTCTTATTGATCAGGTAAATCTAGAGATCTGGAACCTACAAAACCAGGTGATAGGTTGTGACCGAGGAATGAATAAGAAAAGATCCTTCGCTAGAGACAACATCAAAAGCCCTGTTTATTTGATTTTTATCCTGCCTTTATTACTTTGTATAAGTAATTCAAGGCGGTGAACATGCCTCATACTTCTTCCCCCTGTTTTTTCCAGAACAACAACCCCGTGAGGTGGGCTGGGCTGAGAGAAAGGGATTGCCCATAGTCACCCAGCTGCTTTCATGCTTTAGCCGGAACTAGAACTCACCATCTCCTGGTGATTGGCCCAAAGTCACCCAGCCGGCTTTTGTGCTTAAGGCAGGACTAGAACTCACCGTCTCCTGGTGATTGGCCCAAAGTCACCCAGCCAGCTTTTGTGCTTAAGGCAGGACTAGAACTCACCGTCTCCTGGTGATTGGCCCAAAGTCACCCAGCCGGCTTTTGTGCTTAAGGCAGGACTAGAACTCACCGTCTCCTGGTGATTGGCCCAAAGTCACTCAGCCAGCTTTTGTGCTTAAGGCAGGACTAGAACTCACTGTCTCCTGGTTTCTAGGCCAGCACCTCAAACACTACACTGTACACCCTTTCCTTTTTAAACTAGATTAGCATCACTGACTTGTTAATTCTTTTCATTTCTCTAAGGACGCCCAATTGCAAAGCAAGTCCCGCTTTTATCAGTTCAACACTTTTCCTTCTCTTTTTGGTAGAAGAAACTTTGGCTCACTTCTAAGTAGGTTTTTTTTTCCTTTTGATGAAAATAAATAAAAAAACAATTTGTCTAACAGCTGGTTAGTCATATGACTAACTTGCCTGCTAAGCGGGCCTTCTGAAGAATTTTGTACCCAGATACTAACACCCCACTGCCGAGTCCCACATCCACTTTCTGTTCTTCAGTGTCTTTTTAAAAGTGTGTTTCCGGGTTTTTTGCTCTCAACCTGGCTAGGATTAGTGCTTAATGATTGTTAAACGGCATCCGTGTTTTCCCAACGCCAGGTTGTCCAGACGGCGTTATCAGAAACTCAAGATCCGGAAGAGGTTTCTGTGACGGTTAAAGCCTTCATGACGGCTGATCTACCCAACGAACTGATTGAGCTACTTGAAAAGATCGTCCTGGATAATTCGGTCTTCAGCGAGCACAGGTAGGGAAGACCCCTTTTTTAAACCTTCCAAAGGTCACCTTTCTATGGCCTTAGTCGATATCTGATTTCTTCTCGTGAATGTATTTGTATGGCGCTGTCTGCAAGGCCTCTTAAGTAACAGCCAACCTTACTACAGGTGGCCCTGGATTTAGCACCACAATTGAGCCCCAAAGGTTCCCATTTTCTAGGCAAGACAATCGTTAAGAAACATTTGCCCCAATTTACGGCCTTTCTTGCCACGGTCGTTAAGTGAACCTCTGCAGTTGTGAAGTTAGTAACACCCTTGCTAAGGGAATCTGGCTTCCCCATTGACGTTGCTGATCCGGCTGCATGTGGCGATCACATGAGCCTGGGACAGTACAACCGTCATAAAGAAGAGACGAGACACTCACCTGTCTCAGATGGTGTAGGTTCTCCTGTTTGAGCAGGGGGCTGGACTAGAAGACCTCCAAGGTCCCTTCCAACTCCTAGTCTAGTCTAGTCTATTTTATTCTACTCTATTAATTCTGTTGTATTCTGCTCTGTTCTATTCTATCTATTCTACTCTACTATTTTAATTCTATTCTATTCTATTCTATTCTATTCTATTCTATTCTATTCTATTCTATTCTACTCTACTCTATTCTAATTTCAATTCTATTCTATTCTATTCTATTCTATTCACATGCCAGTTGCCAAGCATCCAAATTCTGATCACGTGACGACCGTTAGGGATGCTGCAACGGTTATAAGGGTTTAAAAAAACGGTCCTAAGTCCCTTTTCTTTCCGTGCCGTTGTAATTTCAACCAGTCACTTAGCCACCGGCCTGTAAGTTGGGAACTGCCTGTACTGCTGGAATCCGCTGGCTTAACCGTTTGCTTGTGCACGCTCGCCAGGAATCTGCAGAACCTCTTGATCCTGACGGCCATCAAAGCCGACCGCACCCGGGTGATGGAGTACATCAATCGGCTGGATAACTACGATGCCCCAGATATCGCCAACATTGCCATCAGCAATGAGCTGTACGAAGAAGCCTTTGCCATCTTTAGGAAGTTTGACGTCAACACCTCTGCCATTCAGGTGAGGCTGCAATTGGCAGCTTGCCAACCTCCGAAGATCTTTCCCAAAGGTGCTTTCCTTCCCCCCCCCTCCCCCCAGGAGGCAACCGGAGTTCCTTGTTTTTTCTTTGAAGAAGTTTCGCTTCTCCTCTGAGAAGCTTCCTCAGCTCTGACTGGATGGTGGGGAGTGGAAGGATTGGTACTCCTTGCAGACGGCTGGTCATTTGCATCCTTTTAGAGACTCCTTGAGGCCACCTGCAGGTTTACCTGCGTCTTTAGGGTCACCTGAGTGGTGCATGTGGGCGGGGAGCCTTCTTGGCTGCAGGATGTTTTTTTTGCCCTGGGTTCCTTCACTGTTGAGGGCAGGCACAGGCTGTTGGGGATGAGTCTGTGTTAAGACTGCCTCTCAGACTGAAGCTCGAATGGCTCCTGTAGTTTGCAATGATTTCTGGAAATCCGTTCAGACTCCCGCACCATTCGAAGGGCGTTCATCCCGAAGCGCCTGGCTAAATGGCGATTCTCAGTCATCCAGGTCGGGCTTGTCCCAAAGGTGCTTTTTCAGGAGGCAACTGGACTTCCTTGGCTTTCCTTGAAGACGTTTCCCTTCTCCTCCAAGAAGCTTCCTCAGCTCGGACTGGATGGTGGGGAATGGAAGGATTTATACTCCTTGCAGATAGCTGGTCATTTGCCTTCTTTTAGAGAGTCGTTGGAGGTTTACCTGTGTCCTCAGGGTCACCTGAGCGGTGCAAATAGGTCTGGAGCCTTCTTGGAGCTGCCAAACCTTGGATGAGCAGTGCAACGTCTTCAGAGAAAAAGAAGAAAATCCAGTTGACTCGTGAAAAAGCACCTTTGGGGGGGGGTGTAACTTTGACCTGGATGACTGAGAATCTCCATAGACTTCAAAGAGCTCCATTTTTTTTTCCTTTTCTTTCTGGTGTTGGCTTAGATCTGGGTTCTCCAAAGTTGGCAACTTTATGACTCGTTGACAACTTCAGCGAACCTGAGAGCTGAAGAAGCTTCCTGGAGGAGAAGCCAAACGTCTTCAAAGAAAAACAAGGAAGTCCAATTGCCTCCTGGGGAAAAAAAAAAGCACCTTTTGGCTTAAGACTTGTGGATTTCAACTCCCAGAATTCCTCCGCCAGGAATTTTGGAAGTCCACAAAGTCTTAAAAGTGGCCAACTTTGGGGATTGTTGGCCTGGCTCCTCCTTTTAAAAAACCTGGACCGGTGTTTCTGAAATCTCATCTTGCGCCCTTTGATAGGTGTTGATAGAACACATCGGCAATTTGGATCGTGCCTATGAATTTGCCGAGCGGTGTAACGAGCCGGCTGTGTGGAGTCAGCTGGGCAGAGCACAGCTTCAGAAGGACTTGGTTAAGGAAGCCATAGATTCTTACATCAAAGCTGATGATCCGTCTGCCTATATGGAGGTTGTGCAGGCAGCCAACAGAAATGGTAAGCCAATTTTTTTTTTTAAAATTTCCACTGGAATATCAGAAAAAATTTGCCCATTTGTTCGGTCAGCCGGCATTTGATAGTAATGGATTCTACTCCGCTTCGGTCTCTGTTTTTCAAAACCTCCGTGTTAAGAATATACATTACTTTTCTATTCTTTTTTTCTCTTTGCACTTATAGCATGCATATTACCTCCGCCTCCATATTTTGATAGATGTATCTGTTTAAAATACACAGTTATTCAGAAATGCAAAACATAATTCAGAAATGCAAAACACTTTTAACGTGCATATTAGTTTTAAGTTACTTGCATTGGTTTGTTTAAAAATGTGATCATGCAGAAGCAACAGCTCCCAACCTTTTTTATGCCCCTAGAACGCTTCTGATATATTCTCGCACCCATTACAAAAGTTCAGCAATGAATTATGCATATACACTATAATTTTGAAAACCCACGTTTTCACATCCCCTGGAATATCATCTCATACCCCCAGTTGGGAACCCCTGAAGCTGGCCAATAAAAAATCTGCATGACTCTAAATCTGTGTAAGTCTGTCATTATACGTGGCAATGTACACAGTTGTTTAAATCAGCTTGAAACATAAAGATACCAAAGAAATCATTTCCTAAAATATTTTTCTGTATGGGATCCGTTTGTCAGCATATCGGTAAACCTCCCATTGCTACGTACGGTATTCTTCCGTTCATTCCATCGCTGGTTTTTTGCAAATGCCTGACATCCTGAAAATGTCATTGTAAAATAAATTATTTGTTCTCTCTTTTTTGTGTCCCTTCAAGATAACTGGGAGGACCTGGTCAAATTCTTACAGATGGCTCAGAAGAAGGCCAGAGAGTCTTACGTTGAGACTGAACTGATTTTTGCCTTAGCCAAAACAAACCGACTTTCGGAGCTAGAAGAATTTGTTAGTGGCCCTAACAATGCACACATACAACAGGTATTTTTATTTATTTATTTATTTATTCATTCATTCATTCATTCATTCATTCATTCATTCAGTCGGCGGCTTACCTTACCACAGGTTAACTGGGCGGCTTACAATATTAAATTTTATTTGGAGGTTAAAAATTTTAGCACAATTAAATTAAACATAATTCCTAAGAAATGACATGGTGTAGTGATGAATAAGGATAATAATTTTGATTAAATGTGTCAGTCCTCTTGATTTCCAGAGAGTCCGGGCAATTTGCAGATTGTTAAAACATTTTAACAACTAGAAAACCACAGAAGGCAAAAATTGAACAAAACTGGGTTGCACCGGTAGTTTTCCTGTGTGAGCTAGACAAGTGCAAGGCCAAGCAAGCAGAATTTGTCACTAGGTGGGGCCAACCCTGAGAAGAACAGCAAAAACTAAATCATGGTTTGTTGCTTAGCACACTGATGCCGGCGTTCACATTCTGTTTCTTTGCCATTGGTCAATTTTGTCCTCTTGTCTCCAGGTTGGTGATCGCTGCTACGAGGAAGGGATGTACGATGCGGCCAAGCTACTCTACAATAACGTGTCGAATTTTGGGCGCCTGGCTTCCACCTTGGTGCACCTGGGGGAGTACCAAGTAGCTGTGGATAGCGCCCGCAAAGCGAACAGCACCAGGACATGGAAAGAGGTGAGTTGCTTGGCATTCTTCAAGGGGAAAGACATTTTAACTTAAGATCGTAACTCAGCCTGGGATCAAGTTGCTTAAACGGATCATCATCACCCAATTTTACGATCCCTTTTGCAGCAGTCAGCCAGCAATTACAGTAATCGTAAAGCGAGTCCCTTGCCCGCAATGGGTGGTGGGGGGTTTCTTGGCCAGAAAACGGAAGGAAATGCAGTTTTCTGGAACAGCTGACATCCTGTAGCCTGTAACACCATCAAACATCCACATGTGTTTATCCCATGTCCTTGGGAAGGACTCGTTACGTGGGGGGAAAGGCCAGATCCTGTTTGAACATCTGGATGATTGCAATGAACCCTGATTATTAGCATTGACAAAATCCCCACGGCTCAATTGCAAAAAGGCAACTTTACTGGGAACAGCTGACATCCTGCGAGGAGACCTGTAACACCGTCAGACAATACCTGCTTGTCCCAGATCCTTGGGATAAGGGGAAGAAATGCCAACTCCAGTCTGAACCTCTGGGTGACATCTGTGCAAATCAGTGGATTCAATTGTTCACTTTTGCTAAGCTTGTCTTTGGTTGCAGGTGTGTTTTGCCTGCGTGAACGGAAAGGAATTCCGGCTTGCGCAGATATGCGGCTTGCACATCGTAATCCACGCGGATGAACTTGAAGAACTGATAAGCTACTATCAGGTTGGCACAAAAGTTACCAAAGATATTTCTGACACACTTCCTCCCACTGAACGGCTAAAGTTATAAACAGCCCTAGTATTTGTGGGCCAAATGAATCCCACACTAGCATCCTTTTAAGACAATAGCATTTTAAAAAAAAACAAAATTTTTCCCACCAAACCCTAAGAAGCTGAGAACAGTTCCTGGAGGTTACATACGTTTAGCTGAAATTTTATTTAAATTTTAGAATGAAATTTGACATATCATAATCAGTTTTTCATCTCTGTGATGAATAAGCCTCTATTGCTTATTTTATCCAAATGCAATTAGTTTTAATCGTTTACGTCGGTGCACAACCACTTTAAACTTAATGCAGATTGAGTTCTAAACTCGATTGTAAAAAAAACACAAAAAACAATTTTTGTAACAGTTCTCAAAAGTTTGGAATATTTTACCTGATTCAGTTGTCTGTGCCATCAACTTTCACAGTTTTCATTCTAACTTAACTTCCCTATTTAAGAGGTCCCTAAGGGGGCCTGTGTAAATGCACTAATGTGCCTCCTGTGACACTTTAATTTTCTTACTTGGTTGGTTCGAATTTATATTTTTTGCCTGATGAATGAAGTTTTTAAAAAATGTTTGGAATGTCTTCTCTTTTAATCAGAGATGCTTCTTAAGAAGTTTCCTTCTGAAGTTTCAGGGGATTTTTGAAATAATAGGAAATACTTGCAATTCCAGCTTTAGATTTTGGCTCTGGTTTGCTCTCCATATTAGTTTTCAGAACATTTTGTTACCAGACTAGATAACCTTATCAGCAGGATTTTATTCTCCTATTCCTCTTATAGTTTATATAAGGCTTGTGTGCCAGTGTGGTCTGTGATTGGTTGCTCGTTTGGAGCTGTTTTAAATTTAAATTCTGAGCAGCTGATTGGTTCTCTTGTTGATTGGTTCTTGATGGTCTGGTTTCTTACGTATTCACATGCTGGAATGGAAGTTTGTGGGATTATCTACTGATCTTGTTTAGCTGCAGAGGTGGTCTAAGCTGCTTTAACCGGCTTGTGCTCTTGACTTGCAGGGCCGCGGTTACTTTGAGGAATTGATCGGTCTCTTGGAAGCAGCTCTTGGTCTGGAACGGGCCCACATGGGGATGTTCACCGAACTTGCTATTTTATATTCCAAATATAAGCCTCAGAAGATGAAAGAACATCTGGAGCTCTTCTGGTCCAGAGTCAATATCCCAAAGGTATCTGATCTTATATTCCTGAAGTCACGTAAATAACTGGTATGGTTCCGTTTTCCAGCTAGCTTCATAAAATTACCACAAAAAGTCAAATAGTTTGGGTACCGGTAACTTTATCGTCCCTTGGACTCTGGTTCTTCCTTTTCACTGTTGACTTCCAAACCCTCTCTCCCCCCCCCCCCCCCCCCCGTGTCTTCAAGGTCCTCCGAGCAGCAGAACACGCCCACCTATGGGGAGAGCTTGTCTTCCTCTATGATAAATACGAAGAATATGACAATGCAATAATCACCATGATGAACCATCCGACAGATGCTTGGAAGGAAGGACAGTTCAAGGACATCATTGCCAAGGTGAACACCTATAAAGTGAAAGGAGTGGAGTGGAGTAGAATGGAATGGAATGGAATGGAATGGAATGGAATGGAATGGAATGGAATGGAATGGAATGGAATGGAATGGAATGGAATAGAATAGAATAGAATAGAATAGAATAGAATAGAATAGAAAAGAAAAGAATTGGGAGAATAGGAATAGAATAGAATAGAAAATATGGAGTAGAGTGGAGTAGAATAGAATATGAAATAGAATAGAATAGAATATGAAATAGAATAGAATATGAAATAGAATAGAAAAGAATTGGGAATAGAATAGGAATAGAATAGAATAGAATATGAAAGAATAGAAAAGAATTGGGAATAGAATAGAATCAGAAAATAGAATAGAATAGAATATGAAATTAGAATAGGATATGAAAGAATAGAAAAGAATTGGGAATAGAATAGAATCAGAAAATAGAATAGAATAGAATATGAAATTAGAATAGAATATGAAAGAATAGAATAGAATATGAAATTAGAATAGAATATGAAAGAATAGAATAGAAAAGAATTGGGAATAGAACAGAATAGGAATAGAATAGTTCTTCAACGTTGGGTAGTTAAATTTAATGTACCGTTTAAGAGGCTAACAGTTTTCTTAACCCATTCTTACCCTCGCAGGTTGCCAATGTAGAGTTGTATTACCGAGCCCTGCAATTTTATTTGGATTACAAACCGTTGCTGATCAACGATCTCCTCCTCGTATTATCCCCACGGCTGGATCACACCAGGACAGTCAGCTTTTTCTCCAAGGTGACTTTAAAAAGACCCACTCCTGGAATGAACTGGCCAGTACTGAGTTCAGACGGGATGGTCTAAGGCAGCGGTCCCCCACCTTTTGGGCACCAGGGACCGGTTTCGTGGCAGACAATTTTTCCATGGATTGGAGGAAGGGGGGGGGAGGAGGATGGTTTTGGTTTGACTCGCCTGCCGCTGTCCTTCCAGCTGTGCAGCCTAGTTCCCAACCAGTTTGTGGCCCAGAGGCTGGGCACCCCTGGTCTAAGGCAAAAGGAAGGTTTTCAGTTTCCATATGTATTGTTTCCATTTGTATAAGTGGAACCCAGTGTTTTGAGGAGTTATTTTTCCAACTGTTTTCCATGCATTTTATCCTGAAAGACTCTTTTGGGGAAAAGGCAAGCTTCCATTTTTACAGCTGTTTGAATGATAAATTTTGATAAGCACTCACCAAATATTTCTGTCTCTCCCTTTCTCTTTCTTTCTTTCTTTCTTTCCTTCCTTCCTTCCTTCCTTCCTTCCTTCCTTCCTTCCTTCCTTCCTTCTTTCTTTTTCTTTCTTTTTGTCTTAAATGTTTGCTTTCTCCCGTAGGTTAATCAGCTACCTCTTGTGAAACCTTATTTGCGCTCAGTCCAGAATCACAATAACAAAGGGGTCAACGAGGCACTGAACAATCTTCTCACAGAGGAGGAAGATTACCAAGTGAGTTTTGGAAGCAGATTTGTACACCTACAACAGTGTGAATACCATATGGACGTCATGTGATTCGCAGCTTGCTCCAGCATACGTGATGATTCAGTATAGGAAATAGCTCCTCTGTTCTCGGGGGACCCCATAGATGGGTCAACACTTCCTTAACCAATAGGAGCCGTCTAAAAATGTTGGAATTACCTTTTGTAGAATTCACGGTTCCATTCTGCATGGAATACCAATAGCAACAGCACTTAGATTTATATTCCGCTTCACAGGGCTTTTACAGCCCTCTCTAAGCGGTTTACAGAGTCGGCCTATTTCCCCCAACAATCTGGATCCTCATTTTACCCATCTCCGAAGGATGGAAGGCTGAGTAAACCTTGAGCCGGTCAGGATCGAACGGATGGCTGAGGGCAGTGAGTTAGCCTGCAATGCTGCCTTCTAGCCACTGTGCAGAAAGGGAGAGAAAGGGAGAGGGAGGGAGGGAGGGTAGGAAGGAAGGAAGGAAGGAGCATTAGCATTTATATACCACTTCACAGTGCTTTACATCCTTCTCTAAGCGGCACATTGCCTTCCAAAATCTGGGTCCTCATTTTTACCGACCTTGGAAGGTTGAGTCAACTCCTGGCAGCGAGCAGTGACTTAGCCTGCAAAACTGCTTTCTAATCACTGAGCACCATGGAATTCTGGGAAGTGTAATTTCAGCAGTCCCAGAAGGCATCAGTTCAAACCGTTTTGGGCCAAATCTGTCTTTTCCCCAAAGAACAAGTGTTAGATGCGCAGAAACAGGTCTACTTCTGAACAGTTTCATGCAGGAGTGCCGTTGGGAGATTCTCCGTCCTCCAGGTTGTGCCCAAGGCAACTGGACTTGCTTGTGTCCCCCCCCCCCCCCCCGAAGACGTTTCACTTCTCATCCAAGAAGCTTCTTCAGCTTGACTGGATGGTGAGGAATGAACATTCCCCCCCGTCACCCAGTCAGAGCTGAAAAAAGCGTCTTGGATTTCTTTTTTCAGCAAGGTCCCTAACACCTGCCCGGGCCTTCTTTTTCCCCCCGTCTCCCAACAGGGCTTACGAGCATCTATTGATGCTTACGATAACTTTGATAATATCACCTTGGCTCAGCGTCTGGAAAAGCACAGGTTAATTGAGTTCAGACGGATCGCCGCTTACTTGTACAAAGGCAATAATCGGTGGAAGCAGAGTGTGGAGCTGTGCAAGAAAGATCGGCTTTATAAGGTCAGTTCACATGTTTTGCAAACTGGGTGGGAGGGCGCTGGGCAGGCTTTGATCCCAAGTCGTAAGTACCTTTTATTTAGGTTCCGTCGTAACTTTTTAACGGGTCGCTAAAAGACCTATTGTAAATCGAGGGCTCGCCCTAGGCATCTGAGGAGGAGGGCAGGAGAAGAAGCAATGGATGGAGACTAAACAAGGAGAGAAGCAACCTAGAACTACTAAGGAGAAATTTCCTGACAGCGAGAACAATTAATCAGTGGAATAACTTGCCTCCAGAAGTTGTAAGTGCTCCAACACTGGAATGGAATGGAACAGAATAGAATAGAGTAACAGAGTTGGAAGGGACCTTGGAGGTCTTCTAGTCCAACCCCCTGCTCAGGCAGGAAGCCCTATACCCTTTCAGACAAACGGTTGTCCAACCTCTTCTTAAAAGCCTCCAGTTTTGGAGCAGCCACAACTTCTGGAGGCAAGTCGTTCCACTGATTAATTGTTCTGGCTGTCAGGAAATTTCTCCTTAGTTCCAGGTTGCTTCTCTCCTGGCTTTGCTTTCTACTGTGCCTGTACGGATCTGTCAGTAAAGTTACACTCTTGGTAAAATTAGCTCCCAATAGTTTCTTCTGCTGCCTGTGCCAGTGGGATGGTTGACAGCTATTTCATAATAAAAATAACTAACACCCATTCTAAGGTGCCACGTTGCTCTTTCCGTAGGACGCCATGCAATACGCGGCCGAATCCAAAGACGCCGAACTGGCGGAGAAACTCCTTCAGTGGTTCCTGGAGGAAGACAAGAAGGAGTGTTTTGCGGCTTCTCTCTTCACGTGTTATGACTTGCTGCATCCCGACGTGGTCCTGGAGTTGGCATGGCGACACAACATTACGGACTTTGCGATGCCTTACTTCATTCAGGTGATGAGGGAGTACCTGACCAAAGTAAGTACGGCTTCTTTGCGCAAAGGGGTCTTGCTCTGCTCCAAGCAGTTTTTGTTTTTTTTAAAAAAAAACTTGTCAAAAACTCGCTGAATGACTTAAAGGCATCTCGAGTGCCAGGGGAACGCCTGTACCCATGGCGTCATTTGCTTAATCAAAGCTGTTGATCGATGTTTAAGTGGCATCGCTCTTTGGGGACGTGGATCGGGTAATGCCTGTAATTGAATATTGATCGCAGCCTGGCAGGCGTTATTTCAATAGCAACTAGGCTGGCTGCATTCGTTCCCTGGCACTGGGACCTATTGGATTTTGTAAAATAAAAATAAAAATGGAGAAGCTCTCTATGGCTTAAAAAATACAGGTAGTCCTCAGCTTGCGACCCCAGTAGAGCCCAGACTGCCCAAAGACAGTTTGTTAAGTGAGCTTTGCCCCATTGTACGACTTTTCTTGCCACCGTTGTTAAGCGAATCGCCGCAGGTGTTAAGCTAGCCACATGGCGGTGAAGTGAATCTGGCTTCCCTTTGGACTTGGCTTGTCGGAATGTCGCCCGAAGGGGATCGCTTGACCCTCCCCGGGACTCTGCAGCCGTCGTAAATATGAGTCAGTTGCCAAGCATCCGAATTTCGAACCGTGCAAGGGCTGTAAGTGTGAAAAATGGTCCTAAGTCACTTTTTTCAGTGCCCTTGTAACTTCAAGCAGTCGCTAAGACTTCAGGGGTCTTCAAACTTGGCCCTTTTATGACTTGTGGACGTCAACTCCCAGAATTCCTCAGCCAGGCATGCTGGCTGAGGAATTCTGGGAGTTGAAGTCCACAAGTCATAAAAGGGCCAAGTTTGAAGACCTCTGTGCTAAGTGAACTGTTGTAAGTTGAGGATTGCCTGTAATAACGTTGCATCTCGGCCCAGAAACGCAGCATTTCCATCTGCGATAAGCATCCCGTTATTCCAAAAGGTGTTTTCATCGTCACAGCGAACTCATTTTTCCCTAATTTCCATTTCGACGACTCTGGAATTTTCAGATTCGTTAGTGCAACTGAAGCATTTGGAATCGCCAAAGCACAGAGGCATTTTAATCCACTGTCCACCAATATAAATCAGCTTATTATTGTTATTATTATCATCGTCGTCATCGTGTCTATAAAACGACATTCAACCCTTGAGTAAAATGCAGATTTTGCAGCGCCTCAGATATTGTGTCTCTCTCTCTCTGCTTCTCTTTCCTAACTCGGTGGCATTTGTCCGTTTCTCCCCCCCCAATGTTACCTTTTCTTTTTGCATTTGTCTTGAACTTGATTTTGTGACCTTTTTTTTCCCTTTTGATTTTAAATATTCCCCTCTTTTTAATTTTCTTTGCAGGTTGATGGTCTGTTTAATAAGGTGACGCTCTCTCTAGTTTTATGCTCTTGTGTTGTTGTTTTTAATTGGTGTCGTTAAAAATTAGATCTAAAGATGCAGCTGTCTCGCTATAGCTTGCACCGAAAAGCAGAATAATCTAGCTTCATCTAACTAATGTCATAGTACTTCATCAAGAACTTGGAAAAATCCAGCCGGACTCGCATCTGCATCGCTGGGAAGGAAAACGTTTAGTTTCCACTGAAGACTAACAGAAACGTTCAGCAAGATAGCACACGTTTAATATATATCTGATAGACTGGATCTTTCTTGGGAGGATTCTTAATGCAGCGGTCAGCTTTTCTATCCTAAAGTACTCCTACCTATTAGGAAAAAAAACCCTACTTGTTCTATGGAAAGTACTAAAAGAAAATAGTGCGGAATAAATGGAATACAGGTAGTCCTTGACTTAGGATCACAACTGAGCCCAAATTTTTTTGTTGCTAAGCGAGACAGTTGTTAAGTGAGTTTTGACCCATTTTATGACCTTCCTGGGCACCGTTGTTAAATTAGTAACAAGGCGGTCAAGTGAATCTTGGCTTCCCCATTGATTTTGCCCGTCAGAAGCTTGCAAAAAGCGTTCACAAGGAGCCTAGGTTGCTGCAACCGTCATAATGCCAGCCAGTTGCCGAGCGTCTCAATTTTGATCACATGACCATGGGGATGCTGCCCCGGCCGTAGGTGTGGAAAAACGGTCAAAAGACGCTTTTCTTCCCCAGTGCTGTTGTAACTTCCAGCGGTCACTAAATGAAACAACACTCGAGGACTATCTGTATAGCCACCCAATCTGTTCACTAAACGAAAAGGGGGGAGTTTCCGTTATGGTCCTCTCCAGGTTGAAGTCCGGTTGGATTTTGCAAGTGGTAAGTGTCTACTAAGCCGTTGGTCTTCAGGAAACAGCATGCACCATCAGTCTGGTATTAAAATAAGAACTAATTTAGCACACGGAACTAGTCATAAAACTTCCCCTCCTTTTAGTGCAAGTTGTTTTAACTTCCATCCCTCGAGCATCTACCTAACGAGCTAGATCCCAAAGGACATTCTTCCTATTAACAAAGCCTGGGACGCTTTTGGCCGTGCGGTGAGAATGCCTGCCTAAATTGGCGGTCGATAAAGGTCAGTGGGATTCAAGAGAGATTAAACCGTTTGTGAGAACGTCCTGATTCTAGGCTGATGACTCTCTTGACTCCGCCCCTGGTTTTCTGCCTGATCTTCTCCTGCATCCCGGATTCTTTCCCCACCAACCTGCGCTCTTCCCACGAGGAAGGGCTCAAGAGGAAAGCTTGCCCGTTTTCCTGTTGGATCAGCGATTGGTTTGGGATCCGCCGCGCGCATGTCACGCAGTCAGACTGGTGCCTCGGAGCAGGTTTAACCTGCCCAGCTGCCCTTCAGTGAAAGCACCCACCATCATTCTGCTCTCCACCTTATAAAAGTGCTCCCTCACACATACACACACACACACACACACACACACACACACACCACCACCACCACCATCATCATCATCACCACCACCTACATTTGCCCTCTGGCAGGACTAGGGTGATACCTGCGATTCATATCTTGGGATCCGCCGAAAGCTTTGAAAGCGAATCAAAGCTGCTGCCCCTCTGGTTAATCCTGCCCCCTTGGCAATCCGATCCCACCCTTGCTTGCCAGTCGGTCAAGATGGTAAGCCAATGACCCCTCTTAGCAGTTGCCTTCCCAAACGGGCCACGGGTTCAACCAGGTTGTCCCATCCCCCGAGACCTCTAAAACAGAAGCCGCTCGGCAGGTGGCAGCTGAAACGGAATCTGCCTTCAGAGTTTGGAATTACCTAACCCGGAGAAAGGTAAGGTAAGGATGGCCACCAAACTCTGGCTGCCCCTTGGTCTTTCTTGAACGTCTCCCGTTTCCCTTTGTAACTCAGGTGGATAAACTCGACGCTTCGGAAAGCCTAAGGAAAGAAGAGGCGCAGGTAGCAGAACCTACTCCTATTGTATACGGTAGGTGGAAATATACTTTTTTTTTAAAAAAAAAACCCAACATATTGTTTCCAGGGCCTTCCGTGATGGCTTTAGATGACTTATTTTAACCTGAAAACTCTTCTGCCTCTTGTTCTCCCTTCTCCTAATTCCTACGCGGTGTAGGATTACAAATAAGCATTCCAGAATTTTTATTTTTTTAAAAAAAAATTAGCTAGCTTGGTTTCTTTTTCCCTAAGGTTCCTTAAGGTTTTAAGCACAGTTCTGGCTTACTTCGAATAAGTCTGGTGACGTTGCTCGGGGTGTACAACCTCAAGAATTTTTTGTTTGTTTGTTTTTTTTGAACACGTTCCCTGGCCTTAGTCCTCCGTCCACCCACCTTTCTCTGTGCAAGAAACAGCTTGTAATTCAGGTTGGCAGAGAGAGAGAGAGAGAGAGAGAGAGAGAGAGAGAAACATCTGGTCCGTAAATTACGGAGTGATCTTTCACGTTTGAAGGTGGACAAGATTTGGGGTCTCACTGCTCCTTCATTTCAGCCCCTTCCCCGTAACACCAGAGTGGGTCTCATGAATTGGCTGGGGAGGGAACGTTCCTTCCGGAAGGAGTAAGAAGTTGGGAAATGAAATCTGGGTGGGTGGATGTGTGTGTGTGTGTGGGGGGGGGGGAGATTTTTTGCTTGAGGAGATGAAACCGTGCTTCTTCACCGACCTAAAATCAGTCTGGCAGAAGGTAGATTTTACTGACCCATTGCCTTCTAGGTCTCCATTAAAGGAAGCTCCTGGTGGTGAGGTCAGTCTGCCTGCAGGCATGATTTTTACAGGGGAATTCCCTGCATGAGGCATGTCACTTCTTAACCCTTCCCCCTCCCTCCCCATATGTGTTTGACGTGTGGCAAAATTAATTCTCTGCTTAGGCTGGGGACGAAGAACTAACAGACCTAACTGCAGTTTGATCCAGCGTTGTTCCTGCAGATGTTCTGCACTTTACCTTAACCTTAAAAGATTGCCTTAATCTAGATTTCTGTCTGTAGTAGTTGTCACCTTAGACACCCAAAAAGCGAACTTTACTGGCTACTCTGCTAACTGCAAAGAACGAGGTACTGGAACTCCAGAGTAGTTTCCCCTCCGTGCTTCTCTAGTCATTCCTTCCAAGCTTTTCCAAAAGGCTACTGGGCTGGCTTTTTCTTTTTCCTTTTTTCCCTTGAAAACCTTTTGCTTCTCATCCAAAAGCTGACTGAAGAAGCTTCTTGGGTGAGAAGCGAAACGTTTTCAAGAAAGACCAGTTGCCTCCTGAAAAAGCACCTCGGGGACAACCCTGCCCTGGAGGATGGATAATCTCCATAGACAAATCGGCCTCAACACCGGTTCTCAACACACAAGGAATTCCATCCTTGACCTCCTCACTTCTCAAAGGATGGAGAAGCCGGGGTTGGGGAAAGCCGTTTGCCCAGTTCCGTTGGAAGTCTTGGGTCATCGGCTTCCTTCATCCAGCAAGCCAAGCCACGCTTGTGAATTGGTTGGAATGGATGAGCAGTGGATCATGAAGCAGGATCCAATCAAGCTGCAACCCCTTGCAGCTTGGGCTCCTGAGTGAGTAGGCAAAATGTAAGAGTGGAGGAAGGATAAGTCAGCGTTAAAGAGTTTAGCAGGGGCTTTGGTTTGGGGGTGAAAACTGGAAAGTTACATTCCCCTTCAGTTGCTGGCTTGGCCACCCCCCTCCAGAACACACACCTCGAATCTATAGGCTTGTCTCCAGTGGTTCAGCTAGATTCCTTTAGTCAGCCTCTCTTGTAATACCTAGAATCTAGAACCCTAGGGCTGGAAGGGACCTTGGAGGTCTTCTAGTCCAACCCTCCGCTCCAGGTAGAGGCCTTCTACCATCCCGGTCAAATGGTTGTCCAGCCTATTTTTGACAACCTCCAGTGATGGAGCATCCACAGCCCCAGGAGGCCAGCAATTCCACTGATTGATTGTTCTCACTGTCCAGGAATTGCTCCTTAGTTCTAGATTGGGTCTCTCTTTACCAAGCTTCCACCCACTGCCTCTGGTCCTACCTCCTGTTGCTCTGGAGAACGGGTCACTCCCCTCTTCTCTGGGACACCCCCTCAACTATTAGAAGACAGTTATGAAGTCCTCTCCCCCCCCCAAATCCTTCTCTTCAATGATTTAGCCTATGATTTAGCCTCCAGACCCCACCTACACAACGGTCTGTCCAGCTGAGATGGCTTTTCGTTGTCTAACCCAACCTCTCTGCCTCCTTACAGGCCAGCAGCTGATGCTCACAGCCGGCCCCAACACCGTTCCTCCCCAGGGCAACTTTCCCTACGGATACCCAACAGCGCCAGGATTCGGCCAGCCGCCGGTTTACGGATACAACATGTAACTTGCACTGCGACCGACCTTGTCACTGGTCACCTCTTCTACTCTTTCCGTCCCATCTTCCTCTTTTTTTTTCTTTTTTTCTTTCTCTTTTTTTTTTTTTTTGTCTCAGAAGGCACCAGACACAGCTCTCTCCGTTGGCTTCGACCGCCTTCCTGTGCCCTCCGTGGCTCACGAGGCCTCGAAAGGTTGCTGTTATTTATTGCTAAGTCCTGTCGCATTTCAATTTCCACGAGGCAGCTCCCCTTGCCCCCCTCGTTTTATTTTGGGTACCCACCACCTGAAGCCCTCCCCCCCCCCCGTCCAAACCTTAACGCCGCATCTCTGCTCCGTTAGTACAGCAATAACTTCTTCAAGCCAGGGGCGGTAGGGGTGGGAACGGGGAAGAAGATGTCCAGGAAATGGAAGAAGGGACGTTGCTGTCGCTTTTCTGATTTCTTCCGCCAGATCTGTTGTTTGTTTGTTTTGTTGTTTGTTTTGTTTTGCTAATCCAGTTGTTTCTGGACGGCATCCAGGGGTTAATGCTTCAAAAGGTACTCTTTTAACGAAACGATGCAGCCGTGCGAATAAGGCGGAATGAGCTTTGGGGAATTTCCTGGATGGGTTTTAGGGTCGTGTTTTTAAAATCATATGTAACACCCCTCCCCCTTCTCTTCTTCCTCCTTTCCTTCGGTTTGTTTCGAATACCTGCCCCCCCTCCCCCCGCCCTCCAAAAAAAAAAAAAGGGAATTTTAAGTACGTAGAATGGGAAAGAGTCTTAGATTGGATAGAAGGCCACCGGGAGAGAAACGAGGGGAAATTGCTTCTTGAAGTAAGTTTTTGAAACTCTTTGATTGGAGAATAAATTGGATCCTATCTCGGCGCAGATTATTTCCCCGTTTTTTTTCCGCAGTAATGTAGGGCGGGCACAACAAAAGGTATTTACTGGTATTTAAAAGGGGGGAGGGGAAAGACCACGAATGCAGCTACCTAGGTTTGCAAGCCAAGAGCCTTGGTGGAGCAGTGGGCTAATGCCTCCTTAAGTAACACCAGCTGCCTGCAATGAGTGCAGGTTCGCGTCCCACCAGGCTCAAGGTTGACTCAGCCTTCCATCCTTCCGAGGTAGGTAAAATGAGGACCCAGATTGTTGGGGGCAATTAAGCTGACTTTGTAATAACGCCGCTTGGGGGTGTGTGTGAAAGCCCTAATAAGCAGGCATATACATAGAATGAAGGCTACTGCTAAGCTTGTAAGCCGCCCTGAGTCTTCGGAGAAGGGTGGGATATAAATGGGATTAAAGTCAAAAAATAAACATCAGTGCATCCATGTTCCTGGGGGAGCCACAAACATCGGAAAAATGCACGATTCAGCCAAGATCGCACCAACACTAAGGAATATCGTAAGATTTTGCTCATTCGTATCTCAACCCTGAAAGCTTCTCCTCTTAATTGTATTTGAACGGAGTCTCTTTAAGTCTGCCGGGTATCCTGAACTGACCCCACCAGTAGATCTTTTTTTTTTCCTTCTTTTTCTTTTTCTCTCGACTTTGCCGGAATTCTGTCTGATGAAGCCAACTGCGTTCTTGCATTCTTCTCCCCGATAAGAGAATGGCGACCAGACCCTGCTAACTTTGGTGCCACTTCTTCAGAGAACTTATGTCGTTAACATTTTATGTACTTAAAAAAGAAAAACACAAAACCAAATTAGATAACCATGTATAATTTATGGCTATGGATTTTGTGCTGATCATGAATATTATGAAAGTTCAATTATAAACATAAACCAAACCAGTGTCTCGCTGTGTGTGGTTCACAATGGTAGGACCTCAAGGGATTTCAGCAGCCGGCAAGATAATAAATTTAGCAACCAATGCCATTGTAGTTTGTCCTAAGAAGAAGGAGGGAAAAAATGCTTTTTTTTTGCCCCCTAATGTAGCATTTACCAATCTTGGGCTAGCCTTGGATCTTAGCTTCTTATAGCTGTGGAAAACATCAGATGTCATGAAAACAAACTGCTTGAATTTCTTATATTTCACAAAGAATCGGGACTAGTACACCTTAAGTTACTGCTTTCTTGTTTGGGAGCAGGTGCCCTGTAATTAAAAAGCTTCCTGTTTGAAAACCACAAAGTAAAGCAGTGTTTGCATTTGGCCAAAGCCAAACTCAAACTCGCATTAGGTCCCTCAACCCCCCCTCCATTTGGCTGTGATAGCAGAGGCTCTGGATAGGCCAGCTGAAAAGTGGTTGGGAGCACTGCAGTCTGAGCCATCATGGCTAACCGTATCACAGCTTGCTGTAAACATCGAAAAATTCTGAGGGTCTGTCTCGGTAGCCGAGTTCAGACGTTGCACTCAGCCATGATGGTTTGCTGAGTTGCAGACTAGCATGTCACGTGAATCCAGTCCATTAATAAAAAGAGGACATGGCTTTATACATTTTGTGAACTGAGCTGAAGCAGATGGAATCTTTTTGATACTACTTGGGCTGTCTCTTTGTTCTAATTAGAGCCAGTTTAATGATTAAGACATCAAGCTAAACATCAGGAGACTCTTGAGTTCTAATGCTGCTTCAGGCACAAAGCCAACTGGCTGGCCTTAGGCCAGTCTCTCAGCCCAAGGAAAGAGCAATGGCAAACGGCTTCTGAAATTTTGCCAAGAAAATGAGAGAGAATGAGTTAGCTGGATGTAATTTCTTTCTTTTTTCTGCAGCTTCTTTTTTTTTAAGGACAAGGTTGTTCTTAAATTGTGCTAATGTGGCGTACGACCAAGCTGAAAGGCCGTGTCTGCGTGAGCTTCCTGCTGCAAGCAAAGCTGTTTTTGCAACAGGAAAAAAAAAACCCGGTTTGGTTGCAATTCCAACATTGGTTCCAGAGCCGAGAAGACTTGTGCCAGCCCGTGAACCGACATCAGGAACTCCATTTCGTTGGGGGCGCAGCAAAAAAAACTGGAAAAGAAGATGGCGCATGCAGTAGACTGAGCCTGGGCAAAGTTGAACAATGCGAGGTTAAGGAAAATAACCTCTTTAAAAACTCTTCCCTCTCCCCTTTTTCAGTGTAGCTAGTCCTTGGTTTACAACCATTGCTGAGACCAAAAGTTCTGTCACTAAGCAAGACGGTTACCTGAGTTTTGCCCCATCTTATGACTTTTCCTTGCACAGCTATTTGGCTTCCCCATTGACTTGATTCGTCAAGAGGTCACAAAAAGTGGTGACATGACCCCTGGACACGGCAACCATCATAAATACAGGTAGTCCTCAAAATTGTGAAGTGAATCTGGCTTCTGACTTTGCTTGTGAGAAGGTTGCAAAAGGGGGTCACATGTTCTCCCCCCCCCCCCGGGGACACGGCAACTGTCATAAAAATGTGGGTCAGTTGCCAAGCATCTGTAAACCACATGATCATGGGGATGCTACAGCGGTCATAAGTGGGAAAGACGAGTCGTAAGTCGCTTTTTCCAGTGCCGCTGTAACTGGTCACTAAATGAATTATTGTTAAGTCAAGGCTTACCTGTACATGCCAGTTGCCGGACATCCAAATTTTTAATCATCTGGCCGTGGGGTTTTTGCAAAAGTCACAAGTGTGAAAAACAATCGTATCCCTTTTTTCCCCCTGGAGCCATAGTAACTTTGAACGGTCGGTAAAGAAACGGATGTTAATCAAGGACTATCTGTAGACTTTCCTGGGAGAAGAGGGGAATTTTTCTAAGGCTGATCTTCTGACGAGTGTCAGATGTAGCAAACCAGCATCCACATAGAGCAGGGGTCTTTCAACTGCATGCCTGGCTGGGGAATTCTGGGAGTTGAAGTCCACAAGTCATCAAAGGGCCACGTTTGAAGACCCCTGACATAGAGGGTAAGTGGGAATCAGTGGCTGTCGTGATAACGGAAGAGTGGAGGTGGATCAGAAATCTGGAATTCCAGCAAATTGTCTGCAAATAGTATAGGGTTGGACTAGAAGACCTCCAAAGTCTCTCCAAAGGAACAGAGTGAAAATTGGGCCCATCTCCTAATCCCTCAAAAGGGTGTCGGAAGATCCACAGCTCCCGGAGAACGTTAATCGAAGTTCCGTCAAGGCACTGTTGACTACACAACCATAGATTTTTCTCCCCCGATTGTCTACGTCAGGGGTGTCAAACTGCCGGCCCGCAGGCCAGATGCGTCATCCAGAAGCCACGCCCACCCCGTTGCCGGCAGTGGCAAAAGTCTCCTGATACGTTGCTTGACGTCATGTGACATCGCGAGTTTGACATGTTTGGTCTACGTGGTCCTTCAGCTCTTCCAACTCTGCAGCCACCCCCAACCCCATCCATCTTGCTATTGGTCATCCTGTTCTTTTTCCCTTCCACTTTTCCCATCATTGTGGATTCTCAAAGTTGAATCTTCCCATGGAAGCCACCTCTTCCCCATGGAGGTTGGAAATTGTCCCATCACCTTCTCAAGGTCCCCAAGCTGAAGATGACTTTACTGAATTATACTTGGGTTCTGTTCTGTACCAGCCTGCTACCGGCCCTGCAGAAAAGGCAGGGACAACCCCTTTTACAAGAATTAAGCCTGCCAAATTTATTGATACAAAAACAAACAACACGAACCAAGAAAGGAGCTTTTCAAGCGGTTGCCTTTAGCAAACCAGCCCTCCCACGCATTCCCCTTTTATACAGTTTAGGGTGTGGCTTCTCTCTGCCTCCTTCCGAGGTGTCCCATTGCCTTCCTCTGTTTACTCCTGATTGACTGCCTCCTGCGTCGGGCGTCCTTGAGCAGGGCCAGCTGTGGGTCATCTTCATCCACGCTGTCAGGCTCACACAGCTGGGTCTCCCTTGTGACCAGGTGGGAGGGGCCTGGCTGAGGGCTCTCATCAGCAAGCTCTTCAACACCCCCCCTCCTCCTCCTCTGAGTCGTCCGACCCAACTGCCGAACCCACAGGCTGACCCTGAATCACAACAGGTTCCGTAGGGGTCCTGCGTGTCCCATGCAGCTGCTTAATAGGGTATGTAGGACAGGCCTGTATCTGACCTTCCATACGTTCCCAACGGTGGATGAGAAGAAAAGATCTGAGGAGGGTTGGGGTCCTTGGTGCTCTCTGAGCTTGGTGGGCTTTCTTGCAGATATTTCATTAACCAACTAGGTAGCACCATCAGTGCTCGAAGGAGTAGGGTCTGCTCTCGTTTTTATGTAGGAGTCTCCATTGATGGTTGATGCCCTCAAGTCAGGGGCAGCTCTTGGTGGCCACATAGATTTTCTCCAAGCTGGTCCTTCAGATCCTCCAACGGTGCCCACAACATCACTGCAACCTTGCTTACTGGTTTTCCTCTTCTTTAGTTTCCTTCCTCCTTTTCCAGCATTGCGGACCTCTCAAGGAGTTGAAGCTTTCGTTTTCTCCGTAGGGTGATTTTGCCCGATTGTTCCTTCCTGTCTTCCAAAAGTCCTTATACCTTTCCTAAGCATCAGAGGCTTCCCCAGAGATCTAGTCTTCCCATCATCCCCGGCGAACAGGTTAAAAAAGTGAAACCAATGTTGCCGGTGCCATTCTCGTCCGAACCGTTAGGGGGCCGCACGCCTCGAAACGGCCCTGAAATCCCCTTCCTCACCACCAGGGGATGCACCTGTCCCGCGCACAGGTATGCTCGCCTTGCAGCGGCATGGAAGCAAACAGCAGAGCCCGCCCTCCTTCCTTTTAACCCCTTGTTACCCCCACCCAACCCCATTTGGTAGTCTCGAGATGCAAAGAGACCCTGTCCACATAAGAGCTTCCCCGGGCACGAGAAAGCCCAGACAAAGCCGGGAACAGGCTGGCGTCCACGCCGCCAACTTTCCCGTTCGTGCAAAGCGTGGGATTGCGTGAATGCAACCCTGCCAACCCCCAGCGGGCTGTGCAAAGCGAAGGATCGCGAGAATGCAACCCCGCCACCCTCCGGCGGGCTGTGCAAAACGGGGGATCGTGCGAATGCAACCCCGCCACCCTCCAGCGGGCTGTGCAAAGCGGGGGGTCGCGTGAATGCAACCCCGCCACCCCAGCGGGCTGTGCAAAGCGGGGGATCGCGTGAATGCAACCCCGCAACCCTCTAGCGGGCTGTGCAAAGCGGGGGATCGCGTGAATGCAACCCCGCAACCCTCCAGCGGGCTGTGCAAAACGGGGGATCGTGTGAATGCAACCCCGCCACCCTCTGGCGGGCTGTGCAAAGCGGGGGATCGTGTGAATGCAGCCCTCCGCCACTCCCGTGCACGCTGCCAAGTAGGGGGGGGGAAAGGGCGGCACCCATTCGGCTCCATCTAGCCAGCCGGTCCCACCTCCTCTCTCTCTCTCTCTCTTCCCCCCCCCGGCTGCCCCCGCCTCCCAAGCAACGCAGAGCCCCGCCCGGCCGTGGGGCGGGAGGAAAAGGGGGCGGCGGCGGCGATCACGCCCCCGGCGAGCTATATCCGAGCCGCGGGCCGCTTCGTTGGCATCAGCCGCTGCCGCCTTGCGCCGCGATGTCTTCCGCCCCACCGGCCGCGGGCTTCGTCAGCCCCTTCGCCAGACCCCGCTGCCTGGCCGCCGCAGCCCCGGCCGGCAAAGCCAAGCTGACCCACCCGGGCAAGGCGATCCTGGCAGGTGAGGATTGCATTGCGCGGCCGCCTTGGCGTGCCTTGCTTTGCAAAGCACAAAGGTCGCGGGCATACATGCGCGCGTGGATGAAGGTGGGCATGCATGCATGCACGCGCGGCCGGGTGTGGCGCGTGGCTGCTGCTTTGCTGCTTTGCTGCTTCTCCCCCCCCCCTCTGTGCCCCGGGGTGGAAGTTTTCTGGTTGCAAAAAAAAAAACACGCGTGGAAACTCTTGGCTGGTGCCACCTTTGATTGACTCAGCCTTGGTGTCTCGCTGGAGAGGGGGAAATCCTTCTCCCAGCGCTTTCCTCCCCCCCCCCATCTCCCCACGCAAAGCGCTACTTCCGCCCCAGTCTCTTTTCTTTTTCTCCCCCCTCTTTCTCCTTCGTTTTGCAACCGGTAGTAAGCTGCAAAGCGGAGCGATTCGGCAACTCCGCCCTTTCGCCTCTCGCCATCGGCTGCTGCTGCGGCTGCCGCTTTGGGATTGGTGGGGCCTGGCATCGGACCTCCTTGTTGTGGTCGGAGATCATTGGCTGGTTAACGAAGACTTCAAGTTCCTAGTCCCTGGGGTTTGCCGTCAGAAAGCGGGGGGGGGGAGGGAGTCTGTTTTGAGAGAGCGAGGCCGGACGCTGCTTCTCCGGCATCTCCTTTAAATCGACTTGCAGTGCTAGAACGATTAGTTTAGTGCCGTAACGTTGGCACTATTTGTATTGGAAATGAGGGGCTGGTCTTTAATTAGGGTCGGTTAAAGGGATCACAGAAAGGGACGCGGTGGCTCAGTGGGTTAGGACGCTGAGCTTGTCGATCAGAAGGTCGGCAGTTTGGCGGGTCGAATCCCGAGTGCCGTGTAGCAGAGTGAGCGCCTGTTACTCGTCCCAGCTTCTGCCAACCTAGCAGTTCGAAAGCACGTAAAGATGCAAGTAGAAAAATAGGGACCACTCCGGTGGGAAGGTAACAGCGTTCCGTGCGCATCTAGTTATGCTGGCCACATGACCACGGAGATGTCCTCGGCTTTGAAAGGGAGATGAGCACCGGCCCCTAGAGTCGGAAACGACTAGCACACGTGTGCGGGGGAACCTTTACCTTTACCTAAAGGGATCACAAAGAGGGGGGAAAAAGACGTTGAGACTCTGGAAAGAGTGCAGAGAAGAGCAGCAAAGATGATCAGGGGGCTGGAGACTAAATCATACAAAGAACAGTTGCAGGAATTGGGGATGTTCAGTTTAATGAAGAGAAGGACGAGGGGGGACATGATAGCAGCCTTCCAGGATCTCAGGGGCTGCCCCAAAGAAGAGGGGGTCCATCGATTCTCCAAAGCACTTGAAGGCAGGACAAGAAGCAACGGATGGAAACTAACCAAGGAGAGAAGCAACCTGGAACCCAGGAGAAATTTCGTACAGTCAGAACAATTAACCAGTGGAGCGACCCGCCTTGCCCCCAGAAGTTGTGGGTGCTCCATCACTGGAGGTTTTCAAGAAGAGATAGGACAGCCACTTGAATGGGATGGTATAAGGTCTCCTGCCTTTATGGCAGTGTTAGCAAGGAAGGAATACATTGCGCATCCCCGTGTTCTTAACATTTTTATTTTATTTTAATTTTGGAAAGAATTCGGGATTCTGCAGCGTCAGGCCTTAGATTCTAGCAAAAGCAAAATCAACAGGCAAAGCACGCCTGTTGTGGCTCCTGTCTTGCCTGTTGTGGCTCCTGTCTTGCCTGTTGTGGCTCCTGTCTTGCCTGTAGCAAAAAGTATCTTGCAAAGTTTGTTTGGACAGGAATGTTATGAACAAAGACTTGGTTTTTGCAGATAACGAATAACAAAAAAGTGGGGGGGGGGGAATAGTAAATCTCCAGAGCAGGCCTGGTTAGCATCTTCCCCTTGACCTTCATTGCATTAAAGAAATGGATTTTGCACGCATCTTTAATAAGCAGCTATTTTGGTAGCACAGTCATCATCAATCCCCTTTCTTAGACAGATTTCTTCCAGAACAAAGGCTTCTTGGTACTTTAAAATACGCGGTGCAATTTATTTTCCTGGCCTTAGAGTAGACTGAGGGGAAACGTGTGTTTTGCAAGCTAGGCCGTGTCGTCGTTTTACGGCTCGCTGGGTTTTGTAAGCCCAGAAAATCAGATCAATTCCGTCAACCAGGGTTGACTTGACCCCGGTAAGTATTCTCTGGAAACACCTTGGCCTGGGGGATCCTTGGTACTCTCTGAGCTTGGTTGCTTTCTTGCAGACCTTTCGCTACCCAACTGTGTAACATCATCAGTATAGGGTTTGCAGAGAGCAGGAGGAGGAGAACTGTGGGATCCTTGGTGCTCTCCGAGCTTGGTTGTTTCCTTGCAGACATTTCATTACCCAACTAGGTAGCGTTGGACCACAGATAGGGGAACAGAGATAACTGGACCATCCAGTTTTGGCTACCACATTATAAAAAAAGATCTCAAGTCTTTGGAAAATGCAAAGAAGAGCAACAAATATGATTAGGGGCCTGGAGGCTAAAACGTATGAAGAAGGGTTGCAGGAACCGGGCATGGCTAGTCTAGTGAAGAGAAGGACCAGGGGAGACACGATAGCAGCATTACAATATCTGAGGGGCTGCCACAGAGAGGTGGGGGTCAACCTCTTCTCCAAAGCGCCTGAAGGCAGGACTAAGAAGCAAAAGATGGGAACTATCAACTGCCAACGGAACTCCGGACTGCCCCCCGACCTTCGTTCATTTCGCCGGGACCTAAAAACCTGGCTCTTTGAGCTATCTGGTCTGGACTGAGGGGTTTAATGTTTTTAAATTGTGATTTAATTTTTGCGGCTAGACTTAATTTAATTTACTTTAATTTTATATTGGATTGTTTTTAAATTTTGCCTTGTAAACCGCCCTGAGTCCTTTGGGAATAGGGCGGTATATAAACCAAATAAATAAATAAATAAATAAATAAATAAATAAATAAATAAATAAATAAATAAACTAATCAAGGAGAAAAGCAACCTAGAACTAAAGGAGAAATTTCCTGACAGAATAATTAATCATTTGTGGAAGTTGTGGGTGTTTCATCACTGGATGCTTTTAAGAAGGGACTGGAGAAACGTGTGTCTGGAATGGTACCAGACTAAGTCTCCTGCTTGAGGAGGGGGTTGGACTAGAAGACCTCCAAGGTCCCTTCCAGATGTGTTATTCTGTTGTTCATTGTCTCGGGAATCAGCCCTCTTGCTCCCTCTGGACTCTGGCTGGTACATTATTCTTGCCGTGAGCTGTTCTCCTCCAGTTGCACTTGCTCTCTGGGAACCTCATGCTGACAGCTGGCAGATGTTACAAGCCACTTCATTTTTCCTTCCCCTGACAGGACTGGTGCTGTGAATGTTAAAAAGGAGGCTGGTTTTTCAGGGCCTTGAAAACGGGAAGAACTGTCCCTCCATGATAAATCAGTTTTGCATCCCCCCCCCCCCCGAAAAATCCTTGGGCTCCATCCAGCCTTCCCCTAGGGGTCAGCAACCTGAAACAGTGAAAGAGCCACTCGGAAGCGGTTCCCTCACAAAAGGAAAAACAGGGAGCTGCAAAAAAATGTGTGCGCATGCGCGTGCAGAACAGGGTTTGACTGAAGAGCGGAGCCAAGGCGAGATATGCACCTACCCTGCATATTTGAATTGATTGGTTGAACTTTTTTAGTCCCACTTTTTTTTTTTTTTTTTTGACTGCACATGGCAGAAGATGGTGCTCTCTGAGCTGGGTGGCTTTCTTGCAGACGCTTCGTTACCCAAACGAGGTAACCTCATCAGTGCTAGTAAAGAGTGGGGTTTGCTTTCAGTTCATATTGGGGGCAGAGTTAAAAGGGGGATCAGCCTAGAATCCCTATGTAGCCACAAGCAGAACCTCCAAGACACCCCCCCCCATCAACACTGACGAGGCAAGCTACTAGAACAGGGGTCAGCAACCTGAAACAGTGAAAGAGCCACTCGGAACCGGTTCCCTCACAAAAGGAAAAACTGGGAGCCGCAAAAAATGTGTGCACATGCGCGTACATGCACGCATGCGCAGAACAGGGTTTGACTGAAGAGTGGAGCCAAGGCGAGATATGCACCTACCCTGCATATTTGAATTGACTGGTTGAACTTTTTTAGTCCCACTTTTTTTTTTGGACTGCACATGGCAGAGGACTGGGAGCCGCAGGAGACGGCTGAAAGAGCCACATGCGGCTCCGGAGCCGCGGGTTGCAGACCTGTGTACTAGAATATAAACTAGCAAACCCCGCTCCGTTCTAGTTCTAAGAATGTTTTGGGTAAGGACACATCTGCAAGAAAATAACCAATCTCAGAGAGCACCAAGGACCCCACAATCCTCCTCCTCCCCTTCCTTCCTTCCTTCCTTCCTTCCTTCCTTCCTTCCTTCCTTCCTTCCTTCCCTTCCTTCCTTCCTGCACTGATGATGTTCCCTAATTGGGTCATGAAACATCTGCAAAAAAATCGCCCAACTCAGAGAGCACCAAGGACCCCCCAGTCCTCTTCCTTTCCTTCCTTCCTTCCTTCCTTCCTTCCTTCCTTCCTTCCCTTCCTTCCTTCCTGCACTGATGATGTTCCCTAATTGGGTCATGAAACATCTGCAAAAAAATCGCCCAACTCAGAGAGCACCAAGGACCCCCCAGTCCTCTTCCTTTCCTTCCTTCCTTCCTTCCTTCCTTCCTTCCTTCCTTCCTTCCTTCCTTCCTTCCTTCCCTTCCTTCCTTCCTGCACTGATGATGTTCCCTAATTGGGTCATGAAACATCTGCAAAAAAATCGCCCAACTCAGAGAGCACCAAGGACCCCCCAGTCCTCTTCCTTTCCTTCCTTCCTTCCTTCCTTCCTTCCTTCCTTCCTTCCTTCCTTCCTTCCTTCCTTCCTTCCCTTCCTTCCTTCCTGCACTGATGATGTTCCCTAATTGGGTCATGAAACATCTGCAAAAAAATCGCCCAACTCAGAGAGCACCAAGGACCCCCCAGTCCTCTTCCTTTCCTTCCTTCCTTCCTTCCTTCCTTCCTTCCTTCCTTCCTTCCTTCCTTCCTTCCTTCCTTCCTTCCTTCCTGCACTGATAATGTTCCCTAGTTCGATCATGAAACATCTGCAAGAAAATTGCCCAACTCAGCACCAAGGACCCCACAGTCCTCTCTCCCTCTCCCCCCACCTCTCCTCTCCGCAAACCCCACTCCCTTCTAGCACTGATGATGTTACCTAGTTTGGGTCATGAAACGTCTGCAAGAAAATAACCCAGCCAAGAGAGCACCAAGGACCCCAGACTACTAATACTCTCTTCTAAATTAGACACTAATTGGATTCAGCATATTGGATCCGCCTGTGCACCTCTTGTTAAAAATGGTTCCAGCTCTGCTTTCTTCAGCAAGACTTAATTGTTAGTTCATTTGTCATGGTAAGCTGTAAACCACTGTTTACAGACTATGGTAGTCACGTGGAGACATCCATCCGAAGCAGGAACCACAGAGAACATCACGAATGGAATCTTCCTACTACCGGCGCACGTTACGAACTTTGACCTGTAGCAGAGAAACCCACAAGGTCTTTACTCCCAGTTTGTTTCATTGCAACGGCAAGAGAGAAGATTTTGCAATCCCCTGTCACATTTCAGATTTCTACCAAGCATTTCCCTCTCGGGGTGGGGCGATGGAGACCCTCGCTCTGAAGATGCGCTGTCGGCCTTGACTCGGTTACCCCTGAAGGAACACCTAGTCATGCTCCAAAAGCAGATTTTTTTGTGTTTTTTTGGAGTGCTGATGCCGTAGGATTGTGAAAGACGTGTGTGGGAACCTGTTCTTGCAAAATGAAGGACAGCGTGTTGCTTCACCCCCTTCTCCATTCAGCTTTCATCTGCAACTGTTGTTGACATACACTGTTTGCCGGCCTGACGACATCGGCCCGGAGGCTGAAAGCGTTCCCATGCGCAGTTCTCCTTTAAGCATCAAATGGAGAGTGGGAGGCTCTTTTGTCCTCCAGAAAAAAATATGATTTTTATGGGCCCAAAGCAGCCATAGCCAGTGAGGAGAGACGAGAAGATAAAAATCATTGAGCGTTGAGTTTCTCTTCTATAAGTAACGGAGGCAGCTGGTTAGACCAAAACAGTGGTCTCCCCCGAAGGAAGAATAAGAGAGTTGGAAGGGACTTTGGAGGTCCAATCTAGTCCAACCACATGCTCAGGCAGGAGACCCTCTACCATTCTGGACAAAAGGCTGTCCAGTCTCCTCTTGAAAGCCTCCAGTGATGCAACACCCACAACTTCTGGAGGTTCCACTGGTGAATTGTCCTCACTGTCAGAAAATTTCTCCTTAATTCTAGGTTGTTTTTCTCCTTGATTAGTTTCCATCCGTTGCTTCTTGTCCTGCCTTCAGGCGCTTTGGAGGATAGGTTGACCCCTCCTCTTCTCAATGACCGCCCCTCAAGTACTAGGAGACCGCTAATCATGTCACCGCTAATCATGTCACCGTCTAGTCCTTCCTTTCATTAGACTTTGACCCTTAGTTTTGGAAGCTTTCGTTCAGAGCCAGCTTCCAGAACCAAACGTTCGTTTGAAGATACGGTTGAGCCATCTTAAAATGGTGCTTGACGAGCCTCAAAAGGTTGTGAACCAACCTGTTTATGCAGCACAGAAGCCCCCAAAGCTGCTAAACCACATTTTGGATTTTGTGCCAAATGTGACCATCGCAGCTGCTGTGCTTTTCAAACCTTGGTGGGTTGCCTGAACCCCCAGAACTTTAAGGAAGCATTGTTAAGCGCGTTTCGCATGCGGTACCGAAGCCCTCGTGATCTTAACCGCGGACCTGTTTTTCTGCCGTGTTGTGTATTTATTTTGTTTATTAGTACATCACATCTAAAAAACTGTCTCATCTCCCTGAAAGTAACTCTGGGCTTTGTCTCTGCTTGTGTATCATTTTTTTAAAAAAATTAAAGATTCTTTTCATTAGGAAGATAAAAAATACAAAAGGAAGAAATCAAACCTGGAGAGAAAACTAAAATTACCAGAAAGGAAAGAAAAATAGAAAAAAAAGAATTAAAATAACTTCTGATCTTCTTTATGTGTGCACTTATAAATCTACTTCTTTACTCTGTGGTGAACCATCTTAACATTCCTCTTTTTTTACCATCCGTCTTGTCTAATCATTAAATCGTAACTCATAAGTTCATTTTCCCCCCCTGTTTCTCCAAAAAGCGCACAAGAGGTTTCCAATCAGCACTAAAGATAGATATATTGGTTCCCCCTCTCTGATCAAAGAAGTCAATTTAGCCATCTGGGCACTTTTTCCATCATCTTCACCAATGACTCCATCTTTGTGCGTACAAAAAAAAAAGAAGAAAAATCTCCTTTTTCTGTTGTGTTCTTATGGGAGGCGGGATGCTTTATTGCCATTGTAAATTCTCAGTCTTCCTCCTACTCCTCCAGTTATTTGCTCCCTTGGAGAAATGACTCTGCAAAGGGGAGTGATTTTCGTCCCCTTGTTCTGGTTCCTTTTCTCAGCTTTGCAACCAAATCAATCGATGTTTCAGATCAGCCGTCACATTAGTGGATGTTTGCATGTGGCTGATCCCCAAACATGTCTGCGGAGCTTTTTTGCAGCAAGTAGTGGCTCTGTTCATACATTAAACCATGGATTTTTATTTTATTTTTTTATTTTAGAATAAATGAGAATTTGCTATGAGCATTTGCTATCTGTGCTATCTCACACCATGAGATTAAACCAAGAGGTGGAGATGGTTAAGGTTGGGCTGGGTTGCTGGGGCCAATTGTGGTTTAACATCTTCTCTTTCTTGTTCTGTCTGTCTCTTTCTCTCTCTCTGATTCTCTCTTCCTCTCTCTCTCTCTCTCTCTCTCTCTCTCTCTCTCTCTCTCTCTCTCTTTCACTCTCTTCCTCTCTCTCTGATTCTCTTTCTCACTCACTCTCTTCCTCTCTCTCTTTTTCTTTCTCTCCCTCTCTTTCTTTCTCTGTGTTGATTTTCCATGTGAATCAAGAGCGCGGTGATCCGTTCCCAAACAAACCATGGTTTAGCATCAAGGGGGAAACAACCCAGCCCTGGTTTGATTTTTGCTTTCCTTCGGGGCCGTTGTTCAGATTTGGCCAGTGGGAGCTAGCTGAGACCATGGCTGTGGGGACAGTCAGACTGAAATGCAGGTGGTCCCCGATTTACAACATTCGTTTGCAGCCATCGTTGGAAGTTACCACCTCGCTGGAAAAAAAAGTGACTGGTGACCAGCTATCGCACTTAAGAAGCGGTGCAATATTGCCACGGTCGTATGATCAAAATTCAGCTGCTTGCCAGCTGGCTCCTACTTAGGACGGTCATAGCGTCCCGGGGTGAGGCGGTCCCCCTTTTGACACTTTCTGACCAGCAAAGTCAAGGGGGGGGAAAGCCAGATTCACTTAACAGCCAGGTTACTAACTTAATGACTGCAGTGACTCGCTTAACCGCCGTGGCAAAAAGGTCATAAAATGGGGGCAAGAACTGCCTTGCTTAACAGTGGAAATCTGGGGCTCTATTGTGGTCGTAAAATGAGGACTACCTGTATTGCTAGGCCACAGAGAGCTGCTCAATTTTTTTTTAAATAAACCCAATAGGTCCCAGCCCCAGGGAAATATAATAATAATAATAATAATAATAATAATAATAATAATAATAATAATAATAATATAATAATAATAATAATAATAATAATAATAATAATAATAATAGAGGAGGAGGAGGAGGAGGTGGTGGTTGGAAGGGACCTCGGAGGCCATCTAGTCCAACCCCCTGCTCAGACAGGAAACCCTAATGCAGCCAGCCAGTCGAGAGCTAGCTGTAATTGGAACAACCATGTCTACTTTCCATGATTTCAAGCAGGAGCTGTTGCACGATTCTTACTACAAGGACTTTAAACCCATATATTTTCCCCACCACCACCCGGGGGGCTGGCCTCCAGCCCCTCCCGGATTAAAACCCTCCTCTGCAGTTAGGAGGAAAAGAGTGACGTTTTATATCTGGCATTTTCAAGCTTGAATCTCTGCCAAGGGCAAGCAGCCTTTGCTCAAGGTCATTGCCAACCGTCTCTTGGAAGCAGGAAAAGTGTCCTGTGGATTCATTCCCCTTTGCCCTACCTGGCCAGTCGGGTGTCGCTCTACCTTTGGTGGGGCTGGCGGGGTCTCGCTTAGCTCAACACAACTGTGGCGAATTGGCGCTCCTCCCCGTTTGGCACACGGTGTCCTAGACTAACCTGATTTCCACACGGCTAACGGCGAGGAACAATTTCTCCCAGGGGGAACGAGCTGTCTCCAGAAGTTGCGGGTGCTCTGTCACAAGAGATTGGGCCACCGTTTGTCTGGAATGGCGTAGTAGGGTCTTCTGCTTGAGCAGGGGGTTGGACTAGAAGACCTCCAGGGTCTCTCCCAACTCGTAATTCTGTGAAGTTGCTAGTCCTTAGGAGCCCTCCTGGCGAAGGACAAAGGGGAGGCTGGTTTTTCTGCTAGAAGATTTGCAAACGTGCTCAGAAGTTTAATGGCGGGGTTTGCCCCGTCTTCCCCCCCCCCCCATGAGCTGAATAGCTCAAGCTGTCTCTTTTGAGTTTGCTCAATAGCGGGCTCCGTGCCAAGGCTGGCACGCTTGCCCAGTTGAACGGGACGAGGCCCAGCTTAATGTACCCCAAAGGTGCATTTTGTCTTTCCGCTTATCGGATAGACTCTGCAAAGGAGCTTTCTGCTTCATTTGATTTAGATCTTTTTTTTTTCCATTTTCTTCAGTACCGTCTCGGGAGAAAAGCAACCTCCGAGAGCAGCTTGCTTTGTCCTTTCTGGAATTAGATGTATATATTTTTCCCTTCAAAGCATATACTGTTGTCTTGTTTGCGATGGCCCAGATTAAAAAAATAAAAATAAAAAATTGGCTTCTGCTTGCTTAAACAAAGAGGAAATGGGTCAGGGGTGATTGATTTCCCTCAATCCTTCCTTTGCTGCTGTAAGGACAGATTTATGCTTCATTCTTTGTTTGTTTACCCGGTAAATGCATTTCTCTCGCACCCACAATCATCAATCAAGCTCTCTGGCGATTCCCAGAAGGGGATAGAAAACACACACTTCCCATCCGTATGTGATGCTGAGCTGCGGTGTGTGGAATAAGCCACCATGAGCAGAAATTGTGCAGCGGGCTGTGCAACCAAAGATGGTTTTGGAGAGCAGAACGGCTAAGTTCCTTGAATGTATAGCTAGTCCTTGATTTTCAACCGTTTGATTAGTGGCCATTTAAAGTTGCGATGCTGCTGGGGGAAAAAAAAAAAGTGACTTCATCCTGGAATAACAATCTGGAGAACCGAAGCCGCTGAAAGACGGATTTTTTTTTTAAGAAAAGCTTGCTTAATATAAAATATAATATTAACAATTTTTTGTTGTTGTTGTTGTTAGCTGCGAAGTCGTGTCTGACCCATCGCGACCCTATGGACAACATTCCTCCAGGCCTTCCTGTCTTCTACCATCTTCTGGAGTCCCTCTAAGCTCACGCCTCCTGCTTCAGTGACTCCATCCAGCCACCTCTGTCGTCCCCTTCTTCTCTTGCCCTCAACCTTTCCCAGCATTAGGCTCTTCTCCAGTGAGTCCTTCCTTCTCATTAGGTGGCCAAAGGATTTGAGTTTCAGCTTCAGGATCTGGCCTTCTAAAGAGCAGTCAGGGTGGATCTCCTCTAGGACTGACCGGTTTGATCGCCTTGCAGTCCAAGGGACTCGCAGGAGTCTTCTCCAGCACCAGAGTTCAAAGGCCTCCATCCTTTGGCGCTCAGCCTTTTTTATGGTCCAGCTTTCACTGCCATACATTGCAACTGGGAAGACCATAGCCTTGACTATACGCACTTTTGTTGACAGGGTGATGTCTCTGCTTTTTAGTGTGCTGTCTAAATATTAACAATATGAATATAAAATAGGTGGGATGTATATAGAACACAGCTAGTCTGTTGGTGTAGCGGCTCTTCCAAGTCACGACGGCACCGGAAATGGGGGCTTGCAGCTGGTCCTCAGGCTTACGACCGTCGCAGCACGTCATCAGCATACAGGGGTTCGCAACTGGCATGTGTTGGCGACGGTTGCAGCATCCTGGGGTCGCCATTTGTGACCTTCCCTGCTGGCTTCTGACAAGACAAGTCAAAATGGGGAAGCTGGATTGGCTTAACGATGGTATGATTCATTTAAAAACCTTGGCCCCAAAGGATAAAAACCGGCATGACCAATGCAAGAAATATGAAATATAAATAAACAACCGCCCTGTTTAGCCACAGGACCACTTGGGGTGACATGGAAAGGAGAAACTTTGCAGGGGAGGAAAATCCTCTGTTTGGTTCAGACTTTGGGTGGGTGGGGCGGAAAATTCAGGAAGAAGAAGAGGTTCCCAATCAGAGAAAATCTGCAAGTGAAAAGGGATCTGCCAGTAGTTACAAATTAACTCCAATCCCCGAGAGTTTTGAAGTAGGACCTTAATAGCTGTGCAGGAACAGGCATAATTTAATCAGCAAGGAACATTTGGGGGAAAAAACAGGAGCAATCCAACAGTTCCTTCTTGTAACGTTGGAGTTTAAAAAAAAAATCAAGGAAGAAATTGTTCAGTTGGTTAAAATCGAAAGCGTTGGAAATGGGAGTCACGTTGAACAGAAAGCTCGTGGTTTGACCTTTTTTCATTTCTTCTTGGTGGGAAAGGCGTAATTTTGGCAGCGGGGCCAAATAGCACCATGATGCCTTTAGAACGGCGGATTTGTATTTTTAAATTTTTTTAAACCACAGGCTACACTCGTGGTTCCCTTCCACCCACTTAAAATTAAGTTGGCCCAAGAACTATTAATGTGGTTTTATTATTTAAAGCAGTCGTAGCCATATGCGTTTTAGCCAGAAAGCAGCTCAAAGTGGGTTAGAGAGAGAGAGAGAAAAACATGCAACAAGGCCCTTATTTTTGATTTGATTTGATTTTTATTTTATTTTATTTTGAGGAACTATACGAGAGGAAGAGCGCAGGGGAGGGAAGAGGCAAACATGTGGAGAGCATGATTACTTTGACAAAAAAGTCCACGGTTGCTTCGGAAGGCGGTGAGAAGGTAGGAAAAGCAAACGAACTTAAAACAGGCTCGTTTAGTGACCATTCAAACTTACAAGGGCACCAGAAAAGCGACTTAACGGCCGTTTTTCACTCTTAGGACCGTTGCAGTATTCCCATGATCAAAATTCAGACGCTTGGCAACTCGCATGTACTTAGGACGGTTGCGGCGTCCCAGGTGCTTGTCATCACCTTTGGTGATCTTCCAACAAGCAAAGTCTGGATTCGCTTAACAACCGTGGCATGGCAGGTGGCAAAATGGGGCAAAACTCACTTCGCAAATGTCTCGCGGAGCAGCGGGAACCTGGGGCTTAATTGTCGTAAGTCGGGGACTACCTTGGCTGCATTTTTTTGTGGGAGCGCCAGCCCTATGGAATCAGCTCTCCCCTGAGCTTCGGATGGCCCAAAATCTCCAATCCTTTCGCCGCGGCCTCAAAACACTCCTTTTCCACCAGGCTGACCTGGACTGACAGGCATTTTAATTAATTTATATTTAGAATTTTTAATTTATTTTTTAGTTTTTAATTTTAATTTATTGCACAGATGATTTTAATTTTATTTTTATCTTGATTTCTGTACTTATTATATGTTTTGTTGTTAGCCGCCCTGAGTCCTTCGGGAGATAGGGCGGGATATAAATCCCATCAATAAATAAATAAATAAATTTTGCATCTGCTCGGAGCATTTGAGGCACCTCCTCCTTCTTCCTGAGGAATCTTGTCTTCTCGGCAATGCAGCCCCAAGAGAGACCCCCCTAATCTTCCGGTGTCAGATTGGTGAAATACGGCATAGATCAAACGCCCAGCTGTCACCTTTCGAGTCACGGGGAGAAAAATTGGCCTTCTATATTTCCTGCTGCTGGAGCCGAGTTATTTTAAGGGGGGGTGTCGTTCGGTTCCTCCCCGCCCCTCGTAAAAAAAACGGGGCCGTTTTCTTTTTCTTCGTCTTTTAAATGTAATTTTATCGAGGAAGAACGTTAGATTGGATTTTTTTTTAAAAAAAAAATAGGAAACGGGAAAGCAAAACGAGATGAAAGCTGGCTGCGAAGGTAGCCAGCGGCAATCTCGTGATCCCAGGACGCCGCCATTGTCATAAGTCCACGGTGGTTTCCAGGTGCCCAAGTTGTAAGTCACTTTTTTCAGGGCGGTTGTAATTTTGAACCGTCCCTACATGAAAGGTTGTGACTAAACTCCATTTAGCAACCATTTTTTTTTTGTCTCCCCTCATCTCATGCCTTGAATTTCTCCAACTTGACCTTTTTCACTCTCTTCCTGCGCGTGGGAAAAAGTTGCTTATCTTGAGTATATAGTTATTTATTTTTTTACATCGTGCCTTTTATTATTTTTACAAGTAACTCAAGGCACTGAACTCATCATCTGGTGATTGACCCAAAGTCACCCAGCTGGCTTTCGTGCCTAAGGGAGTACTAGAACTCACAGTCTCCTGGTGATTGTCCCAGAATCACCCAGCTTGTTTTTCGTGCCTAAAGCAGAACTAGAACTCATCATCTCTTGGGGACTGGCCCAAAGTCACCCAGCTGGCCTTCATGTCCAAGGTGGGACTAGAACTCACTGTCTCCTGGTGATTGACCCAGAGTCACCTAGCTGGATTTCGTGTCTAAAGCAGAACTAAAACTCACCGTCTCCTGGTGATTTTGACCCAAAGTCACCCAGCTGGCTTTCGTGCCCAAGGCAGTACTAGAACTCACAGTCTCCTGGTGATTGTCCCAGAATCACCCTGCTTGTTTTTCGTGCCTAAAGCGGAACTAGAACTCACCATCTCTTGGGGACTGGCCCAAAGTCACCCAGTTGGCTTTTGTGGCTAAGATGGGGCTAGAACTCACCGTCTCCCACTTTCTAACCTGGTGCCCTAACCGCTAGACTTAAATTGGCTCTCGATGTACAGTCTGTGTCCAGAACTTTAAGCTGCCACTTTTTCTAAGTGTGCAGAATTTAGCTTCCCCTCCTTAAACCAGGACAACAAAATTTGAAGTGGCAGCTTTTGTTATGATGTCTCCAGGAAGCCAATCAGGCAAGAATAATCTGCTTTGTTGAAAAGGTCATTTTTCATTCCTGGGGGAGGAAAGAAATCCTTCCCCCCCCCCCCACTTTCACCAGCTACTTTGTCATGGTGAGGTTGCCGCTGTCAGGATCCAGATCTAGTTTCCTTGTAAATCCTCCTTGTGGGTGTTCCCTGGGTTGTGTCTCCGGCCAGCCAATGACACCAACGAGTGTGTGTTTTGTTTGCACAGTCACGCTGAGTTGCAGCTTTGTCAAGATAGCAGGAAGAAAGCTTGTCTCATTGTTGGGCCCAGAATGCGAAATGGGCTCCGGGGTTCCTTTTTAGCTTGATGGAGAAGATCGGAAGGATTTTTGGGGGAGGCAGGCAGCGCACCGAAATGGCTCAAGCCTGCCAACCCTCGGCTTCTGCGGGAAAATAAGTTGCAGAATGGGGTTTTTAGAACATAGAATCATCGGGCTAATCAAGGAGAGAAGCAACCTAAAACTAAGGAGGAATTTCCTGACAATGAGAACAATTTATCAGTGGAAGAGCTTGCCTCCAGAAGCGGTGAATGCTCCAACACTGGAAGTTTTTAAGAAAAGATTGGACAGCCATTTGTCTGAAATAATGTAGGGTTTCCTGCCTGAGCAAGGGGGTGGATTAGATGACCTCCAAGGTCCCTTCCAACTCTGTTATTCTATTCTATTCTATTCTATTCTATTCTATTCTATTCTATTCTATTCTATTCCTTATTTCTATTCTATTCTATTCTGTAGTTCTGTTTTGTAGTTCTATTCTATTCTATTCTATTCTATTCTATTCTATTCTGTACTATTCTATTCTGTACTATTTTGTAGTTCTATTCTGTTTTGTAGTTTTATTCTATTCTATTTTGTAGTTCTGTTCTAGTTTGTAGTTCTATTCTGTAGTTCTAGTTTGTAGTTCTGTTCTGTTCTGTTCTATTCTATTACATTCTATTCCAATCTCTCTTCATTCTATTCTATTCTATTCTATTCTATTCTATTCTATTCTATTCTATTCTATTCTATTCTATTCTATTCTATTCTATTCTATTCTATTCTATTCTATTCTATCCTATCCTATCCTATCCTATCCTATCCTATCCTATCCTATCCTATCCTATTTTGTAGTTCTATTCCCACTCTCACCCCCCCCATTCCATTCCATTCTAATGAGACCATGGAGGTCTTCTAATCCAACCCCTTGCTTGTGCAGGAGACCCTATACCATTTCAGACAAATGGTTGTCCAGTTTTTCCTTGAAAACCTCCAGCGATGGAGCACCCACTACGTCTGGAGGCAAGCCGTTCCACCGATTAATTGTTCTCACTGACAGGAAATTTCTCCTTAGTTCCAGGTTGCTTCTCTCTTCTGAGTTTCCATCCGTTGCTTCTTGTCCTGCCCTCGTCTCTCAGAGCTGCATTGCTTGGAGAGGAGAAGAAGGAGGTGCTTCAAATGCTCCGAGCAGGTGTAAAAGGTGCTTTGGAGAACAGCTTGACTCCCTCTTCTTTGGCGCAGCCTCTGAGATATTGGAAGGCTGCTATCACTTCACCCCTCGTTCTTCTCTTCATTAAACTAGACATACCCAATTCCAGCAACCGTTCTTCCTATGTTTTAGCCTCCAATCCCCCCTGATCATCTTTGTTGCTCTTCTCTGCACTGTTTCCAGAGTCTCAACGTCTTTTTTTTTATATCCTGGTAACCAGAACTGGATGCAGTATTCCAAGTGTGGTCTCGCCACTGCATTGCCTGTAAAATTCAGAATCTAGTTATATTCTGTGATACAAATATTAGGAAAGGATAGTTGCTTTGTACAGACAAAAGTTCTGGGAGAAATTCACCATCCGACAAGCGCTGCTCCCACTAGTGTTCATCTGGACTTATTTTTAGGGCAGTCAGAGCAAAATGCGTGGGTGAAAACATCTGATGGGATCGAATGCATTTCTTTTTTACTTTAAAAATAGCCTTTTTTTGGTGCTCGGGTGTGGTTAGAAGTTTGCTTCTTTGTTTAAGAACGAAAATGCGTCCCTTTCTATATGCGTCCCTTTCTATCTAACTACGGTGACCGTGCTTTTAATAACCAAAGCTGAATTTGCAAGCTTTGCACATTCAAGGATGTCGTTGGCTGTCTGAATCTGCTTCTGGCATTGCTAGTAGGGAAAAGGAAGCGTACACGGTTGACTGCAGTTCATTTGGATGCTGAGGGGCTGGTTGGCTGGCTGGATGCTGTAGGTCGGTGCGTCTGTTGATGGAGGGTGCTAACGTGGCCGATCGTTTTTGCGCTGCTCCAATCGAACTGGTGCTGTTTGGTGTCGGGGTGGATGGAGGTGGTTGTAAGTCGAGAACCACCTGTAAAGAACAATGGATCGCTACGGTGGACGGGTTAGAAAAGTTACGGCCTCGCCTCGACAGGATAAGCTCACGGTAACCGGCGAAAGAAAAGTTGCTGATGTAATTAATATATTTTTCTTTCCCGCGCATCTGCGGATAAATTCATCCTTCTGTCATTTACCTTTCCAGGTGGCCTCGCCGGAGGTATTGAAATCTGTATTACATTCCCCACCGAATACGTGAAAACGCAGCTGCAGCTCGACGAAAAAGCCAACCCGCCACGCTATAAAGGCATCGGTAAGACAGGGCAGTTCCGAGTTTATGTCCATCCACCAAACTGTATTTTGATCCCCCCCCCCAAACAAACAAAAAACAACTCCTAGGAACAAATCCGAAATTGGTGATGGGCAAATCTCTGGGTCAGTCCAGGTCAGCCTGATGGAAGAGAAATGTTTTAAGGCCGCGACGAAAGGACTGGAGATCCGGGGCCATCCGGAGCTCAAGGGGGAGTTGGTTCCACAGGGCCAGCGCTCCCACAGAGAAGGCCCTCCCCCTGGGGGTCGCTAGCCGACATTGTCTAGCCGACGGCACCCTGAGGAGGCCCTCTCTGTGTGAGCGCACCGGGCGATGGGAGGTTGTTCCTGGCAGCAGACGGTCCTGCAAATATCCCGGGCCTAAGCCATGTAGGGCTTTATAGGTAAGAACCAGCACCTTGAATCTCATCTGGAGGGCAACCGGTAGCCAATGCAGCTCATGCAGGAGGGGTGTAATATGGGAGTATCGGGATGCTCCTATCACAACCCGCGCGGCCGCATTCTGCACCAGCTGGAGCCTCCGGGTGGTCTTCAAGGGCAGCCCCATGTAGAGAGCATTGCAGTAATCTATACAATTACATTTAAAGGTTTGTTTCTGTTCTCCGGTTTGGAGTTGGTTGCTTTTTATTAATATGGTTATGTATTTTTTTTTCTATTCTTTTCTTTACGTGCAGTGGATTGCGTTCGAGTGACGGTTCGGGACCATGGGGTCAAAGGGCTTTACCGAGGTCTCAGCTCGTTGGTCTATGGTTCCATACCGAAGGCTGCCGTCAGGTAAACATTACTGGACACACGTTGGGGTGTGTGTGTGTGTGTGTCAGGTGTGACCTGAGGACACAGGTGGGCGATGTGTGCAAAGAGGGTGTAGAACAGACACGTCAAACACAAGGCCCGGGGGCCAGATCCGGCCCGCGAAGTGGTTTCATGCGGCCCACGAAGCCATCCTGGAAACAGTGAGGGAACGGCCCCCACTGCCTTGGCCCTGGCCCAGAGACCCTCCTCCTGCCAGAGACCCTCAGATCTGTCCCACTCCTGCCCAGGCCCCCATAGGCACCCTTGATGCGAACGATGTAGAGCTGGCCACGCCCACCCAGTAGGCCATACGCACTCTAGCCACGCCCACCCAGTAGGCCACGCCCACCCGGCCCCCTGAGGGCAACCGCAAAGCTGATGCGGCCCTCAATGAAATTGAGTTTGACACCCCTGGTGTAGAATCTTTGGAACTGAAAATGTTCCAAGCATGAAAAGTTAACTCCTCTTGCTTCTAGATATGCGTCGGTTCTAGGTTTATCAAGAGTTCTTTCCTAAGGTCATAAAAAGCCAGGTCATAAAAAAGTAGCCATGTTTTGAAATTATAAATGATTGGGATATTTGGAATATGGATGGGAAATTAAAACTGGGGGGGGAAATGCAAAAATAGGATAGCGACTGAATAAATGGATATCGAGTGCAAGTGCAGTTAAGCTATGTTTTGGTTAGAAAAGATATTTTTAACTAGGTTTATCAAGAGTTCTTTCCTAAGGTCATAAAAAGCCAGGTCATAAAAAAGTAGCCATGTTTTGAAATTATAAATGATTGGGATATTTGGAATATGGATGGGAAATTAAAATTGGGGGGGGAAATGCAAAAATAGGATAGCGACTGAATAAATGGATATCGAGTGCAAGTGCAGTTAAGCTATGTTTTGGTTAGAAAAGATATTTTTAACTAGGTTTATCAAGAGTTCTTTCCTAAGGTCATAAAAAGCCAGGCCATAAAAAAGTAGCCATGTTTTGAAATTATAAACGATCGGGATATTTGAAATATGGATGGGAAATTAAAATTGGGGCGGGGGGGAAATGCAAAAATAGGATAGTGACTGAATAAATGGATATCGAGTGCAAGTGCAGTTAAGCTATGTTTTGGTTAGAAAAGATATTTTTAACTAGGTTTATCAAGAGTTCTTTCCTAAGGTCATAAAAAGCCAGGCCATAAAAAAGTAGCCATGTTTTGAAATTATAAATGATCGGGATATTTGGAATATGGATGGGAAATTAAAACTGGGGGGGGGAAATGCAAAAATAGGATAGTGACTGAATAAATGGATATCGAGTGCAAGTGCAGTTAAGCTATGTTTTGGTTAGAAAAGATATTTTTAACTGGTATCGTTGATACTGTTAGAAAACTGTAACCGATGCTGATATTCAACTGTATATTGGTTAACAACAATAAGAATTGTGTTTGCTTTAGTGTGGAAAAATGTTTATTACCGGAAGAAGACAGGATGTATCGGATGGTGTAATATCGGATTTAGTTTGAAGAAGCTTACATGTACTGCGGAATTACTAATGGGCCCAGTCAACACGTCGTCTATTAAGCACTTGTTTGTAAAAAAAAAATAGTAAATCGTTGTGGTTGAATCCGGCAAACCAGGCTTAAGCAAATCTTAACTTTGCTCAGGGATCCGCAATGATTTAATGGCCAAGGTCGAACAAACCGAGATGGGGTGATTCACCTTGAATCTTGGTTTAACAGTGGCTTGTTTTCATTCATTTTTTTTCCTTGCGCAGTCGAACAAATGATAGCTCTTGCTGGCACTCTGTGACTTGCCTCTGTCTTTTACCTCTTTCTCTGCTCAAAGTTCAAACACGCCAGATTTTCTATGTGTACCTGGGGGTGGGGGTCTTTAGAAGGGACAATCAGGTTGTGTAAAGAGGATTTATTTGAATAAAGTCAGGAGGGAAGAGAGCTGGAGATAAGTCAAGAATATTTAGAAATGGGAGATGTTTGGGGTTTGGGTTTTTTTGTGGGGGGGACGGATTTCACGCTTGCATTCTCAAATGGAGAGAGTGGAATTTTGTCCCCAAATTTAAGGGGGGGAAAGACAAAATTTGGCCTCAGATTGTAGTTGGGAGGGAGGCAAATTGGTCCCCATATTCTCAAGTAGTTGGGAATGGAATTCATCCCCCAGATTTTGGAGCGGGGGATGGAATTTGCAAGAAAACAGCCAACTTCAGAGAGCATCAAGGACCCTACAGTCCTCCTCCTCCTCTCCACAAACCCCACTCTCTTCTAGCACTGATGATGTTACCTAGTTGGATCATGAAACGTTTGCAAGAAAACAGCCAACTTCAGAGAGCACCAAGGACCCCACAGTCCTCCTCCTCCTCCTCCTCCTCTCTACAAACCACACGTCCTTCTACCACTGATGATGTTACCTAGTTGGGTCATGAAACATCTGCAAGAAAAACGTGAAGCTCAGAGAGCATCAAGGACCCCACAATTCAGCCCTGAGCTACACACATTCTCTTCTGTCAGTAAAGCGGGGAGGGTCCGTCCGTATTGGCAGAACGATAAATGCACAGGCCCCCGCGCAGGAGTGCTCTTTTATAGAGGACCTCCTTCGTTCTACCCGGGCCCACCGTCCTCTTTTTTCCCTGCCCAGGTTTGGCATGTTTGAGTTCCTGAGCAACCACATGAGAGACGCAGATGGAAAACTGGACAGCACCCGTGGCCTTCTTGCTGGCTTGGGGGCTGGTGTGGCTGAAGCTGTGGTGGTGGTCTGCCCCATGGAAACCATCAAGGTAAAAACCTTTGAAAGAAAGAGGGACATGTATTTGTTGTGGAGAGGAACCTTATGTGCAAATCTGGGGTGCAAAAAATCATCTCAGAGCCTCCTCTGGAGTCACACCTCCTGTTGTCTTCTCTGCTGCGCTTCTTCTGCAGGTGAAGTTCATCCACGACCAATGTTCTCCCAACCCAAAATACCGAGGTTTTTTTCACGGCGTGCGGGAGATCGTTCGGGAGCAAGGTGAGGAACATGGATCCTTGGCAGTGAGACAATATCTTTCTCCTCCTATCTGCAGAATTAGAAATTGGCCAGGGTTTAAGTATCAGTGAAGCTGGGTGGCCTATAGTCTTATTTAGAAGAAGCAATAGACAAAATTCTTCAGAGAACTTCGAGGCATTGTTAACCTTAAAGAATCTTTATTTGAGTAGCATAGCATCGGCACTAATGCAGTCAAAGCCAAAAAATGAATTCCCCTCCCCTTGAGCACATAGTATCAAAGCACAATTCCCTCCTCCAGTTAATAGTCATAAATCATATTCCCCAATTAGCTTGAAATGTAGGCTTCCCCTCCAGTTCTCCAGCCTGCCAATTCCTTATCATCTCTTATTTCAATAACCTTGGTTCTCACACTAGGTTCAGTATTGTTATGTCTAGCTAAACTGTCATGCACATTCCTCCCCCCAGCATTATCTTAATTCAGGGGTAGGCAACCTTGGCTCTTTTATGACTCGTGGACTTCAATTCCCAGAATTCCTGAGCCAACTCAGGAATTCTGGGAGTTGAAGTCCACGAGTCATAAAAGAGCCAAGGTTGCCTACCCCTGATCTATAACTCTAACTCTAAAAGCAAAAGCAAAAGAATAAAATGGCTGCATCTCCCATCTGTTGTCAAGGCGTAAACAACCGATGTTAGCAGCGTTGTCGCAGTCCTTCACTTATGACCACAGTTGAGCCTTCCCCCATCTCCTGTCTTGTAGGGTTGAAAGGAACCTATCAAGGTTTAACTGCCACCGTCCTCAAACAAGGATCGAACCAAGCCATCCGTTTCTTCGTCATGACGGCTCTTAGGAACTGGTACAAAGGTGAGTTACCTCCCTCTTCTAAAAACTCCAAGGTCCCTTCCAACTACTACTACTACTGCTACTTCTTCTTCTTCTTCTTCTTCTTCTTCTTCTTCTTCTTCTTCTTCTTCTTCTTCTTCTTCTTCTTCTTCTTCTTCTTCTTCTTCTTCTTCTTCTTCTTCTTCTCATTATCATTATTATTTCTGCCCCTTTTCCTCTGAGATCCTTCTAATTGGCTCTCTTAAAAGTCCTGAATAATGTACAATTTTAACTTTGGAAAACGTTTTCTGGGGCCAAGCCGTGAATCCAACATGCCCAAACAGGACTTTGGATGTTTGTTTTCCTAAAAGTCAACAACAGCTTTTCTCCTACAGCTGTAGGGAGTTAACGCTTTAGATGGGAATCTGAAAGACCTGTTTAAATCTTTCTCCCTGGGATTGCTGGTCTCAGATAGAGAAGGAGAGAAGAAAATTCTGGAATGGTGTGTAGATCCATTCAGTCCATCTTCACAAAACCTGGGGGGAGAAGAGGCTGTAGAGAGGTTGAATGAAACACCCCCGAAAAGCTGGCGCTAATTGTATTTCTCGAGTAAAGATGTGCTTAATGCCTTTATTCCTTATAGATTGGTCTTTCCTGTGCATAATATGGAATTTTTTTTTGTCTTTCCCGTGCCTAATATGGATTTTTTTTTTGGCTTGTTGACCATGGTAAAATGGTATGTGGGAATGACCTTGGGAGTTTGGAAGAAAAGGCCTGCTTAGGGAACGATCAGATAAGAGAGGATGTAACCCACAGCTCACAATGGGCAGAGAAAGAAACTCAATAAAGGAGAATATTTGTAGCTCAGGGTTGAAATGAGGGCCCTTGGCGCTCTCTGAACTTGGTTGTTTTCTTGCAGATGTTTCATTATCTAAATTAGGTAACATCATCAGCGCTAGAAGGGAGTGGGGTTGTGGAGAGGAGGAGGAGGAGGAGGAGGACCGTGGGGTCCCTGCTGCTCTCTGAGCTTGGTTGTTGGCTTGCAGATGTTTTATTACCCAAACTAGGTAACATCAGCAGTGCTACTGCCTTAGTAGCCCTTCCTTCCTTCCTTCCTTCCTTCCTTCCTTCCTTCCTTCCTTCCTTCCTTCCTTATCCATGTTTATTTCCTTTCAGGGGACAATCCCAACAAAGAGATTAACCCACTTGTGACGGGATTATTTGGGGCGCTCGCTGGGGCTGCCAGCGTCTTTGGTAACACCCCCTTAGATGTTGTGAAGACGAGAATGCAGGTAGGCTGGGCTTTTAGCGACTGTTAGCTATGGGTTCCCAATCTGGTGGCTCACGGCGTGAATTTTAGGACTGAGCCGGTCTTCCAGGGATCTGTGTCTTTGACTAGGTCCCACCGTGGGGAGAAGGTCCAAGTCCAAACATCTTTTGATTAGCTAAGCTGTTTTTCAGCAAACGTGAGCCTTTTGCCTAGTTTGGAATGCACGAATTAGAGAGACCCTTGCTGAATTCTTGTTTCCATTCTTGTTTCGTTCATTTGAAACGGAAAGCATAGAGCCATAGGGCTGGAAACGACCTCAGAGGTCTTCTAGTCCAACCCTTCCCTCGAGGCAGGAGACCTTGTTGCATCTTGGACAAGTGTCCAGTCTTTTCTCCCTCCAGCGACGGAGCGCCCACAACTTCAGGAGGCAAGCTGTTCCACTGATTAATTGTTCTCACTGTCAGGAAATTTCTCACTTACTTCCTGCATAATGGGTAGGCTAAGAAGCTCAGAAGGGACCCTCCATAGTTTCTCAGGCTGTAAAGCAGATGGTTATGGTGTGTGGGAAAGACTTTGGGAGACTGGGCAAAAAGATGCTTCCAAGGGAAGGGTCAGATAAGGGACCACTTACCCCGCAGCTGAACAACGGGTGAGGCAAGAGTCTTAGAAGAGACCTGCCAGGCTGTAAAGGAGGCAGTGCGAGATTTGTACATTCAGACTTGCAAGATTCTGTTAACGTAGCCTTACAGCAAAGTAGAATTAGTTCACCCGGTCATATTTCTTGTCAGCTCTAGCTGGGAAGGCTGTCAGCAAAGGGTGTGTGTGTGTGTGTGTGGTTGACTTGTTCAACTAAATCAGTTGTGGTTCTCATTGAATTTAAACCAGAATCGGAAACGAAAGGGGCGTGATCCGCTTGAGCCCAAGCGAAGTAAGTTGTCAGGTTGTGTAGTGCTCCACTTCCTCTTGCTATGGCTAAGCCAGCCTCCCCCTTTCTTCTCCCGTTTTTCTCGTTCCAGGGTCTTGAAGCGCACAAGTACAAGAGCACCTTGAATTGCGCCTACCAAATTATGAAATACGAAGGGCTTCTAGCGTGAGTTTGGCACGGCTTGGAAAGATGAAAGGGTGGGGGAGGATGTGTCACGGTTCGTTGGGATCCTTACCTCTCCGAGGGCGTGCAAACCACAATCCACCTGGCTTTTCTTGGGTTGCCGGTTGATCTACCTCTGGTTCCTCTTCCTGTGTAGGTTTTACAAGGGGACAATTCCTCGCCTGGGAAGGGTCTGCTTAGACGTAGCCATTGTGTTCATCATCTACGACGAAGTGGTCAAGCTACTCAACAAAGTCTGGAAAACGGACTGAGAGCTCACCGCCGTGAGCCGGGTGGTCCTCTGCCCACCCCATCAGGCAACAGCTGGGAAAAAAGGTGTGACCAACTGCAGAAAACATTTGAAAGGGTGGCGTGCTTCTTCATTCTTTTTTTCTTCTCACTGGGCGCGGTGCACGGGTGCAAAGAGGACACGATTCCAGTCCCCAGATCACTGTCACGTTTTGTGATAACTTATTTATCGGAGCGAACTGCGGATGGATCTTCTCTCTGTAGGTTTCATTGCAGTAGTCAATTGTGTGAGACCACAACTGGGAGGTCAGCAGGACAGGGTCATGGAAATGAATCCATGGGTCACTGTCAAGGAATTTTCTTCTGGTAGAGGGTCAGAGAACGGCCAGTTGGGTGGGGTTAGGGTGGTTTTCCTTGGTGCTCTTGAAAATACACATTCTTATTGGCTTTCTCACTTGTTCACTCTTAGAAGACAAGTTCAAGACACAAAGTCCTTCCTTTTCCAAAAAAAACAGATTGAGGATGGTGCAGAGAGCTGGGATGGGGGTGTGCGTGTGTGTTTGTGTAAGTGCTGATTTGTTTTTCTAGTGCCATTCTTATTTGATGCTGTTCCACCAAAGACCACTTTGGAAAGACAGTGGTGGAACATAAAGAGGTCTTCTTCAGCAATAAAAAGGATCTCAAGCTGACTTAAGGTGATGCACAAAGTGGTCTAAAGGATCTTTCCCAACCTGATGCTTCCCAGGTCCATAGAACCAATGGCTGGATCTGCAAGGATTTCTGGGTTTTGTGGTCCAACACTCTTTCGGGGCATTAGGTTGGGGAAGACAATATCCCGAGACTTACGGAAGACTCCATAAAAAGTATCTCCACCCAAAGGAGATGGATGTGGTCCATATCTTTCTTTGCATCCCACTGCTCTGGTGGCATCCATTCACTTCTGGGCTTCAAGTAACCAAAACACTGAACACATTCCGGAAATTATCCTTTTCCTGGTTTTCTTTTGGCAACTTGCAGTTCTTCATGATCAAGTCCACCTCTCTAAGCCCCTGGGACCTCCTAGGCGTCTGGCATAGACAGGTCTCTCCAGAGCAGGATAAACATTCCCCATGTAGGCCTTCTCCTAGATCAGGGATAGGCAACCTTGGCTCTTTTATGACTCGTGGACTTAAACTCCCAGAATTCCTGAGCCAGCCAACTCCAATTCTGGGAGTTGAAGTCCACGAGTCATAAAAGAGCCAAGGTTGTCCACCCCTGTCCTAGATCCATTCACATAACCCAAATGCAGGCAAGATAGTAGTGACCACTGATCTTCTACAATGGAGATGCTAAGCCTTGGCAAGTAGGATCAGCTCATCTGGAAATTGCAGTCTTCTTCTCTTCCCCCCCCCCAACCTTTGGATTTTACGTGCCTCCCCGCCCTTTGTGCTTGTCACTTTGGGTTTTATGTTCAGTTGAATGTATTGTGTGTGTGTGTGTGTGTGTTTAATATATATCGGGGACTTCTTTTTCCCTTGGTCTTTATCTGGAACCTACAAGGACGTTCCCTTCACGTTGGCTGGACAGAACCTGCCTTACTGTGCCCATTGACTCATTCCGTAGACTTGATGGATCTGCGTTCTTCATGTTCTGGGTGAAAGGGAGCCATTGACAACGATTCTTCTTCTCCTTGGGACATCTGGTGGAGAGAAGACCTCCCCATTCTTCCTTTTCAAAGGGTTTTTTTTTTGTTCTCCTTAGACACTGCCTTAGTTTGAGAACCAGACATCCTTGTACAAGGATCTGGCAAAGGCGACACTGGTTGACCGATTCTTGTACTGTATTAAGAAGGGGAAGGCAGCCCCTTTGTCTCTTCTGCCCTGGTGCCAAGTCGGGACATTTCCACTAGTCAGTGCCAAAGTTGTTGTTGGCTTTTTTTTTTTTTGCATCTTGTGTCTCTTTCATTCTCGGGGATGGTCTTCTCCTCACCTGCTTCCCATAATTATAACCTGCCTGCTGCTGTAGGTGAGCTAAATACAACCTGTGCTTTGTGGTGGGGGTTAGAGGATGGACAAAAGTCAAGGCACATCCGGTTGGCTGGTGCTGATGGACTCAGCTGGTCCAGAAGAATTTGGGTGCCAGAGACACTCGGAGGTAGCACTAAGGGAGAACTCGCATTTGTGGTCCAGATGGAAATTATAACCGATCCTTCATTTCTCCTTTTCTGAATGTCAATGTAAATGAACTTCCCTTCCTGTGAGCTGTTAATTCTCGAAATTCCTTCTTACACTGTCTATATCAGGGGTGTCCAACCTTAACAAATTTTGAAGACTTGAGGACCAGAATTCCTCAGCCAGCCATGCTGGGAGTTGAAGCCCACAGGTCTTAAAAATGGCCAAGGTTGGACAACCCTGATCGGTAGGATAAAATTAATGCAGAGGTGGCCAAGGTAGGGGATTGTTGCTTGCGTTTTTACAGGATCCGGTGTTTCTTAGATGGGGGATTGAAATGAAATGTTTTAAAAGGTTTCGCTGCGTGCCCTGGCAGCCTAAGACTAGCCTGGTTTTGGAATTCCTCAGCTCTCTGGCACGGATGCCGACAATAAAAACCAACGTTGCCTGCTTATTAAGTCACTTGTCTCTTGGCTTCATTTAAACCACGCCAGTTTTTGAATTTTGATCATCTCAGACAAATGGTTGTCCAATCTCTTTTTTTAAAAAAACCTCCAGTGATGGAGCACCCACAAGTTCTGGAGGCGAGCCATTCCACTGGTTGATTGTTCTGACTGTCTAGAAAATTCCTCCTTACTTCTAGGCTGGGTGTCTCCTTGATTAGTTTCCATCCATTGTTTCTTGAGAAGAGGAGGATGGCCAATAATAAGGTGGAAAGACTCAGCTACAGTACAAAGTTGGTTGGTGCACCATTGGAAGAGCTGAAGGACCAGACCAGGGACACGGAGAAAATCTCTGCGATCCCTAAGTCAACGACAACAACTTGATGGATCACCTCTGGAGGTTGACGGTCTTCCATATCTGGATATTTTTGGGGGGGAGAAAAAAAGGCTAGATGGCTAGCTCACGAACGCCTTGATTGCTTTTTCTGCATATTATGGAGGGTTGGGTTCCATGATTGTTTTTTTCATTTAAAAAAAATCCTAGCTACCTCTGTCAGCAGTAACAAAAGCCAGTTTAAAAATAAAGCTGTTATCTCCTTCAAATCAATCAGCTCAGCGAGAGAACACAGGCTAAGAGCAAATGGAAAATTATTCAAGGCGACGTAGACTCCACAGCAGGGCTAAAGTGCTGTTTGTTTGTTCCGGCGGGCAAGCTTAATTTTTTTTTTGCTATTTATTTAGTTGACAGTATGGTTTCTCTCAAAAGAACTCTTTCCCCCCAGGAGTGAGTCAGACCTGATTTTGAGACCATCTTTGCCGCGGTCATTAAGCAAATCCCCCCTGCTTCGATGGGGGTGGGTGGGTTTTGGACTAGATCAGGGGTAGGCAACCTTGGCTCTTTTATGACTCGTGGACTTCAACTCCCAGAATTCCTGAGCCAGCATGAGAGAACTATGGCCCCCTCATGACTCGTGGACTTCAAGTCCCAGAATTCCTGAGCCAGCATGGGGGAACTATGACCCCTTCATGACTTGTGGACTTCAACTCCCAGAATTCCTGAGCCAGCATGAGAGAACTATGACCCCTTCATGACTTGTGGACTTCAACGCCCAGAATTCCTGAGCCAGCATGAGAGAACTATGGCCCCCTCATGACTCATGGACTTCAACTCCCAGAATTCCTGAGCCAGCCACGCTGAGGGGAAAGGGAGAGGTTTCCAAGCTGTGCCATGCTGGCTCAGGAATTCTGGGAGTTGAAGTCCACGAGTCATAAAAGAGCCAAGGTTGCCTACTCCTGGACTAGAATAGAATAACAGAGTTATTCTCTGTTATTCTCCGACTTGGGTTATTCGATTCTAAATTTTAATCCTACGACCACGGAGACGTGGTCATAACTGCAAGGACTAGTCGAAAGTCACTTTCGCAGGGCTATGTGAACTTTGAACGGTCATTAAATGAGGACTACCATTTGTCCAGAACGGTGTAAGGTCTCCTGCCTGAGCAGGGGGTTGGGCTAGAAGACCTCCAAGGTCCCTTCCGACTGTTGTTCTGCTATTCCTATAAGGAATGGATTATATCCATTACTTTTTTTAAAAAAAGTTTTATTAAAAGTCCTTTAGGCTTAACTAGTTTCCTGCGGTCCTGCTTGCTGCTGTTCCGTCTTAAGCGTAATAGCTATTCCACGCTGACGGAGCAGGTCCTGTAAGGACTGGATGGTGCAACTCAGCTCCTGGGAAGAGACGCTGATTCCTGGGATCCAGTTGGTCTGCTTCTCAGTTTCCAAGATCTTCAGGACGTGGACCACAAGGATGGCTTTAACCAGCAGCGCCGTGATAGCAGAATGTACTTTAGGACAGGACAGGGCTTTAAGATGCAGGCAAGGCATGTCCTCTGAAACACACAAACAGAATAGAATTCTTTAGTGGCCAGGTGTAATTGGACACACAAGGAATTTGTCTCCGGCTTGTGATGAGATCCAGAAAGTTTAGGTCAGCAGAGAGGCCACTATCTTGACCAGGTCTTTGCACGCCACGGATAAACTGGGTCAGTTCAAGGTCCCTGGCTGTGTTTGCTCAACACACTAAACCAGGGGTCTTTAAACGTTTGATGACTTGTGGACTTCAAATCCCAGAATTCCTCAGCCAGCGTGCCAGGCTGAGAAATTCTGGGAGTTGAAGTCCACAAGTCATAAAAGAGCCACCTTTGAAGACTCCTGCGCTAAACCTTGGCCAGATAACCAGGACACCTTTAAAAAAAAAGTTTACTTATATCCTGCCTTTATTATTTTTTTACAAATAAGGTGGTGAATGTAGCCAACACCTTCATCCTGTTTTCCCCACAGCAGCAACCCTGTGAGGTGAAAGAGAAGTACTGATCCAAAATCCTTCAGACAGCTTTTCTGCCCAAGGTGGAACTAGAACTCACGTTCTGATTAGTGATTGGCCCAAAGTCACCCAGCCAGCTTTCATGCGTAAGGCAGGACTATAACTCACCGTCTCCTGGTTTCTGGCCTGATGCTTCTTTAATCATAGACCAAATTGGCGCTCTGATTTCACAGCCTTCCAATCCCTTCCAAACTGGGCCCTTGTTTTACCCACTTTGGGAGTGCGGTTCTTAAGCTGTTGAACGCACCCTGGTCTTGAAGCCGTGTCCAACCCACCTTGACTCCACCACTGTCTACAGAATTGCACGGTGGAGATGATTCCAGCTCCTGTGGCTTCTAGCCAGGATTGCACTGAATCCCAAAGTTTTTGAGAAGTGGACGCCTTGTCAACCAGCTGGAGTAGAAAGGGTAATAACATCTGGGAGAAGACTGCTGGCTCGGTGTAAACGTTGGGTTCGTCCTCTTTGTAGAGACTGATCGCTCTGGAAAGAGAACAATGACATTCACCTAAAATCTGAACCATAAACAGTTCGCCACACTTTAGCTTAACGTGTTGTGTGAACTCAGCCCACATGGATTAATGAGGAGACGTGTTGGGCAAACAAAGCCTGAGAGAGAGAGAGGTTGACCTCATAATGAATGAATCGATCTGCAGCAACATCTCCCAACCCGGAGCCTGTTAGACTCCCAATTCCCATAATTCCGCAGAGACCCCGATTTTGATCATCTCACATGATCTCAAGGGCACCAGGATCGGAGGAAAGCTTGACTGCAGCGCTCTAATTAGGACTTCCCAATTAAAGCCTTGTAATGGAACCAGGTTTGAGCTGACGTTTGATCTGCTTCAAAGCCCGGAGCAGAGGGATCGGTCGGGATTCAATGACTCAACTAGTTAGACCCAACAACCTACCATTGGCCGTTGGTTGGCTCTAGCAGATCCCAGTGCTCCTAACTGGAGTTGGGGATGTACCCATTTGGCTGGCGTCGCACTTGGTCCAAAAAGAGTCCCTGCCTTGGTTGCCTAGGTTCCTTTCTTTGCTTACCCCTGGCTTACCAGCTCCATCAAGGTTTCACTCAGGTCTACCATGGGGAGATGGTGCATCAGTGATGCAAAAGTGGAAGGATGGTCTCCAAAGTTTTTGAGCAGGAACTGCAGCAGACTGAACAGAGCCTTGGAGCTCTGGAGCTGGAAGCAACTGTGATGAGGTTGAACCTGCTGGATGGTCGACGGGCTCTGCACCAAAGAGCTGACGAAGGAAGCAGCTTCACGACGCACATGTTGGTCTTCGTCTTGGAGCAGATGAATTGCCGCCTCAATCAGCCTGAAGAAGGGGTGAGAAGGAAAGAAATTCAGATGAGTTTTGGGGTGTTGGTGGGCAAGGAAGAGAGGTGAACGTGAACCCCATAATCCCAGTGTTGTTCAAGAGGAAAAAAATAGTGGTGGCAAGGAAGAACGTTGAGGTGAAGTTGAAGATGGGATGAGGTACCTTTAAATGAAGGACATCATAATAAGGTTGAGCTGTGGAGGTGAAAAACCTCAAAACCATGGGAGAATACTTAATTTCTCTAGTGAATCTTGGCAATTTCCCTCTTTCCTTTTCATATTTTGTCTTCCATTTTATTTCCTTCCTGACTTTGATACCGCTGCAATAAGCTCACTGAATTGCAAGGCGGAGGGAGGTGACGCTCCCATTACTAGAAAAGATACACTATACAGGTTGGCAGATTTTAATCCCGCCCCTCTAGTTCTTACTTAGTTACCCATAATGCCCCCAAAACATTTGCAAGTCGGAGCATTGGGGAAATGATCCAGTCTCCCAATTCTGGTGGGACAATTCGGGGGAAAAGTGGCAGAATTGCAATTGGTTATATACTGGTTGCAGATTTTTTGGGGGGGGCAGCAACTGTTCTGAAGTGCTGGGTGTGAGCGCTGGTGCTGTTTGCAAAAGGACATACCGCAGAACCTGGGAACGAAGAAGCAGGTTAGACGTTTTCCGGACTCTCCAAATCCATGCCGGGCCACCCATTTTGATGGCTTTGGCTGCAGCCATCCTGAGCAACTGGTCTGACAGGGAATCGCTCCACCGCTCTATCGTTGCAATCCAGCATTCCCACAAAGGGTCACCTTCGGGGCTGTCCCAAAAGAGAAGACAGTTACACTGCAAGAATGGCTGCGGATCTGCTTCTTTGGAATCCCACCCGATCCTCTTTTTAGTTATAGGAAGGTGAAGTGGCTCTTGTGTCAGATTCAAGTCCCGATGATCCCTTAGACCAGGGGTAGGCAACCTCGGCTCTTTTATGACTCATGGACTTCAACTCCCAGAATTCCTGAGTCAGCATAGCTGACTCATGAAGTCCATGAGTCATAAAAGAGCCGAGGTTGCCTACCCCTGCCTTAGACCATTAGTGTTCCTCAACCTTGGCGAGGTTAAGATGCGTGGACTTCAACTCCCAGAATTGCCTGGGAAGACTCCATTGGAGAAGAACATAGGTGGAGCCTGGATGGTGTCAATGAAGCCCTGCCCAATGTTTATGGGCATTGCATATAAAGCTCTCTCGTTATCACGGTTTTATCGGGTTAAAAAAAATATTGAAATAGTGACTGTGATAGGATGATCGAAGCAAATCTTGGATTGTGTTACCCTAGACCCCGGTTTGGATGTTTTTGACCACACCTAATGGGACAACCCTGCTTGCAAGAAATTTTAGAACATAGAATAATAGAGTTGGAAGGGACCTTGGAGGTCTTCTAGTCCAAACCCCTGCTCAAGCAGGAGACCCAGTGGTGGGATTCAAGCCGGTCGCACCAGTTTGTCAGAACCGGTAGCTAATTTTTTGTTGCCCAGGCCCAGAATGGACTTCCGGAAGCAGCATCCACAAAGAGAACCGGTTGTTTTCATATTTGAATCCCACCACTGAGGAGACCCTATGCCATTTCAGACAAAGGGCTACCCAGTCTCTTCTTAAAAACCTCCAGTGATGGAGCAACCACAACGTCTGGTGGCAAGTCGTTCCACTGATTAGTTGTTCTCACTGCCAGGGAATTTCTCTTTAGTTCTTGGATCTCTCCTTGATAAATTTCCACCCATTACTTGCTGTCCTCACTACAGGTGCTTTGAAGAGTAGGTTGACCCCCTCAAGTACTAGAGGTCTACTGTCACACCACCCCTAGTCCTTCTCTTTGTTAGACTAGACATACCTAGTTCCTTCAATTGTTGATCACTTGTTGGTTCTTGACCTCAAGCTACTACTTACTGTTGACTCAGGAACAATGTGGCCGCACAGAGTGCACGATCGCGGAGTCCTGGACCTTCGTGGTCACTCTCTACCACAGAGAACAGGATTTCACCACACTCCGAAGCTAATTTCTCTGGAAAAGGCTGTCTTTGAGCAAGGTTGTCAAACAGGTAGAGAAAAACTTGTAAGTACAGCTTCAGGACTGTGGGGTCTCCTGTGTTTCTCAGGACCTCCTTGAATTTTTCCTAAGGCAAAGAAAGGAAAATATATTTTGTGTGCAAAATAAATTCCCATGTAACAGAATTGAGAATATAAAGTGCTTCTCAAAGGGGAAAGAGAAAGAATGATCTTCTTCGTTTTTATGTATCATGCTAAGCCATGGTTTGTTGAAAGACCTGGTTGACCTTTCATACTACCCTATGGCTTGCAAGCCACAATACTAGGTTCACACATAACATCAAACCCTAAATTAAATTGATCACATGATGGCAATGTGGGACCCGATCCATTATGAATGTGGCCCTTTTGACTCCTGGAATTTTAAAGGAACCTTGATCAAACTGGTCAACACTGGAACCAGAAGGTCTTCTGGAGAACTTCTGACTAATTCCTAACACAGGGGTCTTCAAAGTTGGCAACTTTAAGACTTGTGGACTTCAACTCCCGGAATTCCTCAGCCAGCTAAGGCTGGCTGGAGAATTCTGGGAGTTGAGGTTCAGGAGTCTTAAAGTTGCCAACTTTGAAGACCCCTGCCCTAACATTTGCAGATGTCAGTTTGACCCATTAGTCTTTTGCAGTCCTCTCTACATTTTCTTAGATGACTTCAGGACCTCAGCATTTTGCAGAACATGTATGGTTGAGATACAACATCTCTGATTCCATGTGTCCCTTCTCGGATAAAACCAGATCTCACCATGAATATCAACTGCAGTTCCTCGTTAGACTTCAGACCTCTCCTTTCTTCGTTGTCCCACAACCAAGTTAGAACAGCGGCTTGCACGTCAGGATTTCCCTTTTGCAGAAGCAAGCTAAGATCCTCGATTCTTTCAGGAGATTCCTGTCTTGTGGCCTCGTAGCAGAGGAAGTTGATAGCCCATTGGCAGAAGATGGAAGAACCAAGCTGGAGGAGGATCAAAAAAAAAAAAGCCATTGGTCCGACGTCCGTGTCTTTTTTTCACAAGGTGATAACCCATCTTCAGCCATTGCTTTACTCCCAAGTTTCTTCTGAACCCACCTTCTTCAACCTGTAACCTTCATCCCCCTCATTCACACTGAGTAAGCTGGTTGGGGAGGATGGGAGTTGCGGTCCCACACTCCTCAGGAATGAAGAAGCACATTGAGAGTATTTTCCGTCCCACCTTATTTATTTATATATTTTTTGGATTAAAGGCATGGCATTTTAGCAAAAGCAGGGACGTTTGTTTTTGGTGCATTGTGTTGGCTCTCAGCCCTGACAATTGTGGATACCTGGACAGGAGAGAAACCAGGTTTAGGACTGGCCAGACTCCTGTACAGCAGCTCCCAGACCTGCTGCACAAAACTTGAAGCACAGCTTCCCAGCAGCAAGCACAAAACTTGAAGGTAAATGGCACGGATTAACGGACACTGTTGTGTGTCCATCAGCATCCAGATGTGGCTTTCCATCCTACAGGCAATGGACCGCAGCAACTCGGGATGCAGCCTGAAAAGCAGATGTTGAAACATCAGGTCATCAGCTTAGTAGGGTAAACTGGGTCTTGCAAAATAAAAATGTTTCCTGCAAATTGAGAAAAAAAATATCAAAGGTTTTAGCGGCATGCCCCGATATTTATTTGTTGACAGCAGTAGAATTCTCTTTAGAAATGATGTAGACAAAAAGTTTGCATCCGTTTAGTGACCGTTCAAAGTTACAACGGCACCAGAGAAGGGGATTTGTGACCGTTTTTCCCACTTACGACCATTGAGTCATGGTCACGGAGATCAAAATTCAAATGCTGGTCAGCTGACTCATACTTATGACGACTGAAGTCACGCGATCCTCTTGTGACAAGCAAAGTCAATGTGGAAGCCAGACTCATTTCACAACCTGCTGTTTAAGTTAACAAAGTGCCGCGATTCGCTTACCAACTGGGTCACAAAAGGTCGTGCGATGGGGCAAACCCAATCAAGTGTCTCTTTTAGTGACAGAAATCAGGGGCTCCGTTGTGGTCAAGGGCTACCCGTCACCTATTTTTGCACTGCTGGAAAGAAACGTACCGATTCGTGCCCAAAGCTTGATTCAACACAGCCTGGATCTGCAGCAGGCATCCGTGCAGTGCATTGTGGGACAGAGCGGCCTCTGGCTGCGGAATTCTGGACGCCAACCGCAAGAGGATCTTTCCATAGTCCGTCACCGGGATGAAAGGCACCAAAGCTTTGGCTGCCATCACCCGAACGGCATAAATGGGGTTTCCTGACAGCTGGATCAGGGGTTCCAGGAAGCAGGTCAGAGTGCTGGAGAAAATAAAACGAGCAATAGAGGAGGAGAATTATGTCATAGTTTAATGAAGAGAAGGACCAGGGGGGACACGATAGCAGGGTTCCAATATCTCAGGGGCTGCCCCAAAGAAGAGGGGGTCAAGCTGTTCTCCAAAGCGCCTGAAGGCAGGACAAGAAGCAACAGGTGGAAACTAATCAAGGAGAGAAGCAACCTGGAAGGTAAAGGAGGACTGTGGGGTCCTTGGTGCTCTCTGAGCTTGGTTGTTCTCTTCCAGATGTTACATTACCCAAACTAGGTAACGTCACCAGGGCTATTGATGTTAGCTAGCCAGTGCTATTGTTGAGATGGTTCTCCTGCACAATGAATGGCTTTAATCTCAACAGTCTTCATAGTTTTTCCAAATTTAGATGACTCTCAATGAGTCCACCTTGGGGATGTCATCTGGATTTTGAGGTCCCACCAGACAGTCTTCCACCACTTCTCAACTCACCTGTCCTGGGTGTCTCTGCTAGGCTGCAACTTGGCCAGAAAAGTGAGGACACCATACAGGGAAGGACAGAGGTGGAATTTCCCTCTTCTTGGTCCTTCGGATACGGACCTTTCCACAGCTAGGGTCAGCTCTCCAAGTAGGATGCTTCTCAAATGAACGTGTCGGCCAAAAAGAGCTTCAGGGCTTACCCCATCCTTGACACGGCCATCATCCGGACTCCATTTCTGCCCGAGAATGCGAACGGTCAAGGCACCTGGAGGGAAAGCAAGATAGGAAGTTAGAAAGAACTGTATTCAAAAAAAAAACCCCAAAAACAAATGGAACTGCCTGCACACCCTTTTCTGGTGCCTAGGATGTGAGCCCAGCAGTTCAATAATATTTGAGATTTCCTAGAAGAATAAACCAAGAATCTGGATTGAGGTCATCCTGGCAATCAAACAGCTCTACGATTCCAAGGAAAGACAATGAACGGATTTACCCAAAAGTTGGTTGGCTGCATTTCTCATAGCCCAACTAGGGGAGCTTAGAGCCTTGAACACCAACATCATCAGAGGTGTGATGTGTTGTTGTAGAGCTGGCCCAAGGTTGGAACCCCGGACTAATGTCTGAAGCACGTGGACTGCAGAAACCTACAGAAGATGGAAAAGAGAAAACTCAAACATAGGCCAGAATTGATAAGAATATGGGGACTTGGTGTGGACATCACACAAAGTCCTGGCTTGTCTCCTTCAGAGTTCTCTGGTTCACACCTTTGCTGGGCTATAGAGTTGATGAACCCCAGCGATTTTGAGTTCGCACAACCTGATGGCTTAACAGGATGCCTGAAGGCAAAGCTAACAGAACTGAGGGCTCCCCGGTGCTCTCTGAGCCTGGTGGTTTTCTTGCAAATGTTTCACTACCCAATTAGGTGACATCATCAGTGCGAGACTACGAAATGTCTGTATATATGCTTCCCCTTTCCCCCTATAAGGTGACACTGTTGCTCGATTTTGCTGTTGTTGGGAGACTGCAAGTCAGGCTTGAAGGAGGGGGTCAAGCGAGGGCCTAGCTTGGAGTCCTTGCACAGCAACGAGTGGCATGAATGTGGCCTCCCCCCAAATCCATGAAGCCTTATCTGGTTGTTCCCAGGGGAAGGAAAGCAGGCTGGGCAGATTCTTGTAACGTAAGTGGTAGACAATAAAGTTAATGTCAACACCCAGCTCGAGAATCCAAATATAACTTGAGGTTCCTTCCTTTTCTGAAAACCTTACTGTTTATTGAATACATGGCACGGTAATGTTGAAGCAAAACTGACTCTGAGGTTCCCAGACACCCAATTCATAGAATTAAACAATAATTTCTCCGGCCAAATCCCCCACCCTCTTATGTAGTCCATGTAAACAATTTCACTTTGTTGTGGGAACCGTCTGCTGCTTCTCCACGCCTGATGCCGTGTCCTTGGAAAGGTTTCAGGCTCTCACTGTCTTCAGTGAAATCGTAGAGGTTTCGTTTCTCCATCTAGCCCGTTCTAAAGCAACACTGCTCCCCTTACTCTAATGGCAAGCTGTAACGAAGAGTTACGTAGCTGCCAAAGTTTCGTTCTTGAGAGTTACCGACTTTTGTTAATCCCAAATGACACTGTTGGCCTTCATCCAGCGTTGTCCTTACCTGGGGCAAATCCACTGTCTGGTCTGAACTGTGGGAAACGGGTTGGTTGGCCAAGGTGAGCAACGTCTGAATGCAGTGAGTCAGAAGAGGCCGTGACTTGGCGGGATCTTCCCCCGTCACCATGCATAGGAAAAGCATCGGGAAACCAGCTGCCCTGCGAGTAATGGAGCTTCCTCTGTGGCTGCTTAACAAAGCCAAACCCTTGAAAGAGATTGTAAGAAGGGCCCGCTTGGTTTAGTGGTTAAGGAACTGGCTTGGAAAGCAAGGGCCCCTGAGTTCAAGTCCTGCCTTAGCCAATCAGAGGAACAATTGTGCCCTGTTCCTTTTTTCTTTTTTTTTCTTTTTTTTCTTTTTGTAAGCTGCTCAGAGTCACCGAGAGTGAGCGGGCGGCCATATAAATTTCCTTAAATAAGTAAATCCACGCTGGCCATGGCTAAATGAGATCCTACCTGCCTTAGCATATTCCGTGGGATGCTTTGTAGCTCTGGGCTGGGGTGGCTTAGGAGAGCGGTACAAAACTTTGTAAAGCCCACACTGCAGCCTTCCACGGCTCCCTATCAGAAGAGGAAAAGAAGGGGGTGGGGGCGGGGAGAAAGAGAGTTGATCAAAGTTCTTGTCAAAGTTCACCCACCAAAGATCAGATTCATGGACACAGGGGGAAAAGTTCCAATCCCAATTCTGCTGATAAGTCGAGGACTACTTGTGTAGCTGATTCCATATTTCGTCCCACAACCCATTTTGTACTCGGGGAGAAATTGCTGAGAGTGGGAAGCTAAGCTTTAATCCTCAAGTGATCTTGATAACCAAGTATAAAGATCGGATCCTTCCAGCCCAAGTCTAACTGTCTTCCACCAAATCACGAATCACAGAATAACGAGAGTTGGAAGGGACCTTGGAGGCCTTCTAGTCCAGCCCCCTGCTCAGGCAGGAAACCCTGTACCATTTCGGACAAATGGTTCTCCAATCTCTTCTTAAAAACTTCCAGCGTTGGAGCATCCACAACTTCTGGAGGCAGTTTGTTCCACTGGTTAATTGTTCTCACGGTCAGGAAATTCCTCCTTGCTTCCAGGTTGCTTCTCCCCTTGATTAGTTTCCATCCGTTGCTTGAATCGTCAATCAAACTTGAATCGTCAATCAAAAAAGAGCCTTGGTGGAGCAGTGGGCTAATGCCTCCTTAAGTAACACCAGCTGCCTGCAATCAGTGCAGGTTCGCGTCCCACCAGGCTCAAGGTTGACTCAGCCTTCCATCCTTCCGAGGTAGGTAAAATGAGGACCCAGATTGTTGGGGGCAATTAAGCTGACTTTGTAATAATGCCGCTTGGGGTGTGTGTGTGAAAGCCCTAATAAGCAGGCATATACATAGAATGAAGGCTACTGCTAAGCTTGTAAGCCGCCCTGAGTCTTCGGAGAAGGGCGGGATATAAATGGAATTAAAATAAATAAATAAAATAAAATAAAACTCAACATTGCATCGATGGCAACCAATTGATAGGGGAATCTCTTACCCAATGCCGGCACTTCAGCAGAATGTCTTGGAACACTTTGGAAGCCACGTTTACAATCTGAAGAGGTAGGAGAGGCTCAGATCCTGCCGAGAGTGGCGGAGATAGTACTTTCTCTGCAAGGCCTCCCAAGAGCAGCCCAATTTCCTTGACAATTAAAAAGTAAAGGTGAGAAAAAGTTAGGGCATTCTCCGCTCTTCGACGCTACAGAGGTTTTGGATCTATCTAATGCTTCATGAGAGGGACGCGGTGGCTCAGTGGGTTAGGACGCTGATTGTCGATCAGATGGTCGGCAGTTTGGCGGGTCGAATCCCGAGTGCCGCGTAACAGAGTGAGCACCTGTTACTCGTCCCAGCTTCTGCCAACCTAGCAGTTCGAAAGCCCGTTAAAATGCAAGTAGAAAAAGTGATGACCGCTACGGTGGGAAGGGAACAGCGTTCCGTGCGCCTTTGGCGTCTAGTCATGCCGGCCACATGACCACAGAGATGTTCTCGGACAAGCGCTGGCTCTTTGGCTTTGAAACGGAGATGAGCACCGGCCCCTAGAGTCGGAAATGACTAGCACGCATGTGCGGGGGAACCTTTACCTTTACCTAATGCTTCATGGTGTTATCTTATCTCCAGTTCATGAGGTGTTGTAATCTTGAAAAGTCCATGAAAGAGTTTGAGTCCATTGCCTACAGACTTGAGCTTAACCCAAAGATGTTCTTTGTTTTCCTTTGAAGATGTTTCACTTCTCATCACTTCTCATCCAAGAAGCTTCTTCGGCTTTGATTGGATGGTGGGGAATGGAAGTCAGCCGGAGCTGAAGAAGCTTCTTGGAGGAGAAGCGAAACGTCTTCAAAGAAAAACAAGAAAGTCCAGTCGCCTCGTGAAAAAGCATCTTTTCCTCAAGAAAAGTTGCAAGTCTAAAAGCTCTCCCCATTTGTTTCTAAATGAAGGCACCGAGTTCCTTAGTTTTTAACTTAAGATTTTTATATTCAAGGTTTAATATAATCAGTTTAATTGTTTTAAATTTTGTAATTGTGGTATTGTTTCTTTTAAAAACCTTGTGAACCGCCCTGAGTCCTACGGGAGAAGGGCGGCATATAAGTCTAATAATAATAAATAATAAACCCACAAGTGAAAAAAGTTAAATAAAATTAGGTTAAGTTGGGCCATCCTTAAAACCATCCTTAAAACTTGGGGTTGCTTCCCATGGATTTCACACGGAAGCCTTCAGATAAGGGCCCTTTTGACCACCGAAGACCGGATTAAATCTTCGACGCAAGAAACTCAAGTATTAAGAAACTACTCACTTTAACTGAGACCCAACAACAGGTCAGAATGAGGCTGTGTTCCTCGGAGAGGAGAGTCAAATCCTCCTCTTCCTCCTCCTCCTCCTTCAATCCTTTCCCTAGCCGGATAAAGCTGCTGATGGCATTTCCCATATCTGCAAAGGAGGGCGATGAAACTGTCCAAAATAAAATAAAAATTAAAAAAATAAAGCGTTTGGCTGGCATAATTCTTTGCCGATCGATTTCAGCCAGGCCTCAAGAATTGAGCGTGAAGGTAAACCTCCAAGGTTGAGAAAAGCTGGCTTAAAGGATCCCGATTACAATTTATTTTATTTATTTTTTTCTTCTGCTGGCTTGGGCTTACCGTGCTGGTCTGTGCTTGGTGCTTGATTGCTCTGCAACACGCTCAAGAGTAAATTGCTGACGTCTCTCATCGTCATCACCAAACGCTGAAAGAATAACCGCCAGCGTGGCACCTTGTGTCCTTCTAACATAGAAGACACAACGTCCGGTATTTCGAGCAGGCATCTCCGTAACGCCAAAATCACCCCTGCAGGAAACCAACAGAAGACCTGGAACCATAGTTTCATTCCTGCTTGGCTGCTAAAAATCAGATCATCCAACCTAGGTCTGAATAGAGGATTTGGTAAGTGCTGGTGCTTAGGTAGCCCTAACTGCAAGGGGTGAATCTGACCAAGGAGATGCCTAAAAGCTGGAGAAGGTCCAAAGCTAGAAGAAGTGGAGAGGACACTTGTTTGAAGGGCTTCTGACGGTGGTATGGATGAAGATATTCACGAGGACCGAGTGTGTCTCACCGTATAATCACAGGAGGCAGAGTGAGCTAATGGGAAAGGGAGAAACCTGGAATGAGGGGCTGATTGGCACCCCCCCAAAAAAAGGGGGAATCCACGTTTTCATGTTTAATTGAAGGTCCAATTATTTATAATCTATACACTGGTCATAGGTTAATGGGGAACGATGGTTGTCCAGTTGTAATTCTATCCCCAACCGAGTCAGAGAGGATAAAAGGTGGAGGAGCACTAAATCACTGATTTGGGGTTATTGCAGAATTTTCTCCCAGGAGAAAAAAACAACAAGGTACTGACCATGTATTGGGGCAGTGTGCGCTGCCAGCAATAAGTCCTGAGACGCCGTGACAAAATGCTTCTGGAGCAGGTTGAGCAAACGTTCAAGAAAAGAGAGGTATTTGCACGGCACGGATAGCTCCTTCTCTGTCTCCAACAATGACGGCTTCAAGATATGACTATCCAACCTGATGGGGTTAAGCAGAGGTCACGTTAGCCCAACAGACTCAACCCTTAACACAGTAAACTGTTGGGTTGAGGGAACAAGTGATGCCCAATCAAGCAAATGCCCCTGTAATTACAAGTAGTCCTTGATTGATGTCCATAGTGGAGCCGGTCTCTTCTGGTGGCTACTGACGGTTATAAAGCCACATGACCGATCTGATTCTTGTTTTCGGTTTTCAAGCGTGAAGAACTGTACATTTTATCCTCCTCCTCGGTACGCGCGCAGACAACATTCCAAATTCACCTATACATTTATGGGATCTGAGCCGGTAAGGATTTGGCAGATCTCATAGAATCTTCCTTTTTTTTTTTTTTTTTTTTACAAAGTTGGCTTCACAGGAAATCAACTCTCGTTTTTGGATTTGTCTCAGCGACCGGTCCCGACAACATGGCTGCCTTCCTCTAATTCCTTGAAGATCTGATTTAAGTGATGGGCAAGGATGGCGTAGGGTCTCCTGCCTGAGCAGGGGGTTGGACTAGAAGACCTCCAAAGTCCCTTCCAATTCTGTTGTCCTGACTTGTCTTCCTCCCTCCCTCCCTCCCTCCCTCCCTTCCGCTCTCTCACCCACTCTCCTTCCCTCCTTCCTTCCTTCCTTCCTTCCTTCCTTCCTTCCTTCCTTCCTTCCTCCCATTTTCCTTCCTTCCTTCCTTCCTTCCTTCCTTCCTTCCTTCCTTCCTTCCTTCCTTCCTTCCTTCCTCCCACCCACCTGTCTCTTTATTTCAGCAGTGCAACTTAAGAGGCCCACAAACGTAGGGCGCGAAGTCTTACTTGGGAAGAAGACTCTTCATCACTACTGCTCCCGCTTCACTCTCTTGAACCCGGGGACTGCTTACGGCTTCCAGGGCCCATCCAAACAGAGCCGCAGCAGCAGAGCTTGGCAAAGCTGGTGGGAAGTAAGAGATCAGCAACTCTGAAGCCAACTCACGGATCTGTGTGGAGACAGGAGGACTTTACCTAGATTTTGCAGATGGGCTGCTGCAGCTCTGCGTGACGTCTGGGAGGTCAGGTCCCAACTACCAAAGAAGGAGGACAGCTAGAGCGGGGGGGGGGGGCTTCAGACTTGGCCCTTTTATGACTCGTGGACTTCAACTCCCAGAATTCCTCAGCCAGAATCATAAAAGGGCCAAGTTCGAAGAGCCCTGGGCTAAAGCTTATTTTCCGGTTAGATCTTATTTGGGGGGATTTGGTTAACTGGTGGCACCGATTGTCCGGCTGTGGTTTTTGACTCTTTGCCTGAGCTGTGCAAGAACATCCCAAGTTTGACTGCCGAATTGTTAGCCTGAGATACATGATGGCTATTTGAAGCTAGGCTATAAATTCTTGTCTTTGTGGATGGTCAACATTAGCGAAGGCGAGGTGGACCGCCATACCTCATTTGTGCTATCTTGCAAACAGCTCAACAGTGCCAATGTGTTCCCTGTAGAAAAAAAGTCCCAGTGGCCTTTACTCGTGGACCAGCATAATAAGGTAGCCATGTTGCCTGGAGAGACAGCAAACATAGGTTAGGAAAAAGGAAGAAGCGTATCTGGTGAACTAGATCTTGCGTGGAAAACGATAGGGGAGAAGATCGCCACCCCAATCCTTTTCCAAATTATTCTAGTCCACCTCTTCTGTACATCCCACCCACCCTCTGGTTATCCATCAATCAGAATAGAACTGGAAGGGACCCTGGAGGTCTTCCAGTCCAACCCCCTGTTCAAGCAGGAGATCCTATACCATTTCAGACAAGTGGCTGTCCAGTCTCTTCTTAAAGACCTCCAGTGATGGAGCACCCACAACTTCTGGAGGCAAGTCGTTCCACCGGTTAACGGTTCACACTGGTAGAAAATTTCTCCTAGGTTGTTTCTCTCCTTGATTAGTTTCATTCCATTGCTTCTTGTCTTGCCCTCTGGTGCTTTGGAAAATAAGTTGATTCCCTCTTCTTTATGGCAGCCCCTCAAATACTGGAATACTGCTACCATGTCCCCCCCAGTCCTCCTTTTCCCTAGACTAGCCATATCCAATTCCTGCAATTGCTCTTTGGGCCCTTAACCATCTTAATTGCTCTTCTCTGCACTGTGGTATCTGCTAACATGGAGGACTATGGATTCTCAGTAAACACAGAAAGCCTTAGATGTGAGCAACTACAACCACTTACAAATAGTCTCAAGCAGAATCGTTATTGCTACTTGCCTATGTTACAAGAATCTCACCAGACTGACTGCATTCCCTTGGCAACGGTCCATTACAGCTTCGGGAATTCCTGTGCCGCTTTCTGCAGCGCCAGGACTCTAAGCTTAGTCCCGTCTTAACACCTCCCTCCAGTTTAGGTGGAGATTCCACCGCTGTCTTCACTGGATCCCCAGTTTTGAAAGCTACACCACCGCAGGGGCTTGTGCTGATTGAGGGACTCTTGAGATTTGAAGGCCAACCCTTGTAGACAGCCCTGGGCTGGGGAGGGTGGAATAAAGCCACTTACGTGGAGGCTGACCCTTCTTTCTCTCGGGTCTCCAAGTGTCTGTGAAGGTCTCCATGATAGCCGCCAGGAGAAGAAGACCTGTCCTCCTCCTTTGGTAGTTGGAACCTGGCATCAGAGACATTGTGCAGAGCTGCAGCAGCCAATCTACAAAATCTAGATAAAGAAAGATACATTTTGCAGGATGTCATGGATATATATATAAATATATCTAAATAGTTAACATTTGACATATATATATATATATATATATATATATATATATATATATATATATGTGTGTGTGTGTGTGTGTGTGTGTGTGTGTGTGTGTGCGCGCGCTCAAAAAATAAAGGGAACACTTAAACAACACAATGTACTGTATTTAGGATGTCTTATCTTGTGTTCCCTTTATTTTTTGAGCAATATATATATATATATATATATATATATATATATATATATATATATATATATGTATACACATACATACACATATATATACACACACACATATACACATACATACGCACACATACACACACACACACATATACACATACACACACATATATATATGTATACACACACACATATGTACACACACACACACACACACACACCCGAGAAGAAAGAAGAAAAAAACAGTCAAGAGGTTGAGCTAAACGTCACACTAATCTTCAAATCCTTCCGTCAACCATCTGCCCCTATATTTGGCGCATAGAAAGTCCACAAACGGTTTCCAGATTCTTATAAAGCTGTCTAGTCCATTATCTCCAATCAAAGAGGTCAATTTCGTCATCTCGGGTCAATTTCAAAATCCAACAGGCAGCACTCCTGTTCCTTTCCAGTGTTTGGCCACTATAATCCTTGCAAGCCACATGTGATCTTAATTTGAGGACTACCTAAAGTTGACCCATTATTTCTGGCACGGCCTCTAAACATGGCTCGGAGGTAACTCACCTACAGCTTGGAGGACACCCCTTTCTCGATCTTTGCTGACCGAGTTTTCCTTCTGGTTCACCTTCTGCGTCCGAAGCACAGCGAGAGAACTGTCCCTCATCCTGACCAAAGCCTTCTTCACCGTGGCTTGAAGGAGTTGCCGAAAAGACGAGGAATCGCAGCTCAAATTCAGGGGCAGGAATTCTTTTAAGAGTTGGATCTCCCTCTCTGGTAAGCCTTGACTAGTCCTGGGAGCTGAGCAGAGGAAGCCCAACGCCGCCAGACGGACATGTTCTTCTCTGGAGAAGAGGCAGCAGGTGAGTCTCTGAAGAGTCTCCTCATCTGTCAGCACGTCTCCCGCAATGGTCTTCTGAACGTTCAACAAGGAGACCCACGCTCGCAGCTGAGAGGCCTCGCTGCCAGCAAATCTTGAGGCCAGCAAGGCGTAAGAAGCAGGAAAGACTCTCAAAGTCCACCCGAGAAGGTGGCTGGAGGCGTTGCTCTGAAGGAATGAGTCAGAAGAGGTCAAGGCCCTGGAGAGAGTCGGTAGCCAACAACTAGACCACTGGTGAGCCAGCTGTTCTTCTGAGACCCCATCCGGCAACCCCGTCCAGGCTTTGCGCTGCAGCTGTAGGAGGGTTTTGTACAAATCCGAAGCGACGGGGCACAAGCGGTTGATGGACAAGCAGTCGAAGAGATGTTGAGGGAGATCCGTATAGATCTCCAGAACCTTGCCAGGAAGATCCACAAAACAATATAATCAGAATCCATAAAACCACGATTCTTTTACCCGACATATTTAATATCTGGACAGGTTGGGGAGGAACTTTGGGAAAAACAAAGATTAAGAACGCAATGTTATACTCGATAACGTATGCAGGAAGCCCTTGACTTAACGACCGTAGTTGAGCCTACAATTCCGGTTACAGGTAGTCCTCGACTTACGACCACAACTGAGCCCCAGATTCCTGCGGCTCAGTGAGACCGCTGTTAAGTGAGTTTTGACCCATTTTATGACTTTCCTTGCCACAGTTCTTAAGGGAATCACTGCGGTTCTTAAGTTAGTAACCCGGTTGTTAAGTGGATCTGGCTTCCCCCATTGACTTTGTGTCAACGTTTGCAGCATTGACATTAATCGGAACCATGACACTTTGCTTGTCGGAAGGTCGCAAAAGGGGATCACGTGACCCCGGGACTCTGCGACCGTCATAAAGACCGAGTCAGTTGCCAAGCGTCTGAATGTTGATCACGTGACCGTGGGGGATGCTGCAGCGGCCGTAAGTGTGAAAAACGGTCGTAGGTCACTTTTTTCAGTGCTGTTATAACTCCAAACGGTTACTAAAGGAACCATTATAAGTCAGGGACTATGTGTATTACCGTAAGCTGTGCCCGTCATTAAGAGGGCCATCGGGTAACCGTGCTTGATTTTAACTACCACGATCAAATATTACACACCTAGGCAGTTCAAAAGATTGACAGTATCATTTCAAGAACAAGTCAGAGGGCCAATTCTGTACTGTAATTGTAGCGAAAGAGAGACTTACTTTTTGAGGGCCCAAGTAGGGAAGAAGGGCCGTGAGTGCGAAATACTTGGCTCTGGCTTCCCAAGGCATGAAAATAATCCTTTGCAAGTACTCTCTAAACAGGGGTCTCTCTGGATCCCCAAAACGATCCCCTTCCAGGTTGTAGATCTCTAAGAGAACGCGAAAAGCGCAGTGGACAAAATCACTCACTCCTTGTGTCTGGACCAGGATGGGAGAGAGAGAGAAGCAGATAAAGAAATGAAAATACGGAAGTTACCATACGTGAAAAGAGACACAAGAGTTTGGGATCAATTAACCATTAAAATTTTTTTTGGGATCTCCTCTCCCTTATTGTTTGTCCAGTCAAGGGTTTTTTGTTTTGTTTTTAAATGAGATTTATTTTTTAGTTGAGTCAGCTTGTTATTTGCATCTTCTCGCATGCTATCGCTCTTATGTTGTTTATTTACTTTTTTTGGGGGGGGACTGTTTGGAATCCATTTTAACTTGACTTCTGGTCTTGATTTCTGGTGTCTGCAGTTTTCGTGGCAAGATTTTCAGAAGCGTTTTTTCTTTTTTCCTTTCCTTCCTTCTATGACTGAGAGAGAATGACTGGCCCCAAGTCACCCAGCTGGCTTTCCATCTAAGGCAGGACTAGAATTCCCAGTCAGCCAGTTTTTAGCATAATGCCTTAACTCAGACATGTCAAACACAAGGCCCGGGGGCCGGATCCGGCCCACGAAGTGGTTTCATGTGGCCCGCGAAGCCATCCTGGAAACAGTGAGGGAACGGCCCCCACTGCCTTGGCCCTGGCCCAGGGGCCCCCCTTTTGCCAGAGACCCTCAGATCTGTCCCACTCCTGCCCAGGCCCCCATAGGCACCCTTGATGCGAACGATGTAGAGCTGGCCACACCCACCCAGTAGGCCACACCCACTCTAGCCACGCCTACCCAGTAGGCCACGCCCACCCAGGCCATACCCACCCAGCCCCTTGAGGGCAACTGCAATGCTGATGCGGCCCTCAATGAAATTGAGTTTGACACCCCTACATCAAACTGGCTCCTCTTGTTTGTATGCTATATTATCACGTACAAACAGTTATTTATTTGTTTACTTATGGTTTGGCATTGGGAGATCGAAGGCATCGTTCACGGGTAAACCACCACAAGATATCAATGTTATATAAAACAATGATGGAATAATAAGCGTCAACTCCACCCAGATTTAAGAACAGCACAGCTTTTGTGCGGCTCATTACGTTTTGCAACGTAAGCTGCACTGGGTGATATTTGGGGAGCAAAAAGGATGAAACCTTCCCCCCCCCACACACACACGCACACACTTAAATAAAATAAATAGGGCGCCTTACTGGACTTTCTGCATTGTTCCAAACTATCTTGTTTAGCTTTTGGAGAAGGGCTGAATTGTCACCCAGCAAGAAGCTTTCCTTGACTTTCCAGAGGTTGTCCAAACATTCTCGGACACGTTGAAGCCACAGAGAAAAAACTGGAAAGGCAAGACGGAATCCGTTAGGCTATTAAAGGCAATGTTGAAACGATGCTTGCATTCTCGTTGCTTGTTCTTTTTTTTTTTACTTTTAAGTTTGGTCCGTCTCCAAACTTGGTCTTCTTCAAGCATGTTGGATTCCGTTTCTGGTCAGGAGGGGTCCTTGGTCCTCTCTGAGCTGGGTGGCTTTCTTGCAGACCTTTCATGACCCAACTAGGGAACATCATCAGAGCGCTAGAAGGGAGTGGAATTTGTGGAGAGGAGGAGGAGGAGGAAGATGATGACTGTGGGGTCCTTGGTGCTCTCTGAGCTGGGTGGCTTTCTTGCAGACCTTTCATGACCCAACTAGGGAACATCATCAGAGCGCTAGAAGGGAGTGGAATTTGTGGAGAGGAGGAGGAGGAGGAAGATGATGACTGTGGGGTCCTTGGTGCTCTCTGAGCTGGGTGGCTTTCTTGCAGACCTTTCATGACCCAACTAGGGAACATCATCAGAGCGCTAGAAGGGAGTGGAATTTGTGGAGAGGAGGAGGAGGAGGAAGATGATGACTGTGGGGTCCTTGGTGCTCTCTGAGCTGGGTGGCTTTCTTGCAGACCTTTCATGACCCAACTAGGGAACATCACGAGCGCTAGAAGGGAGTGGGGTTTGTGGAGAGGAGGAGGGGGGGGGGAGAAGGAGGAAGAGGACTGTGGGGTCCTTGGTGCTCTCTGAGCTGGGTGGCTTTCTTGCAGATGTTTTGTTACCCAAACGAGGTAACCTCATCAGTGCTAGCGAAGGGTGGGGTTTTCTCTCAGTTCATACTGGGGGCAGAGTTAAAAGGGGGATCAGCCCAGAATCCCTACGTAGCCACAAGCGGAACCTCCAAGACTGACATCGACACCGACAAGCCTAGCTACTACGGTAGAATATAAAGTAGTAAACCCCACTCCCTACTAGCACTTATTTTGCTCCTAACTGTGGTTGTAAGTTGAGGACTGACTGTAGATGATTCTAGGTGAAGGGAGAAGAGAAGAACAGGAGGTTGGCCGGTGGCTCTGCCTACCTTGTAAGGTGTAGTAAGGGCAGCTGGTGGGCTCCTGCATCACCTCTAAAATAGCTGGAAAGAGGACATCCAGCAACAAGCATGGCTGCAAAGCAAAGATGGTGAAGTTAAGGAAAAATGGGAAAATGCAACCACATCGTGTGTGTGTATGTGTGTGTATATGTGTGTGTGTGTATATATATATATAATGTGTGTGTATATATATATATCTGTAATGTGTGTGTGTGTACACGTATATATACACACACACACAAATCTTTTTAAATTCATATAGAGACAGAGATAGATGTAATAGATAGATAGAGATAGATAGATAGATAGATAGATAGATAGATAGATAGATAGATAGATAGATAGATAGATAGATAGATAGACAGGGATAGAGATATAGAGACAGATATTTATATATATTTATATATATTTATACATATAAAGAGAGAGAGGGAGAGAAATACAGACATAGAGAGATAGAGATATATAGAGAGACATACTGTATATACATAGAAATAAAGATACATAGATTGGATGGATGGATAGATAAATAGAGATAAAGATAGAGGTAGAGATATAGATAGGTAGATAGATAGATAGATAGATAGATAGATAGATAGATAGATAGATAGACAGACAGACAGATAATGAATTGAAGATGATTTGTTTTGTAAATAAGGCAACTTCTTTATGGAAGCGGGCAATGCCAATCCACAGACAAGACTCAAGTTTAAAAGCAGGTTGTTGTTTTTTTAAACTCGAGTCTTGTATATGGAATCTGAATGTATTTATGGAATCTGGACAGAAACGTCAATTGCTCTTCAAGTTAATGAACTGGTCATTCAGGATTTTTCTTCCTTCCCCCCTCCTTTTTCCCCCCTTCCCTTAATTTCCTATTTTTTTTTTAAAAAAAAATTCTTTGTATTTTATACCTTGATTAAAACAACAAAACGTTACGTATACATGACTTTGGCCCTGATGTTTACTCAGGTTTGGGTAAGGGTTTATGTGATGCTGGGATAATTATGTTTAAGGTATTATTTGAAAAGATAAATGTTGACGGGTACCTTTTCTGGGGTGGCATCCAGAAGACAGCTCAAGATCTCTTTCTTGCAAGAAGTTAGCAAGCCACGGGTTAGGACCAGCTTCTCCAGACCAGCTGGGGTCAGGATGGAAGCGGGGATCCAAAGAGCCCCAAATTGGCACCCCTCTGGGTAAAAATAAAATAAAAATCCAGATATGCTATCAATATCAATTCTGTCATTCAGTTGGCTCAGGAGGAGGAGGAGGAGGAGAAGGAAAAGATGAAGAGGAAGAAAGACAAGTCGAAGAGGAAGAGGAAGAAGAGGAGGAGAAGGAGAAGATGAGGAGGAGGAGCAGGACGAGAGGGAAGAAGAAAGATGAGAAGGAGGAAGAGAAGACGAGGAGAAGGAGATAAGGAGAAGGAGAAAACCCGTTAGGGAAAAAAAAAAGAAATCTGTGAGTTTCTCAAAGATATTTCTCCAAGAGGCATAAGCTGTGCAATATTTGCAATCAAACGGTGCTGTCAGGACCCACCTCAATCCACATCTTAGGAAGTAAGAACTCTTGGATGCAAGTTTAGTCCAAAAGGAAAATGTTTACTAGGATGGAATGGATTGTGGCAATACAAGACGGAATCTAACAAAGTTACATTTCAATCCTATATTAAAGCATTCCCATTTCAGCCCCCTCCCCTCATCCATTTGGTCAGGCTCCCATCATTGGCTTAGGTGTCAGGCCCCTTCCGTGGGAAAGGGAAACTCTCCTTGTTTTTATGGTTATTGCTTCTTCCTTTTTCAGTTGTAAATGAAGATGCGATCCAGATCTGTCTCTCCCCCTCCCTCCCCCAGTTCAAACGTTTCCCTGTTGTTTGAAGATCGCTTTAAGTAACCATCCTCTCCCCTCCCCTCGGAGAGCTGGCAGAATCCCCAGAATAAGCACAATGTTCTACCTATACATTTATGAAATGTATAGGGACCGCTACGGTGGGAAGGTAACAGCGTTCCGTGCGCCTTTGGCGCCTAGTCATGCCGGCCACAGGACCACGGAGACGTCCTCGGACAAGCGCTGGCTCTTCGGCTTTGAAATGGAGATGAGCACCGGCCCCTAGAGTCGGAAACGACTAGCACGCATGTGTGGGGGGAACCTTTACCTTTACTTTTTAACCATCCTCTCACCCCCCCCCTCGGAGAGATGGCAGAATCCCCAGAATAAGCACAATGTTCTACCTATACATTTATGAAATGTGATATAAATGGATTCTGACAGGTGCCCCCTCCCCCAAATAAATGAATGGGCCAGAAGCAGAGCTGGGAAAGGTGGACCAAGAAAAGAGGAAAGGATCTGAGCATACCTTTGGGTCGCTCTGTTCTTTGGCCACTGCAATTCATTAGGAGATAAAAACCCCAGATCGCTTTGGCTCCTGCTTTAAATTCCGGGGCTGTGTTCACCATCATGCTCAGCGCAGTTCCAGCCAGGAGACAACTGTCTTTGCAGGAGGTCTGAAATGGATCACAAAGAGGTCAACCTAAGCCAGGTTTTTTTTTTTTGGTTGAAGTAGAGATTTGATCTCTTTAGCGAAAGGATGCAGTTCAAAATTCTCTTTGGGTTGAGGGCCAGCTCTTCCGCCCCGAAAGGTCTCCGATGCGGCTACTTTGATGTCTCCCCCCCCTAGAATTTCCTCCCTTCAGATTTGCAAATCTGGGAATCTCCTAAAAACCTGCAGATCCTGATTTCCATACGGGTGGCTCTCTTCTAGTGGCATCTGCTGCCGGGAACAAATTCCCATCGTCCAGTACGCTCACACAGAGAAGGCCTCCTCAGGGTACCGTCAGCTAGGCAATGTCGGCTGGCGACCCCCAGGGGGAGGGCCTTCTCTGTGGGAGCACCAACCCTATGGAATCAGCTCCCCCCTGAGCTTCGGATAGCCCAAAACCTCCAATCCTTTCGCCGCGGCCTCAAAACACACCTGTTCCACCAAGCTGACCTAGACTGACAGGCATTTTAATTAATTTATATTTAGTATTTTTAATTCATTTTTAAATTCTCTAATTTTTTATTGCACTGATGTTCTCAATTTCATTTTATCTTGATTTATGTACTTATTATATGTTTTATTGTGAGCCGCCCTGAGTCCTTCAGGAGATAGGGCGGGATATAAATCCCATCAATAAATAAATAAATAAATAAATGATGCCACCCCCAGAGCCCCAGGAAATAGAAGGGCGGAAAGAAAAAGACAAGTTGGCTTTTTTCTTTTTCTGATGGAACTCCAAAATCTTTCTTCTTCTTTCATGATCCGAGAAGATGGGACTTCTGAACGATGGAAGATTCAGGACAAACAAAAAACACACATCTTTACACAGTAGGTCAAGAAATTATGGAAGTGCTTAGTCACACGGGATAAAAAAAATATATCCACCCCTCTTCCAAGGATATTGTGGGAGAAGGAGTGGTAGAACCTGGGGTGGAATCAAAAGAGGCATCAGCCCAGAATCCCTAAATAGCCACAAACGAGTGCTACCTTCCTTGAATTTCATTGACCCCTATGTCTCTCCTAGCAAGGGCCAACAATTAAATAAGCTGTTTAGCAATCAAATCAGTTGAATTGGACCTTCATGTATGGACCTGATCTTTCGCCCCTGACAGATAACCTCACCTGATCCATGATGGTATGCACGAGGGATCTCAAGATCTTTTGCAGAATTTCTCTGTGGTCTGTTTCATCCCAGACAAAGGGCTGAATTTCCTCTGAAAATCCTTTGAAGAGATGCAGGCAAACCTAAAGAAGCAAGGAGGAGATTCGTCTGAAACGGTGTTGGGTCTCCTGCGTGAGCAAAGGGGTTGGACTGGAAGACCTCCAAGGTCCCTTCCTGCCCTTCACAATTTAACTTGGGGTGGGGCCAAACTGCGCCCACTGCTCCTCCTTGAAGAAATATTCAAACCGGGTCACAACGTGCCACCTTTTTTCACCTTGGTTGTGATGTAACGCCACTCCACCTGACTAGAGTTGGAATCTTGGAGAAGGAAATCAAAAGTAGCAGCAATGCTTCTCAAGAGCTTCATCAAATTCTTTTTCCAGTACTGGTGTCCTAGCGAGCTTTCTTCAATAAAGAGGCTGACTGTTCAGGAACGGAACAGAGGACAAAATTGATTGTACCATTTGGTAGAAGAATTCACACCTTGACGGACAGGAGCTGGCACAGCACGTAGTGCAAGTCAAAGAGTATCTATAGTTGCGTTCCTCTGGAGAAAAACACCCGCTCTAATTCGGCTTGGGAATGCCAGACGTCAATTTTGTAACTGGGAAAGAGGGAAGCGTTTGGAGACTCTCACCTGTCTGGAGAACTTCCAAAGACGCTGGCTGAAAGGAAGAGAAAATGGATCAGATTTTCAGTTGATTCCATACCACATTACTTCCTACCACAGTTTGGCCTCTGTTCACAATCACAGCCCTGAGCTTCTTGCCAGTTTTGGGTAAGGAGAAGATTACCTTGCTATTTCTTTTTCTAAAACGAGAGAACACCAAGGCTAAAATAGTCTCCTTGTATCTTTGCTCTCCCATTTCCCTTCTAGCACTGATGAGGTTACCTAGTTGAGTCACGAAACGTCTGCCAGAAAACCACCAAGCTCAGAGAGCACCAAGGACCCCACAGTCCTCCTCTTCCTCCTCCTCCTCTCCACAAACACTCCTCCCTTCTAGCACTGATGAGGTTACCTAGTTGGGTCACGAAACGTCTGCCAGAAAACCACCAAGCTCAGAGAGCCCCAAGGTCCCCGCAAAGAGAAGATGAGAAACCAAGAAACTACATCCCCCAAAGAAAAAGTCCAAAGGAAAACTGACGACTAATGAAGGACCGAAACGCCAGGTCCAAGATCCATCACCCATTATTACCTTTTCATCTTCAATCAGCCCATCCATCAGCCTAGTCAACTCTTCGGAGACCAAGTTTTTGTCCCGCTCTGACAGCTTCCCAACTATCTACAGGGAAGGAGAAAAAAAATAAATCTAAGGGCCACAACCTTAGAATACACACACATACGCGCCTATCATCATTTTGTTAACCATTTCGGACAAATGGCTGTCCAGTCTCTTCTTAAAAACTTCCAGCGTTGGAGCATCCACAACTTCTGGAGGCAGGTTGTTCCACTGGTTAATTGTTCTAAATGTCAGGAAGTTTCTCCTTAGTTCTAGGTTGCTTCTCCCCTTGATTAGTTTCCATCCGTTGCTTGAATCATCAATCAAACTTGAATCGTCAATCAAAAAAAGAACCTTGGTGGCGCAGTGGGCTAATGCCTCCTTAAGTAACACCAGCTGCCTGCAATTAGTGCAGGTTCGAGTCCCACCAGGCTCAAGGTTGACTCAGCCTTCCATCCTTCCGAGGTAGGTAAAATGAGGACCCAGATTGTTGGGGGCAATTAAGCTGACTTTGTAATAATGCCGCTTGGGGTGTGTGTGTGAAAGCCCTAATAAGCAGGCATATACATAGAATGAAGGCTACTGCTAAGCTTGTAAGCCGCCCTGAGTCTTCGGAGAAGGGCGGGATATAAATGGAATTAAAATAAAAATAAATAAATAAATTTCAGAAGAAGTGCCTCTGCCCTTTATCAGTGTGGGTGGAAAGATTCTCCTTGTTGGGATTGTGGTGCTGATATGCAAACTATTAAATATATTGTGGGAGATTGCCCACAACATGCATGAAGCAACACCAGAGGCGATTGCCTTTGAATTGGACAGGCAGTTATGAGGTCACTGCTGTACCCCCTCATAGACGTTTTGTACATAATAATGTGGATTGTGTGCATATGTTTAGTTCTTTTTTGTTATGATCTCATCATACTAATAGTATGTCACAAAGGGGCTGCCCCAAAGAAGAGGGAGTCAAGCTATTCTCCAAAGCGCCTGAAGGCAGGACAAGAAGCAACGGATGGAAACTAGTCAAGGAGAGAAGCAACCTGGAACTAAGGATAAGTTTCCTGACAGTGAGAACAATTAACCAGTGGAACAGCTTTGCCTTCAGAAGTTGTGAATGCTCCAGCACTGGAAGAGATTGGACAACCACTTGTCTGAAATGGTATAGGATTTTCTGCCTGAGCAGGGGGTTGGACTAGGCAGCCTCCAAAGTCCCTTCCAACTTTTCTATTCTATTCTATTCTATTCTATTCTATTCTATTCTATTCTATTCTATTCTATTCTATTCTATTCTATTCTATTCTATTCTATTCTATTCTATTCTTCATTCCATTATTCTATTCTATTCTATTCTATTCTATTCTATTCTATTCTATTCTATTCTATTCTATTCTATTCTATTCTATTCTATTCTATTCTTCATTCCACTATTCTATTCTATTCTATTCTATTCTATTCTATTCTATTCTATTCTATTCTATTCTATTCTACAGTATTCTATTCTATTCTATTCTATTCTATTCTATTCTATTCTATTCTATTCTATTCTTCATTCCACTATTCTATTCTATTCTATTCTATTCTATTCTATTCTATTCTATTCTATTCTATTCTATTCTATTCTATTCTATTCTATTCTATTCTATTTAATATTCTATTCTATTCATCTATTTAATATTCTATTCTATTCTATTCTATTTGAATTTCTTAATAAGTGTGTTAACGAGATGGTGAGTATACGGGCACCTTTTCAAGTCGGCAGAACAAACTGGAGCTGGTTGTGGTCTCCATTTGACACCTGAGCACGCAACGCACCAACGGTAACCTGTTCTCCGGATCCAATTCCCACAATCCTCTGCTCAGTCTTGCCAACAGTTGAGAAGCTTCCTCCAAGTTCTTCTCTTTGCATCGCTTCACGGAGCCTCTGGATAGGCAGAAAACCCAACAATGAGACTCTTAACACAGGGGTCTTCAAACTTGGCCCTTTTATGACTTGTGGACTTCAACTCCCCAGAATGCCTCAGCCAGTGTGCCAGGCTGAGGAATTCTGGGAGTTGAAGTCCACAAGTCATAAAAGGGCCAGGTTTGAAGACCCCGGCTCTTAACACAACGAAGGATCAAGTCTATCTTGAACAGTTCCTCCAAAACATGCTTGGCTATCTTACTGTTCTTCAAATAAAGATCTGCAGACTTTCCCAACCCATTGCTCAAATTGAGTGGGATGTTGACTCCCGGAACTTGGGAGTGTTTGGCTGTTCCGGTGAGAGATTCTGGGATTTGAAAGACAAACCATAGAAAGACTGATATACTGTATAGGGATTTGGAATATTCTTTATTGGCCAAGTGTGATTGGGCACTCAAGGGATTTGTCTCCAGGGCATTAGCTCTCAGTGTACACACCAACAACAAAGTGGTAAGTTCACACATCATAAATCGTAAGAGGCAAACAACAAGCAATAAAGCGTAGATACCAACAGGAGAAGGAAATTAAATAGATGAGAAAGATGAAAAGATGGTTAAATCATGAAGGGATCTAAAACCGCTTGACAACCAGGCTACTGCAGCAATACGGTGGCAAGAAAGGTCATAAAACGGGGCAGAACTCAACAAACCTCTCATTGAGTAACAGAATGTGGTCGTAAAACGAGGACTGCCTGCATTGGGGTTTGACGTTCTGCTAAATTATAAACCAGGACTTAATAGAAAGAGATTAAGGGGAATACTCAGTGCAGAGGCTCCAAGAAATGGGCTTGCTGGGAATCCTGAACCTAAAATATTTTTAAATCTCAATTTTTTATTTTTATTTTTAGAAAACCTAACCGCCCACCTGTGCGCACCAACCTCATTCATTGACTTCTCAACTTACTTTGCAAACTGCTGGAGGCTCTGGAGCAAAAGCAGAATTTGACGGCGAGTTTCCTGCAGCTGATCTGTCCCTTCCAGTCTTTGGTAAAAAGCGGCGCATCGTTCGAGCTCCTGCCTTGCAACGACGCCGTTCATCCTTTGCAAGAGGAGGCCACTCTCGGATCACCCCAGGAGACACGAGGAGAGGTTTAACTTTGTGTAGGAACACAACATGGCTTTTACCAGCGAGTGCTGCAGGAATCTGAACGAGAAGCAAGGCACACCGGAAAAAGCAGCATTTCCAGGCACAACAGCTCCTGCTAGTGGGGACACGGCTTGCCACACACTTTCCATGCGAATGGTGTGAACAGAACAGGGTAACAGAGCTGGAAGGGACCTGGGAGGTCTTCTAGTCCAACCCTCTGCTCAGGCAGGAAGCCCTATACCATTTCAGACAAAGGGCTGTCTAGTCTCTTCTTCAAAACCTCCAGTGTTAGAGCATTCACAGCTTCTGGAGGCAAGGAGTTCCACTGATTAATTGTTCTAACTGTCAGGAAGTTTCTCCTTAGTTCTAGGTTGCTTCTCTCCTTGACTAGTTTCCATCCATTGCTTCTTCTCCTGCCTTCAGGTGCTTTGGAGAATAGCTTGACATGGGGCAGCCCCCGAGATATTGGAAGACTGCTGTCCTGTCCCCCCTCATCCTTCTCTTCATTAAAGTAGACATACCCAATTCCAGCAGCCGTTCCTTATATGTTTTAGCCTCAATCCCCCTGATCATCTTTGTTGCTCTTCTCTGCACTCTTTCTAGAGTCTCAACATCTTTTTTACGTCGTGGTGACCAAAACTGGAGGCAGTATTCTAAGTGTGGCCTTATCAAGGCGTTATAAACAGATATTACTATCTCTACGTTGATGCAGCCTAGGATTGCGTTGGCTTTTGAGGGGCTTGCAGCATATTGCCGGCTCATATTTAAGTGATGGTCCACTAGGACAACAGATGGAAACTAACCAAAGAGAAAAGCATCCTAGAACTAAGGAGAAATTTCCTGACCGTGAAGACAATTCACCAGTGGAACAACTTGCCTCCAGAAGCGGTGAATGCTCCAACACTGGAAGTTTTTAAGAAGAGACTGGACAGCCATTTGTCTGAAATGGTATAGGGTTTCCTGCCTGAGCAGGGGGTTGGACTAGATGACCTCCAAAGTCTCTTCCAACATCATCATCATCATCATCATCATCATCATCATCATCATCATCATCATCATTATTATTATTATTATTATTATTATTATTATTATTATTATTATTATTATTATTATACGTGAACCACAGTCAACTGAACACTCAAATTGACTGGCGCTGATGGTTGACACGGGTTGCTGCCAGCATCCTAGGCATCGACCAGGTACCTCCTTAAAATGTAAGATGTTCCGAGTAGCACAGCTTTTTGTAGCGTTGCTGGAGTTCTTGCAGGAAGCTGCAGTTTCTTGAAATATTTTGCACTGTTTGAAGTCCACCCATTCTCAAGTGCTTGAAGTGGAGAAATGCTGCTTTCAAAGGAGCGCCAGGTCTGGGCTGTTGCGTTGGATCCCAATGTCCATCCTTTACAGGCAGGATGGATATTTGTGTCGGATTAAAGAAAGAAAACCAAGAAAGTGGCATTAGTATTGTGGCGCTCGGAGGAGGAAAGTGGGAACTCGGCCTCTAAATTCACTTTTCACAAATGAATAGCTCAAACAGATTAACTCGCTGCCTTTCTCTCTCTCTCTCTCTCTCTGTGGCTAATCCCCATAATGGTTTTAGAGTCTCTTACCAAACCGATAAAGGCTCTTTTTCCAATTCTCTCCCTCCGCATCTCGCCATTGTCTGGCGCATGTCTATACATTCTCTCCCTCGCTTCCATTGTCCTTGTTTTTATTTTCCTTTCTTCTTCTCCTCCTCCTCCTCCTCCTTTTTTTAAATAAAAGATCTCGGCTCAGTGAGATCTTTATCTCCATAAACACACATCAATACATCCCTCCACCCCTCCACCTCCGCGAATGGGGATACAAAGCAGTCCTGGCTGATTTGGATTTGATTACCGGAGCCCCTTATCGGAACGCCTCTTGCTGAAATCTGGGTCTTAAATCCCATAATTCTTGGATAAAAGAAGCATTACCGGTCTATTTTTCCCCCCAAGTGAAAGCTGTGAGGAGAATCAAAGAAAGCAATCAGACAGGAGACTAAGAGGCTAAATGCATGAGGCCCGGATGGCCAGATAGGTGGGAGATTTGTTGAATAGGGGTCTCGCTCGGCCGTCAGGGTGACAGGGGGAGAATGGAACAGCCTGAACTTGGAGACATGCCGTTCTATTTCCCCTCCCTTGTAGAAACTTCTGATGCTCTCGCAGGAGCGTGGAAGGGGCGTGGGGTCTAGGAAGCTATCTAGTCTATCCCCCTGGGAGGAAATTGGCTCCTCAAGCATCATAGTTAACAGAGTTGGAAGGGACCTTGGAGGTCTTCTAGTCGAGCCCCCTATTCAAGCAGGAGACCCTATGCCATTTCAGACAATGGGCTGTCCAGTCTCTTCTTGAAAGCCTCCAGGGTTGGAGCATCCCACAACTTCTGGAGGCAAGGAGTTCCGCTGGTTAACTGTCCTCCCTGTTAGGAAATTTCGCCTTAGTTCTAGGTTGCTCCTCTCCTTGGTTAGTTTCCATCCGCAGAGTTGGAAGGGACCTTAGAGGTCTTCTAGTCCAACTCCCTGCATAAGCAGGAGACCCTGTAACATTCTGGGCAAACGGCCGCCCGATCTCTTTTTTTTTTTAAAAAAACAAACATTGCTCAAATCAATTTGTTTCTGGGTAAGCAGTTAAACCGACCTGGGAGAAAAAACAAACAAACTTTGGAGGAGTTTGCTTCCACGGGAAACGACTTAGAAGGGTGCTTCTTAAACCTGGGGCTCTGAGGACAGCTTCCCAATTTTCAGAAATAAAGAACACCCCCCCCCCCAAAAAAATTAAAAAAATATTGTGATGATGATGTTGTCCGTTCAGTCACGTCCGACTCTTACGGGCCAGATCTGTCCACATCTTCCGATCCTGCAAAACATTGTAAGGACCCTTTTAAAATTGCAAGCAGCCCAGAGTTATCCTGTGATGAGATGGGCAGACAATACATTTAATGAAAAAAATAAAAGAATAAAAATAAAAAGATTTTGTTTGCATGGGATCTGTCTGTCCATCCATTCATCCATGTATACTTTTTTCTCTCTCTAGTTCTCAGTCCTGTCATCCATCTATCATCCACCCATCATCATCTCTCTCTCTCTCTCTCTCTCTCTCCCTCTATCCTCTCATCCATCATCATCTCTCTATCATCCATCTACCTATCTCTCTCTCTATCCTATCTATCATCTATCTATCTATCTATCTATCTATCTATCTATCTATCTATCTATCTATCTATCATTTATCTCTTTATATCTATCCCTCTATCCTCTCATCCATCACCATCATCTCTCTCTTCCTCTCTCCTATCATCTATCTATCTATCTATCTATCTATCTATCTATCTATCTATCTATCTATCTATCTATCTCTTTATGTCTATATCCTCTCATCCATCACCATCATCTCTCTCTCCCTACCATCATCTCTCTCCCTTTCTTATCTATCTATGTATCTATGTATATGTATGTATGTATCTATCATTTATCTCTTTATCTCTATCCCTCTATCCTCTCATCCATCACCATCATCTCTCTCTCCCTCTCATCTATCTATCTATCTATCTATCTATCTATCTATCTATCTATCTATCTATCTATCTTTTTATCTATCCCTCTATCCTCTCATCCATCACCATCATCTCTCTCTCCCTCTCCTATCTATCTATCTATCTATCTATCTATCTATCTATCTATCTATCTATCTATCTATCTATATCTATCTTTTTATCTATCCCTCTATCCTCTCATCCATCACCATCATCATCTCTCTCTCCCTCTCCTATCTATCTATCTATCTATCTATCTATCTATCTATCTATCTATCTATCTATCTATCATCTATCATTTATCTTTTTATCTCTATCCCTCTATCCTCTCATCCATCACCATCATCTCTCTCTCCCTCTCCAATCTATCTATCATCTATCTATCTATCTATCTATCTATCTATCTATCTATCTATCTATCTATCTATCTATCTATCACCTCTCTCTCTCTCTCTTTCATCCATTCATCCTTTCTAGTCTTGCGCTCTCTCGAAGAGCCTTCTAGTCCAGACCTGCACTCCTGATAGCATAATCTGGAATTCCTGATCAGCCTAATGTCCCATTAACAGGGCTTCCCGTTTATTCTACAGAACAGAGAAAATCAAGGGGTTGGTGGCCCATCAGAAACACTGATAAATATCCAACTTTTGCCTGGGTTCCAAGTCACCAATACGTTGACTTTCAAGAAATTTTTTTCTATTTTGCAAGAGTTCTTGGCTGCTGCTTATACTGTTAGCTTCCTCTTGTAAAGCTAAATTCATTTATCCCATTTCCCCCAACCCCAAAACCCTTCTCTGTCCTTTACATTGTGCAATATGACAGTTGTGTGTTTGGATTAGAAGCCTTTCCTGTGGTCAAAGAAAAAAAAAGGGGGGGCTAATTTGCTTTTCCTCTTTTTCTTCTTCTTCTTCTTCTTTTCTTTTTTCCAAGGAGCTAATCCTCCCGGAGAAACAGCTTTTCGCTCTCTCCTCCCCTCCTTCTTCAAAAAGACAAGCTTTGCCATACAATGGACATCATAAACCAACTTCATCCTGCCGTTCAGATTGAGAAATCAGATTTCCACCCAGTCATTCCTGCAGGATTAGCTAAATCTTAGATCCACACTAACCCTTCACAGAGCTGTCAAAGATTAGCTTGAATTTATTTTATTCCAGCTTTTCAGGGGTGGGGGTGTGTGGCTTCTTTCCAAGAAGGATTAAGGACCGCAAAGGGGGGGGGTTGGTGGTGGTGGAAATGTCTCCGTACATTTGCGATGCTCTTATAAAGCCACTAACTAGATTACAGAGACCGGTGGCGAGGAATGGATGGTTGAAATTCTTCAAAGAGTTGGCCACCAAGCAAAGGGCATCTTCCTCTTCCGATGGACGTTTGCGTCCTGTCTCCCCTTTCCGTTTTTTATTTCATTTCTTTGCAAATTCACCGACCGATGCTAAAGCAGTTGCCGTATCTCCCTTTGGTCTCTGCGGTGTAGCTGAGGTCCCACCGAGAAGGATGTCGACGGAAGCTCCTTCAACTGGCCAGCTGGAGAAGAAGAACGCCAAGCCCTATGCCTTCACCATTGAGAGCATCCTGTCCGGCTCGGCGGAGAGCAGGGCCCCCCTCCTCTTCCCCTTCTGTTTCCGAGGGATTTGGGACCAAGACCCCAAGGCCCTGTGCTTTTGGGGGAACCTGGGCGCTTTTCCCGAGGAAGTGGAGGAAGTGGAGGAAGCGGAGAGAGTCGGCAGGTCCTGCAACTGTTGCTGCTGTTCCAAGGAGGTCGTTCGCACCTGGCAAGACAGCGCAAATTGGCTCGGTGAGTTGTTTTGTGGGAGGGTGGGGTGCCAAAGACTTGGGGTGGGGGGGGCTGCGAGGGTGGGGGCTGCCATTGGGGCCAGCTCTCTCCACCCTCACTTTAGGGAGAATCAGGACCCACCCCCCCAAGGTCACAATCAATCTTCGGAGTTTCCTAAAAGTTTTTGTCCGTCCCGTTTCTTTAGTTCATTCAAGTGAATTTCCTTGGTTTTTTTTTTTGATGTGTGTGTGTGTGTGTGTGTGTGTGTGTGTGTGTGTGTGAGAGAGAGAGAGAGAGAGAGAGAGAGAGAGAGAGAGAGAGAGAGAGAGAGAGAGAGAGAGAGAGAGAGGCTTTACTGTGATTCTTCCAAGGTGTGTCTGTGTGTGTGTGTGAGAGAGAGAGAGACAGAGAGAAACAGGCTTTACTGTGATTCTTCCAAGGTGTGTGTGTGTGTGTGTGTGTGAGAGAGAGAGAGAGGGAGGGAGAGAGAGAGAGAGAGAGAGAGAGAGAGAGAGAGAAAGAGATAAACAGGCTTTACTGTGATTCTTCCAAGGTGTGTGTGTGTATGTGTGTGTGTATAAAGAAGAGAGTTGTTGGGTTGTGTCCACGTTTCATCTCTTGGCACCCATCGTATCTCATTTTTGAGCTGGGCAGAAGACCCCCCCCTCCATAGATAAGCGGAGGAAAGCATCCCTCTTGAGCTGGGGAGAAGACCCACCCCACCCCACCCCCATAGATAAGCAGATGGCCCTATCATTCTCACCCTGGAGACCAATGGGTTGGTTCACAGCATCGCTGGAGACCAACCCAACCGACTCTGCTTCCTTCCAGGGGACCCCAGGTGTGCGTGGCCCATGAAGCTGTTCTACCCCCTGGCCAGGCCTTGCAGGAACCACCGCGGCAGCCCGAGCGAGCTGCAGGCCTTCCACCAGATCCAGAGACGGACTCGGCGACACCGGACCATCTTCACGGAAGACCAGCTCCAGGCCTTGGAGGCCCTTTTCCATAAGAATCAATACCCGGATGTGATCACCAGAGAGCACTTAGCCAGCCAGATCCACCTGAAGGAAGAGAGAGTCGAGGTAACTTTTGGGGTGCGGATTGTGAGGGGTGGGTGAGTGGGTGGGTGGGCAGAACGGGCGATAAAGAGCAGGACTGAAGTTCACAAGTCTTCCAGAAGGGCTGCCTCCTTATTTTCTGCACAACAACCCTGTGAGGTAGGGTTGGGCTGAGAGAGAGAGAGAGAAAGAGAGAGAGAGAGAGAGAGAGAGTTCTGCACAACAACAACAACCCTGTGAGGTAGGGTTGGGCTGAGAGAAAGAGTGACTGGCCCAAAGTCAGCCTTTCATGCTTAGATAGCAATAGCAATAGCCCTTAGACTTATATGCCGCTTCACAGGCTTAGTTTACAGCCCTCTCTAAGCGGTTTACAGAGTCAGCCCCCCAGCAATCTGGGTCCTCATTTTACCGACCTCGGAAGGATGGAAGGCTTAAAGCGGAACTTGAACTCACAGCCTCCCGCTTTCCAGCCTGGCGCCTTATCCACCAGACCAAACTGGCTCTCCATGGATGCCATTTCAGGCTCCCGATTCAACGTCCGTCCCTTTTCTTCAGCACCGTTTTCCGTGTCACAACTTCGATCGTTAGTAGTCATTAAGCGAACGTCCATACTTCCAGGGCAACCTGTACTGTACCGGTTCAATGTTTACACCCATTATACGACTCGGTTTGGCCTTTAGGCTTATCCTTTTCGTTTTGGATGTGATTTAAAGTTGTGTTTTTTTTTTTAAAAAAAAGCACGGCGTCGGACGCGCGGATGGAATAACGCTCTTCTTCTGTTGTAAAACAAACAGGTTTGGTTTAAAAACCGCCGAGCCAAATGGAGGCATCAGAAAAGGGCTGCAGCGTCGTCACTCATCCTGCCAGTGGCCAAGATTTCTTCCGAAGAGAAGCGTTAACGGATGGGTCGAGCCCAAGTTATCCATACAGGAACAAATGATAGGTTAGCCGACTTGACATCTCCCACGCCGTCCTCTTTCGGTTAACCATGATTGATCCATCAGCACACGTCAGGACGTCTCCAGTCATTATACCGGGACCTGATTTACCAGTAATAACTGGGTTCCAGGCCACGATAGACAAAACATATTACAGGTAGTCCTCGATTTTACAACAGCTTGTTTAGTGACCGTTCCAAGTTACGATGGCACTGCAAAAAAAGGGACTTATGACCGTTTTTCACACGTACGACCGTTGCAGCATCCCCCAGGGTCACATGGTCAAAATTCGGACGCTTGGCAACTGGGCATGTATTTCCCCGTGTCCCGGGCTCACATGATCCCCTTTTTACGACCTTCCGACAAGCAAAGTCCATGGGGAAGCCAGATTCACTTAACAACCGTGTGACTAGCTGAACAGCTGAAGGGATTCACTTAGCAAGCGTGGCAAAAAAGGTTGTAAAATGGGGCAGAATTCACTTAACCGTTATTTTGCCAAGCAATGGGAATTCGGGGTTCAATCGTGGTCGTAAATCGAGGACTACCTGTATTCCTGAATAAACCAACTCTGGTTTATTCAAGCAATGACGGCTAAGCGGTCTGTAGCTTAAGGCCATGGGCCAACCAGATCAATAATGAGTCAGAGATTCGTTATTTTTGCAAAAGCCTGAGTCTTTATTTATTTTCTTCTATAGAGGGCAGTTGTTGGACGTTAGGCTGAGTGATTAGCACAAACGATGATTAAATTATGATTCACTGCCCTGCTTTTCTGATATACAAGGAGCCCTTGGCTTAGGACCCCAACTGGGATCAGAATTTCCATCACTCTACAAGGCAGCTGTTAAGTAAGTTGAACCTGATTTTACAATCTTTTCGGCCATGGTTGTTAAGTGAATCACACAGTTATTAAGTGAATCCACCATCCTCCATTGGCTTTGCTTATTCAGAGCAGGCTGGGAAAGTCATAAACAGGATCCCGGATCAGGGCAATTGTCATAAATATATGCAAGCATCTAAATAGTGATCATGTGATGCTGCAA
>NC_139527.1:4947154-5069654 GCF_947247035.1 Vipera ursinii | reverse complement strand
CTATCTATCTATCTATCTATCTATCTATCTATCTAATCTATATTCTATCTATCTAATCTATATTCTATCTATCTATCTATCTATCTATCTATCTATCTATCTATCTATCCAGTGCTTTTTTGTAAAAGAAAAAGGTGCCGGAACTCACACGTGTCATACAACCTGCCTTGCCTACCCTACAAGGTTCCATCCAAAAAAAAGGTGCCGGAACTCCGTTCTGAGCGTTCTATGAGAAAAAAAGCCCTGGATATAGATAGATATAGATATAGAGATAGAGATAGAGATATATAGATATATAGATATAGATATAGATATAGACAGTGCTTTTTTTGTAAAAGAAAAAGGTGCCGGAACTCACATGTGTCATACAACCCGCCTTGCCTACCCTACAAGGTTCCATCCAAAAAAGGTGCCGGAACTCCGTTCTGAGCGTTCTATGAGAAAAAAAGCCCTGGTCCTATCTGACTCTCGGTGACTTCACAGACATGCTGCTACCTTGTCAAGCACCCTTTTTTTTCCCAATTGGCAGGATGTTCCATTTTGCATGAGAACTGTCGAGTTCTAGAATATGGATATGAATAACACAATGCAACACAATAGGCAAAGTAGTGAGAGCAAAAGGGGCTTGCTGATCCCCGTATCCTAAAAATGCAAATTTTGCAATGGCAGAAGTAGAAATCAAATCAAATCATCAAATCCAATCCAATCCAATCCAATCCAATCCAATCCAATCCAATCAAACCAAAAATAAAAGAGGTGTAGTGGTGGCAGAGGCGCCCACCCCCGCTTTTTACATATCCACTTGGCTTCTTTTTTTTCGGGGGGAGGGGTGGGGACGGGAATTAGAGGGTCGGAGCCTGCCATCAGCTGAACGACGACCCCGCAGAGTAGACTCGGTCGGCCGCTCCCGAGCCACTCTCACCGTCCCCTCCCGCCCCGCTGCAGCTGCGAACAGAACCCGACTCGATCGGGCACCGCCCCTTCGCCTTACCTCTATGTCACGGCTCGGCGTGACGTCTTCCCTAGGGAGGAGGAGGAGGGGGCGGTGCCACGCTGGGACCGCCACGCCTTTCGGGCGCGCAGGCGGGGGTGGGCGTAAGGGGAAGCGCTTCCGGGTCTCTCACCGGAAGTGGCAGTGTTTCCGGAAGTGAGAGCCCGGGTGGGCCCAGGCCTAGGCTGCGTTGCCAGGGGAGACGCTTGGCGGGGCGCGATGGAGGCTGCGGAGACCCCGGCGGGGTGCGGCGCTTCGGCCCAGGCGCTGGTGCCCGTGCAGGCCGAGGCTTCCGCCGTAGCTCTGCCGAAGGAGGCCCCCCAGGAGGCCCCCAAGTGCCGCAAGAGGGTCCTGGACGAGGACGCCTACATCCAGGTGAGCGGACGGGGCCGGGCCGGCCTTCGTGGGACCCCGCTGCCCGTCGCCTCTCGGCCCTCCGGCTCTTTCTGCCGTGGTTGGGGGCCCAGCCCTCTTCTTTTCTATCCCTCCCCCCCGGCCTCCCTCGCAGGGTCGTCGTGCGGAGGCCGGGGGACTGGTTTGTGGAGGAGGAGAAGGGAAGGGGGAAAGTATTACCAAAAAGTGTTACATTCCGTTCCTTTATTCTCTTTTACTCAGTTTATAGTTTTCCTACTGTTGCCCTAGCTTTAATGAAGCAGATATTCCTCGACTTAACATCACAACCGTGGCCCAAATTTATGTCGCTGAGCAAGAAGTTTGTTGTTGTTGTTTATAATGATAATAATAATAATAATAATTAATAATAATAATAATAATAATAATAATAATAATAATAATAATAATAATGTTGGAAGGGATCTTGGAGGTCATCTAGTCCAACCCCCTGCTCAGACAGGAGACCCTGTTCAGCGAGTCTTGCTCCATTTTATTATCTATCTTGCCAGACCAACTTGGATTCTCTCTGTTTGCAAAAAGGATCTTGATCTTCCATCTGCCCTCCGGCTTTTTCTCCTGTGCTCTTTTTTTTCTACCCCCCCCCCGGGCCTCCCACGCAGGGTCGTTGTGCGGAGGAAGGGGGGTGGTTTGCGGAGGAGGAGAAGGAGAAAAAAAAAGTATTACCCCAAAAGTGTCACATTCCGTTCCTTTAATCTCTTTTACTAATCTCTTTTACTTTGATGAGGCTTGCTTTGTTAGAAAAGTGGCTTCTTGAACAGCTTGCAAGATGCAATGAATCGGCTGTTATCCAAGGATTCTGCGCTCGCGTCAGAAGCGCTGAGGCACTTCCAGGTTGAAAAGATTAACTGATGGCATCACCCTTGCTCTGGGGATGCCCAATTGCGGGCTCCTTTCATGTGCCCAGAAGGAGCTGGAGCGAAGGACGGGAGCTCAACCCCGCCCCATGGTCAGTTCCCGGGTCTCAAACACGAGCTTGCCAACCTCCTGCGTTCCAGCCACTCGACCCACCGTGCTCCTTTTCACAGGATAAGGCTTCAGAAATTGTGTCATCCAAATGCCTCATGTTTTAAATATTTATCTGGAAACATCTGAATGCTTTGCAGAGCCTGGAAAAAATCATCCAGAGGGATTTTTTCCCTGATGTGGAGAAGCTGCGCGGCCAGAAGGAATACCTGGAGGCTGAAGAGAGCGGTGATCTGGAGAAGATGAGACAGATAGCCATCAAGTTTGGCTCCTCCTTGGGCAAAGCTGCCAGAGATACTCCTGCACCTTGTAAATACGAGTGCCCGATCGGTTGATTGATTCGATGGATTGTCCCATCAAGTCATTTTTAGTTCCTAGACACTACATACATTGGCAGATCTGTAGGCGTTGTAACTCCCGGAGTTCTGCCTTGCCCGGCTGTTTTTAGTTATAATTTCAGAACAGCTGGAAGGTAAAATCAGGGATAACTGATCTAGGCCAGTGTTTCTCAACTTCGGCAACTTTAAGATGTGTGGACTTCAACTCCCAGAATTCCCCAGCCAGCATGGAGTTGAAGTCCACACATCTTAAAGTTGCCGAAATTGAGCAACGCTGGTCTAGACTAGATTTAATAGTATAGCACTTCACAGTCTGTTTTTCTACTTCTGAATTGCTCGGCCGCTACAAATGATGGCCAGTGATAAAGCATAGCTGGGATGTATTCAGAAGACCCTGATTTAAAGGGGTGATGGAGCAAATAATGTCAAATTTAGAAGAATAGACAAGACCACTACTGTCATATAGTAGTCAACGTACTGGACTGAGTTTGGAGAGACCCAGGCTTTAAGTCCAATGCATTTCTTGAGGCCCCTGAAAAAGGGCAGAACATAAATTTAACAAAACACAAAACAATCCTGAGTAATGGCGATCCATAGCGTGTCCTATCACAGATCCCATTTTGCACATATTTTTCCCTTTTAAGGGACGTTGGCATACGAGGATAACAGTAGATGTATGATTAAGTGCCCATTTATTGGCTGGTTACCTTAATTTTTCACCAAGAAACGAAACTTGGCCTGGTCATTCCCCCACCAACCTCAGCCCCAAAGCATCATTAGATCAGTTAGTGAGATTTTGAGCGTTCCAGGATTTTTCGGTGGGGATTTGAAGTTTCAGAGCAATGATTTTCCATGCTTGGTAAATCTGTATTTTGTGTTCCTTGGGACAGATGTTACCCCGGCAACCTTTGAGACCCCCGAAGTTCACCCCGGTGATTCTTCTGTGCTGACTAAGCCCAAGCTCACCCCGAAATCTCTAGATGAAGGTAAGCGTCTCTCTGCGAGAGTTTTATTTATTTTATTTTAATTCCATTTATATCCCGCCCTTCTCCGAAGACTCAGGGCGGCTTACAAGCTTAGAAGTAGCCTTCATTCTATGTATATGCCTGCTTATTAGGGCTTTCACACACACCCCAAGCGGCATTATTTCCTTTAGAGTTTTCTTTGATCTCGTTAAAATTGGAGCTGCCAATTCTAGCTCTTGCGGGTAGATTACAACTTCACCTTCTTTTTTTGTCACCACAGCTTAGAACGTCTGATCTTTCAAAGAACTGGGGCTTCTGTGTGTGTTTGGATCTTTTTTCTTTCTTCCCAAGTTGCATTTTCTTTTATTTTCAGGAGAAGCCGAGGAGGAAGAAAACAAAGATGCCCTGCCCAGTCTGGATAAATTCTTGGCCAAACACACCAGCGAGGATAATGCTTCCTTCGAGCAGATCATGGAAGTAGCCAAAGAAAAGGAGAAAGTGAAGCATTATTGGCTTTACGAAGCCGAAGAGGAATTTGCCCAGGCAAGGAGCAGCTTCTCTCTATGGTGGTTTGGAGCCAGGGGTGGAAGGATTGCTCCTCCCTTGGTCAAAGAAAAGAGGCTTTTTTTTAAAAAAAAATCTTTTAGATATATATTTATTCTGCCTTTATTAAAGTCCCTGAGAGAAAGGGACTGGCCCAAAGTCGCCCAGCCGGCTTTCATGCCTAAGATGGGACTAGAACTCACCGTCTCCTGGTGATTGGACCAAAGTCACCCAACCGGCTTTCATGCCAAAAATAGGACTAGAACTCACCATCTCCTGGTGATTGGACCAAAGTCACCCAGCTGGTTTTCATGCCTAAGATGGGACTAGAACTCACTGTCTCCTAGTGATTGGACCAAAGTCACCCAGCCGGCTTTCATGCCTAAAGTGAGACTAGAACTCACCGTCTCCTGGTGATTGGACCAAAGTCACCCAGCCGGCTTTCATGCCAAAGATGGGACTAGAACTCACCGTCTCCTGGTGATTGGACCAAAGTCGCCCAGCCGGCTTTCATGCCTAAGATGGGACTAGAACTCACCGTCTCCTGGTGATTGGACCAAAGTCACCCAGCTGGCTTTCATGCCAAAGATGGGACTAGAACTCACCGTCTCCTGGTGATTGGACCAAAGTCGCCCAGCCGGCTTTCATGCCTAAGATGGGACTAGAACTCACCATCTCCTGGTGATTGCACCAAAGTCACCCAGCTGGCTTTCATGCCTCAGGCAGGACTAGAACTCACTGCCTCCTGGTTTCTAGCTTAGCGCCTTCACCACTAGCTGGTCTCTCTGGACTGGGTTTTCTCATATTCCTCACTTTGGAAAGGTGACAGTAGTGCTATGCCATTCCTTTTCAAGAGTGGACAGTTTTAAGTGGTTAAAAAAATTAATGCCGTCTCACTCTGCACAGCAGGGCAAGCTGTGGTTTCCAGAGGCTTCTTTGTGCAGCTGCTCACACAGCTGAATGCTTCCCAACTAACAAATAACAATGAAAAGAAAGAGCTGGAAAAAAATATATATTCTTTTTTCTTCCAAGACCCTAGACAATTCTCAGCCCAATCCGTGTGCCCAAGAAAGCTACACGCACATTGCATCACCCCTTTTGCTTCGCATGAGGGAAACATTGCGGCCCTTGGCCAATTGAAAGGCGTGCGCAATTACCTTTGTGAAGTGATCCCACACCGGGCGGGGTTAGGAGGCCCCGAAGCTTTCCTTGCCTGATGCTAATTGCCTTCAGGGTATGCAGTTGGCTTCTGTGGAGGAAAAGCTGGAAATGCTGAAAACACTAAAATATTTATTTACTCCTTCGATGCATTGCAGGATCCTCAGGGGTGCATTCTCCCTTCCATTCACGCTTGCAGCTGACTTGTGTTTTTGTCTCCCATTTTTCAGCGGCATCAGGAGCAGCTAGCTCTCCCGTCGCTGGAGGAGCAGCAAGCCCTGGGGAGCGGCAAAGCTGGAGTAGAAACGTGGGAATACAAGGCAAAGAATTCTCTGATGTATTATCCACCAGGTGAGGCTACTTGTGCTCCCTCTGACAAGGTCTTTTTGTTGTAAAAAGGGGAGCTGGATAATAATACAGATTCCCCCCCCCACCAAGTTTACCTGCTCTTTGTAACTTGTTAAGAGAGCCAGTTTGGTCTGGTAGTTAAGGCATCACGCTGGAAAGCAGGAGACAGTGAGTTCTAGTCCTGCCTTAGGCATGACAGCTGGCTGGTGACTTTGGGCCAATCACCAGGAGACGGTGGGTTCTAGTCCCGCCTTAGGCATGAAAGCCAGCTCCGTGACTTTGGTCCAATCACCAGGAGACGGTGAGTTCTAGTCCCATCTTTGGCATGAAAGCTGGCTGGGTGACTTTGGTCCAATCACCAGGAGACGGTGAGTTCTAGTCCCATCTTTGGCATGAAAGCCGGCTGGGTGACTTTGGTCCAATCACCAGGAGACGGTGAGTTCTAGTCCTGCCTTAGCCATGAAAGCTGGCTGGGTGACTTTGGGCCAATCACCAGGAGACGGTGAGTTCTAGTCCTGCCTTAGCCATGAAAGCCGGCTGGGTGACTTTGAGCCAATCACCAGAAAGTGAGTTCTACTTCTCTCTAAACTATGAAATCCAGCTGGGTGACTTTGGGCCAGACCCACCCCCTCCCCCTCCCCCTCCCTCCCTCCCTCTCTCACTCTCTCTCAGCCCAATCCACCTCACAGGGTTGTCGTGGGGAAAGTAGGAGAAGAAAGATGCGTTGGATATGTTTGCCGCCTTGAGCAATTTTGCAAAAATAGCAAAGACCTGCCTTGTTTCTCTCGGTCTGGGAAAAAGAAGCGATAAAGTTAGGATAAGAGAAAAAACAAGCTCCGTTTGATCCTTTGGCTTTGTGGCTGATTGGCTGGAGTTTTGTCTTGCCCTTCGCTCACTTCTGCCCTTTGGTTGGAGAAAAGAGCCAGGAATTCGCGCTGTGTTTCCACCTGGCAGGGTGGTGAGTCCTAAAGTGCTGTTGTCAGTGCTGCAAACATTGACGTGTTTTTGCACTGACAATATAAGAGACAGCCTGTTATTTTAATTGCTTCCTTTGGGAGGGAGGAAATCACCCGGAAGTTGTGATAAGATTGCAAAAAGCCCGAATGGGAAGTGAAACCTCATACGTAAAACTAATTGGATAATGTGATTTATTTTTTTTTATTTTTTTATTTTAATCCCATTTATATCCCGCCCTTCTCCGAAGACTCAGGGCGGCTTACAAGCTTAGCAGTAGCCTTCATTCTATGTATATGCCTGCTTATTAGGGCTTTCACACACACCCACCCAAGCGGCATTATTACAAAGTCAGCTTAATTGCCCCCCAACAATCTGGCTCCTCATTTTACCTACCTCGGAAGGATGGAAGGCTGAGTCAACCTTGAGCCTGGTGGGACTCGAACCTGCACTAATTGCAGGCAGCCAGTGTTACTTAAGGAGGCATTAGCCCACTGCTCCACCAAGGCTGTGTCGATAAGGGCAGAGACGTGTCGATAAGGGCAGGGATTGTGGGTGTGTTACGATGGGTTTGGGGGGGGGGAAAGGAGATTTCAGATTCTGGCATCCTTCCACGAGTGCCGATGTTTCGTTTCATTGCTAAGACTAAATAATACGCCTGCCCTTTGTTCGATTTGTCTCATTCATCGGAGCTGTGACCGCTGTGTCTTTTCAGGAGTCCCTGAAGAGGAAGACGTGTTTAAGAAGCCACGTGAGGTCGCTCACAGGAACACCCGTTTCTTGAAGGATCCCTTTAGTCAAGCAGTGAGCAAGACCCAGCTTCAGCAAGCAGCAGCCCTCAATGCCCAGGTGAGGGGCGTTAACAGTTCCCCGCATCCACTTCATTTATTAGGCCTCTGCTTCTACTCGCCTTGAACTGGCAAATGAATCAAAGCATATCAAACGAGAAATAATGGCAGAATGGGATGGATGGAAGGAAGGAAGGAAGGAAGGGAGGGAGGGAAGGAAGGAAGGAAGGAAGGTAGGTAGGTGGAGGAGCAGAGGAAATGGTAAGCAAAGGAGGAAAGCAAGGAAGGGAAGAAGGAAGGTGATGGAGGAGAAGAAATGGTAAGCAAAGTAAGGAAGAAGCAAGCAAGGAAAGGAAGGAAGGAGATGGAGAAGCAGAGGAAATGATAAGCAAAAGCAGCAAGGAAGGAAAGAAGGAAGGAGGTGGAGGAGGAAATGATAAGCAGAGAAAGGAAGGAAGGAGAAAAGGAAGGAAGGAAAGGGAAAAAGGAAAGAAGGCGAGAGGAAAAAAAAGAGGGAAGGAAAGAAAGAAGAGTTTCTGACCCTGGGACCAAAGTTGCTTCCTCTTCTTTAATTCCATTTTCGTTTTTAACAGTCTGAGCCGTTCTAGCTTCTCTCTCCCAATCTGGCTGTGCCTTTAAAGCTCCCTGTGATTAATCCTAAGCATCCTTCCTTTCTCTCTTCATCCCAGTACAAACAAGGCAAAGTGGGGCCTGATGGGAAGGAGCTTATCCCCCAGGAATCTCCGAAGGTGAACGGGTACGGATTTGTGGCCACACCCTCCCCTGCTCCCGGTAAGAAAGAAAATCCTTTTTATCCTGTTATTATTACTATTATTATTATTATTATTCTTTTTTTTTTTAAACAAAAACACACAGACACACAAAAGAGCTATTTAGCTTCCCCAATTGACTTTGCTTATTGGAAGCTGGCTGGGGAAGGTTGCAGACGGCGATTCCCCACAGCCCTGCAATCCTTCAGCTGTTGTAAATACAGGCCAGTTGCCAAGCAGCTGGATTTTGATGTCCTGTTGTGGCAGTGGTAAGTGTGAGAAATGGCACAAGTCATTTTTTTTCCCTTAGTCACTAAACGAATGAGGGGTAAGTCGAGGGCTATTTGTAAATCATAACCTTTTGATCCATGGGTGTGCTAAATACAGACATAGGTAGATACATAAACGACAGGATGTCCTTTGACAGAACTTATATATAAGTTCTGGTTCTTTCTGTTTCCCCCCCCCACCTTCTTACACATCTGTGTAAAAACAAAAGGACTGTACTAATCAAGGAGAATATTTGCAGCTCAGGGTTGACATGAGGGGTCCTTGGTCCTCTCTGAGCTTGCTTGTTTTTGTGCAGACGTTTCATTACCGAACTAGGTAACGCCATCAGTGCTAGTGCGGTGAAGTGCTAGCACTGATGATGTTACCTAGTTTGGGTAATGAAACGTCTGCAAGAAAACAAGCAAGCTCAGAGAGCACCAAGGACCCCACAGTCCTACTCCTTCTCTTTTTCCTTCTCCTCCCTCAAACCTTATTCCTTTCTAGCACTGATGATGTAACCTAGTTTAGGTAATCAAACGTCTGCAAGAAAACAAGCCAGCTCAGAGATCACAAAGGATGTCGTCTCCTCTTCCTCCTCCTCCTCCTCCTCCTCCTCCTCCTCACAAGCCCCACTCCCTTCTGGCACTGATGATGTTACCTAGCTGGGTAATGAAACGTCTGCAAGAGAACCACCCAGCTCAGAGAGCACCAAGGTCCCCACAGTTGCCGCCATCCTCCTCCTCCTCCTCCTCCTCCTCACAAGCCCCACTCCCTTCTGGCACTGATGATGTTACCTAGCTGGGTAATGAAACGTCTGCAAGGAAACAAGCCAGCTCAGAGAGCACCTAGGACCCACAGTCTTCTTCCTCCTCCCCCCCCCAAAAAAACACTCCTTTCTAGCACTGATGACGTTACTTAGTTTGGGTAATAAAATGTTTTGCCTGCAACCAAACAAGCCAGCTTAGAGAGCACCCGGGGCCCCTCAAAAGGGTTGCTTTTAAATTTTTAGGATTCAGCCTTTTCTCTGTTGTCCCTTCCAGCTGATTCTCCTTGCAGAGATTCCCTCACCCCAAATCCTTTGAGTCACGCACAGTGTTCAGATGGCAAGCCGATGGCTTGCTGCCCTATTCAAGTACACTGATTGGCCCGCGTGTCTTCCTAGGTGTGAATGACTCCCCTCTTATGACCTGGGGTGAGATAGAAGGCACCCCTCTGCGGTTAGAAGGCTCTGACACACCCTATGTGGACCGGACTCCAGGACCGGCTTTCAAGGTATTGAAAGATCTAAAACACCCCATTTGTACAGCATATTATACCTGGACTTGCAATGTATATGTCTTATCACTTCACCTAGATTTTTTTTTAAAAAAAAACAGAATAAAATGCAAATGTTAAAAAGATCTACGTTCAGATGCCATTGTCTAGGCCAGGGGTGGGGAACCTTGGCTCTTTTGTGACTTGTGGACTTCAACTCCCAGAATTCCTGAGCCATGCTGGCTCAGGAATTCTGGGAGTTGAGGTCCACAAGTCATAAAAGAGCCAAGTGTCAACGCAGCTAACATCCAATGTTGTTATTGCTTGACGAGAGAGGAAGAAGTAGCTATTTCATATGTTAAACTTGTGTATTGCTTTAAGACTTGTGTATTGCTTTAGTTTAAAGTTGGGAGGAGGGAAGAGTAGGAATGCACTTTCAAGGCCATTTGTCTCTAAAGAAGATAAGGCTTTGGCGGTTCTTCTAACGGAAGGGAAACTGATTCTTTAAATTAATTGGAGAATATGATTAACGACAAAATTAGAAAGGTGGAGAATTGTGTTTTAATATATTGTGCAAGGGGCGGAGATTTCAGATTCCAGCTTCCTCCGAGCAAGCATTTGCCGGTGTATTAGGCTAAAAAAGGACTTTTAAGGTAAACAATGCTTCAGAGTCACTTGAAAAGCCCGTACGTTGGAAACTTGACACCAAGGTTTCCCACAGGAATTCTGGGAGTTGAAGTCCACAAGTCACCAAAGAGCCAAGGTTCCCCACCCCTGGTCTAGGCCGTGCCACCATTGAAGCTCAGAATCGTTTATATTAAAATAATAATAATAATCAGATATTGGACTGGTCTACGCCAGTCTGATATAATATAAACCTTGAACCCTAATCAATTAATTACAGCCAGAAAAGCTGTTTACTATAAGCAGCCCAGAGAATTTTTTTAACTAGAGCGGGAAATTTGTCTGGATAAGCTATGAAATAAGTAGTTGAGTCAGGGCAGCGAGACCTGACTGTTAGCTGCCCTGATTTTAATAGCACTTTGTGGAAGAGTTTGGGGGGAAAATGGTTCTGGATCCTTTTTGGTTTTCTCAGCCAGAGAGAAAAGGGTGAGGAGGATTAAACTAAGGCTGGACGGAACAGACTCTAAAATGCACCGGTAATCTGATCAGCTGATCTTTCCACAGATCCTGGAACCCGGACGCCGGGAGAGACTCGGCCTTAAGATGGCCAACGAGGCAGCTGCGAAAAACAGAGCTAAGAAACAAGAAGCCTTGAGGAGAGTCACGGAGAACCTTGCCAGGTGAGCCATCCTTCCAGCTGGCAATGAAATGGGCTGAAGAATTCTAAACTTAAGAAGTATCTCAGTGTCTTGTTAATCAGTGCTCTCCCAACTTGGCAACTTTAAGACTGGTGGACTTCAACTCCCAGAATTCCTCAACAAGCAAGGAATTCCGGGAGTTGAAGTCCACAGGTGTTGCGCCACCATTGCAATAGAATAGAATAGAATAGAATAGAATAGAATAGAATAGAATAGAATAGAATAGAATAGAATAGAATAGAATAGAATAACAAAGAGAATAGAATAGAATAGAATAGAATAGAATAGAATAGAATAGAATAGAATAGGGAATTAAATAGGAGAATGGAATAAAATAGAAATAGAATAGAATAGAATAGAATAGAATAGAATAGAATAGAATAGAATAGAATAGAATAGAGAATTAAGTAGAATGGAATAAAATAGAAATAGAATAGAATAGAATATAATAGAGAATTAAATAGGAGAATGGAATAGAATAGAAATTAGAATAGAATAGAATAGAATAGAGAATTAAATAGAATGGAATAAAATAGAAATAGAATAGATTAGAATAGAATAGAATAGAATAGAATAGAATAGAATAGAATAGAATAGAGAATTAAATAGGAGAATGGAATAGAATAGAAATTAGAATAGAATAGAATAGAATAGAATAGAATAGAATAACAATAGCATAGCATAGCACAGCAATAGCAATAGCCCTTAGATTTATAAACTGCTGCACAGTGCTTTACAGCCCTCTCTAAGTGGTTTACATAGCCTCTTGCCCCCAACAATCTGAGTCCTTGTTTTACTGACCTCGGAAGGATGGAACGCTGAGTCAACCTTGAGCCCTGTCAGGATCAAAATCCAGGCAGTGGGCAGAGTTAGCCTGCCATATTGCATTTTAACCACTGCGCCATCCAACCATCCTAGCTACGGACTGACCAACGCTTAGCAGAACCTCTTACCTGAAGTCCTTGATATATTTTTTTTCTCCTCTCCCTTCCAGCCTCACTCCGAAAGGCCTCAGCCCGGCCATGTCTCCCGCCTTACAACGCCTAGTGAACCGCACTGCTAGCAAGTTCACCGACAAAGCTCTCCGGGCCAGTTACACCCCCTCCCCTGCACCTGTGAGGACCCCTGGCTACAAGACTCCGTCTGCCGGCCTGCAGACCCCCACGGTCACCCCAACGTCCAGGACGCTCTCTCAAACCCCAGTGGCTCAGGATCCCACCTCTATTACGGACAACCTGTTGCAGCTGCCCAAAAGACGCAAAGCATCCGACTTCTTTTGACCCTCTCTTCTTTTTTTTTGTGTGTGTGGGGGGGGGAGAGGAACCCAGCAGTGCCCCAATGTTCCAACGCCCACCATTGACCAAAAGCACCAGGAGAGACGTTTTCTCCGGGCACAGGATGGTTCCTGGCCTTACAGTCCTGGGTTGCCCTGATCCTCACTAGCCGGCGAGAAGCAGCCGATGGAAAGGCAGGCTTTTGCATTGAAAACCCCCCTCTTGTTAAAGCTTTGCGCCGGAAGAGGTTCAACAAAACTGCTTGGACGGTGCTGGCCTTTTGAACACAGCTTGCGCTTTTGCGTTGGGGCGCTCTCCTCTTAATTGATTAAAGGCAGGCTCCACCTCAAGTCCTGGCCGGAATTTGGATTGTGGTGTGGGGGGGACAGAGAGAGAGAGAGAGAGAGAAAGAGAGAGAGAAAGAAAGAAAGAACTAGTTTCCAGATAGGATGTTGGGTTGCTGCCTTGGCATCTCGGTGGCCAGGTGCAGCTGGCAACGTGTCCGCGCCTGGTTAATCTCGGAGCAGATCCTCGGCTTAAGAGACTGACTCAAAGGTATGGCATATTTCTCCTGGCCTGGGAGCCGAGAAAGAATTCGCTTTATAGAAAGCAAAGGTAACAAGATTCCTTCCTTCCTTCCTTCCTTCCTTCCTTCCTTCCTTCCTTCCTTCCTTCCTTCCTTCCTTCCTTCCTTCCTTCCTTCCTTCCTTCCACAGAGATCCTGGCTTAAGGATCGAAAGCTTGGGGATAGCTCGGCTTTCCAAACCTTAACGGGCTCTAACACGTGGGTTGGGATCCAGCCGATCAGGTCTAACTTCATCTCGCTTTGAGCAGGATTACCGGTGGCCTCCTGGATTTGGACCCAGTCCAGCCCAAAGAAACAAAAAGTATGAAGAGCTGGGCACAAAAGCCCGTTAACAAAATTTCAAAGCCAAACCAAGAACCTGAAAAGTTGTGCAGCAAAGATATAAGATTGAATCCAACGGGGGTGGGGGGGGCGGGTAGGGAGAAGGGGAAAATCATATTTTTTTTCGTGACACTAAAAACTCTTTGGCACAGTCGGTGGGGAAAAAAAATGGCGAGCTAGAATCTTGCAGCCATCGTTGTCATTCAAGGAGACTCGTTTCCTTTGGCTTTGAATAATTTGTGGCAAGGACCTGTTTCTCCTCCTCGGAGCTTTTTATGCCTACATCTCAAAAATAAGAAATTGAACTTTTTCGATGGAAGGACTGAAAATAAACACCTTAGGCATAAAGGCCTTAACGTTCTGAGTTTGGATGTGGCTGATTTTTCTAGGGATGAGGGTGACTGAATAAATTCCACGTTTTAGTTTTGGAGTGGTTGATTTGTGGCGTTTCGCTCCGATGGGCAAATATCTGGTAGCAGGCCTTTTTTTTTTTTTTGGCTTAAAACGGTAAATGTAAGAAAGCAGAAGTGAATTGCCAGCCAGAAAAGGCAGGCAGATTTGATCAGGGCTTGGACAGGTATATAACGTAAAATATAATAGAAATATAGAAATATAATATATACAAATTAAAAGGAGCGTCCCAAAGGCTCCCTCGCTTGACTCTTGTTGAAGCAGGTCCAATCTGTCATTTGTATTTATTATTATTATTTTTTTAACTCGGATAGTTGTATTTTCACGGAAGCAAATTTGGATGAATTTAGTAGATCCCCCCACTTTTCTGGTTAAAGGTGTTTTTTTTTTTTAATCCCATTTATATCCCGCCCTTCTCCGAAGACTCAGGGCGGCTTACAATCTAAAGCACAAACCAGTGTGCTTAGCAATAGCCTTCATTCTATGTATATGCCTGCTTATTAGGGCTTCCCCCCCAAGCGGCATTATTACAAAGTCAGCTTAATTGCCCCCAACAATCTGGGTCCTCATTTTACCTACCTCGGAAGGATGGAAGGCTGAGTCAACCTTGAGCCTGGTGGGACTCGAACCTGCACTGATTGCAGGCAGCTGGTGTTACTTAAGGAGGCATTAGCCCACTGCTCCACCAAGGCAGTGACCGTCAAGAGAAAGACAAAATGTCTACAGGTAGTCCTTGGCTTACGACAACAAGGGCACCAGAATTTCGGTTGCTAAAGTGAGACGTGTTCAGAGAGTTTTGCTCCATTTTGTGACTTTTCCTGCCACATTTTTTTAAGCGAATCACTGCAGTTGTCACGTGAATCTGACGACTCTGAGACACTGCAACCGTCATAAATGTGAGTCAGTTGAACATTCGAAGGAAGATCACGTGACCAGGGGGGATGCTGCAACGGCCACAAGTGTGAAAAATAAGTTCCTTTTCAGTGCCGTTGTGACTCTGAATGGTCACTAAGCAAATTGTTGTAAGTCAAGGACTAGCTATATTGATAACTACTGTGTTTGCATTGTTATGGGATATTCTAGCACAGAGGTCCCCAACCTTTGGGGCACCAGGGACCAATTCCATAGAGAGAGGTTTTTCCGCAGACTGGAGGGTGTGTGGTTTTGTGTGCTGCCTGCATCCCGCGGATGGGGCTTTGCTTGTCTGTGCGGATCGGTTGCTGGCATGCCGCGGCCCGGTACCGGTCCATGGACCAGGGGTTGGGGACCCCTGTTGTAGCAAGACAATCAAACCAAGCTTCAGAGTAACTTGTGGAGTAACTTAACAACCTTTTAGCTACTGCCGCTGTTTCCTTATCTTACTTAAGGCCTCCCACCCTTTGAGAATCAGGATGGGTTGGTCATCCATTTCCTCAACCTGGAGCAGCCCATGTGTTTTTCTAAGTGACACAAGAGTAGAAGACCAGCTCTCCAGTAGTCACTCAGCTTCTATTTACAACCAGCATAGGCCCGGCACAGTTTTCTCAGAGGCTGTTAGGCTGGGGTTTTTTTGGGGGTGGGGGTGGGGGTGGGGAAGAATGGTTGAGGGTCTAGGACAACTCGCCACGAGACACCTCACTATGGCCAATTCTTCTCAGGCCAACACGCCAGAGGACAAGAGTCACACTAATACCGAAGAAATTGGTGAAATAGGATCCTTAGTGTGTGTGTGTGTGTGTGTGTTCAAACTTGGCCCTCTTATGACTTGCGGACTTCAACTCCCAGAATTCCTCAGTCCACAAGTCATAAAAGGGCCAAGTTTGAAGACCCTCTGCTTTAGAGCTAGGATGCCAAAGGAGGGACAAAATGAAATGTGAAATAACAAAAATGTGAACATGTTTTAATTATTATTATTATTAAATTAAATTGAATTATTGAATTGTCCTCTGGCGAGTTGTCTATGGTGTGTTGGCCACAGTGAGTTCTCCCATTCCAGCAGTTGAAGCCTGCCTTCCTGCCTTCTGCGTGCATGGGTAAGATGGATCAGTAGTTGCCAGCTGGAGCCTAGTGTTTTATCCGTTTAAAAAATATTTAATAAAAGGGCCTTTGGCCTACAAGAAGCTGATTCAGAAAGCTGATTCTTTAGTTTCAGATCGCCTCTTCTGCTTAGCTCTCATCTTTATTCCACACGCCCCACTCTCCAGTTGGTTACCTGGACTCCCTGTTACGCGACGGTCACAGAAGCGAGGGCTTCTGTTGAAGGAAAAACGTCAGAGATCGCTTTCAAACTCCTCGGCTATCTTCACTGCTTCATCGTTCTTGTCTCCTTCGGGGACCTCCTCTACTTCTTCGACCGCTTCCAACCGAGGAGCCACGGTGGAGACCAGGGTTTGCTTGGATTCACTTTTCTGGTTCTTCTCCCGTTCTGATCGGTGGTCCGGTTTTAGCTCGCCCAAACTCCGTGAGCTCTCTCCATTTTTCCCGACCGAAGTGGCCGACACAGCTCTGATTTTGCCAGGCTGCATCCATATGTGACTTAAAACCTCTTCGATGCGCAAGCGTCGGGACACGTCGGGTTGAAGCATGCGATAAATCAGATCTTTGCATTCAACTGACAGATTTTTGGACTTGGGGAAATGCACCCTATGCTCCTTCTGCAAGCGTAACATTTTCCGGATGTTCGAATCGTCGTAAGGCATTGAGCCGCAGACCATGATATAAAGGATAACACCCAGACTCCACATGTCATAAATCTTGGGCTCATATGGGATGCCCTGCAAGACCTCCGGGGCCGCGTAAGCGGCAGAACCGCAGAAAGTCTTGCTGTAAATAACTTTGCCCTCTTCATCCCGAAGCAGCCGCTTGGCAAAGCCGAAGTCCGAAAGCTTAATGTGGTAATCTTTGTCTAGCAGAAGGTTTTCGCATTTCAAATCCCGGTGCACTATGTCGTTGTCGTGACAGTACTTAATAGCGGTGCCCAGTTGACGGAACATCTTGCGCGCGATGTCTTCGGGCATCTCCCCTTTCAGCTTGATGAATTCTAACAAGTCGCCCTGAACGCCCAGCTCCATCACAATGTAGACTTTGCCATTGGACGTTTCGAATATCTCGTAGGTTTTGATGATGGAATGGTGGTTGACTTTGGCTAAGATGTCTATCTCTCTCGGGAGAAACCTTTCCAGAAAATCTGGAGGCGCTTTCTTCCGGTCGATGATTTTGATAGCTACGTCGAACTTCAGCCGTTCCGAGAAGGCTGACTTCACTTTGGCGTAGGAGCCTTCCCCTAAATTCCCGCCCATGATGTAGCCTCTTTTCTTAAGGATAGCAGCATCATCCATGATGCTGTAGGCCGTGGTGATGAGATGTTTGGTCACATGGTTGACGTACGCATTCAGCCATTTAGTGTCTGTTCCATGGTGTGTGGTCATCAGGAGAAGATCCGTTTCCTGCTGTGGAAGCCCGGGGAGGCTGGTTGGAATGGAACCTTGAGCATTGTTGAAAGGATGCTGTTTCCATGTGACATCATAAAGCTGAGAGAAATGCCGGGTGAATTAATCTCCATTGCTTGGGCCCAGCTCACCTCCATGCCAATGGCAAGAGCGTTCTTGCTCGGCCCCATTGGGATGAGGGGGATAGATGGGGAACTCATCAGATTTGCAGATGACCCCAAGCTGGCAGGAATAGCCAACACTCCAGAAGGCAGGCTTAAGATACAGGAGGATCTTGACAGACTTGAACATTGGGTGCTATATCTAACAAAATGAAATTCACTATAGAGAAAAGTAAGGCTTTACATTTAGGCAAGAAAAACCAAATGCACAGGTATAGTATAGGGGGTACCTTGCTCAATAGTAGTAACTGCAAGAGGGATGTCAGAGTCCTAGTGGACAATCACTTAAATATGAGCCAGCCGTGGGCTGCAGCTGCCAAAAAAGCCAACACAGTTCTAGGCTGCATTAACAGAAGGACAGAATCAAGATCATGTGAAGTATTAATACCACTTTACAATGCCTTGGTAAGGCCACACTTGGAATACTGCATCCAGTTTTGGTCACCACGATGTAAAAAATGTTGAGACTCTGGAAAGTGCAGAGAACAGCAACAAAGACGATTAGGGGACTGTAGGCTAAAACATATAAAGAATGTTTGCTGGGACTGGGAAGGTCTAGTTTAATGAAAAGGAGGACTAGGGGTGACATGATAGCAGTCTTTCAATATTTGAGGGGCTGCCACAAAGAGGGGGGGAGGGTCAACCTATTCGGCAGGACAAGAACCAATGGATGGAAATCAATCAAGGAGAGAGTCAACCTAGAACTAAGGAGAAATGTCCTGACAGTTAATACAAGTGGTGGAACAACTTGCCTCCAGATGTTGTGGGTGCTCCAACGCTGGAGATTTTTAGGAAGAGATTGGACAACCACTCATCTGAAATGGCACAGGGTTTCCTGCTTGAGCAGAGGGTTGGACTAGAAGACCTCCAAGGTCCCTTCCAACTCCTGCTATTCTGAGAAATTTAACACTGACTTAGGTCACCTCCGTGAACTGTTAGTAACACAATCCCATTTCCTCGTTTCTGCAATTGAAGGCGTTCCTGTTTTGCAGGGTGCGTGTAAATAAGTCAACCCAAACCTCCCCTTCCTTGAACACTTCCCATTTTTGGAGTAAAAAAAATATATGAGTAGGGTGCCAAACATTTTCAGAAACGAGATTAAGAAATCGAAAAATACCGACGATTACACTTCTCCAGGAGCCAAGGTGCACTCAAGGGAGACTTTATTTGTGTGTTTTTAAAACAATCTCGCCGAAGGAAGTTACATACCTCTAGGCTTTTTTTGTTACAAGCTGCTAATTGAAAAGTGTAAAGAACCCAAAGAAAAAGCACAAGACATTGGCAGATGCAATACAACAGACAGGTCTTCGGCCTCTTAGATGTGACGGTAGATTTTATGCTAGCCCAAGCACCAGTTACGAATTTAGAGACCTTGTTTCAGATCGTTCCATCACACACACACAACCTCCAATCAACGGGTCTATCATCTTTCATTTGGAGAAGATTAACTGAGGGAAAACTCATCCTTTATTTTGTGCCAGTAAGAAATATAGAAATATGGAGACGTTAAAGAGGTCCTGGATCTTCCAAAATAATGGGAAAGGGCTTCGGACAGTCTGTTGCCCCATCCACCCTTCATCTCTTTTCAAAACCTTCCAGAACAGAGCCTTAAAAAGAAATAATTGAGTTTTTGGCATTATTGCAAACCATATTTTTTTTTGGAGGGGGAGATATCTTGAGACGACGTCTCTCTTTCTCTCTTTTTTTTTTTCAGAGGGAAGTCCTTTCCATCTGCTCAGGGAGACTGCTTAGCTTCTCGAGATCCTCGTGCAGTATTTCTTGCTTCACTTGTTCGTTCTCCGAAAACTGTGGACCGGTTTCCTTTCCGAAGAGGGATCGGATCTGGCTCTGATGCTGCGAACATTCGCCTGATTTGGTCAGCACGGAGTCCGAAATGGCTTTGGGTTCCTGCATCCAGATGTGCATCAAGACCTCGTCAATGCAGAGCCGTCGGGTGACGTCAGGCTGAAGCATGTGATAAATGAGGTCCTTGCATTCCACCGAGAGCACTTTGGACCGGGGAAAGTGGACTCTGTGTTCTTTCTGAAGCTTCAGCATTTTTTTAATGTTGGACTCGTCGTAAGGCATGGAGCCACAGACCATGATGAACAACACCACGCCCATACTCCAGATGTCGTAAACCTTGGGCTGGTAGGGGATGCCCTGTAGCACTTCAGGAGCCGCGTAGGCAGCAGACCCACAGAACGTTTTGCTAAGAATGACCCGTCCGTCGTCGTCACGAGACAGGCGTTTGGAGAAGCCGAAATCTGTCAATTTGATGTTGAATTCTTTGTCCAGAAGCAGGTTCTCACATTTCAGGTCCCGGTGAACGATGTCCAACTCGTGGCAATATTTAATGGCGCTGGCTAATTGGTGGAACATCTTACGGGCAATGTCTTCGGGAATGGCCCCTTTCTTCTTAATAAACTCCAGCAGGTCTCCTTGGACTCCGAGCTCGGTGACGATGTACACTTTCCCTTCGGAGGTCTCGAAGATCTCGTAGGTCTTGACGATGCCGTGATGCTTTACCCTGGCCAACATCTCAATCTCCCGAGGGAGAAACTTCTCCAGGAAGTCTCGGGGAGCTTTTTTCTTATCGATGATCTTGACTGCGACGTTACACTTCAACCGTTCGGAATAGGCTGATTTCACTTTGGCGTACGAGCCCTCTCCGAGGTTGATGCCCATAATGTAGCCTCTCTTCTTGAGCACCTCGGCGTCGTCCATTGTCTCTTGAGGCAACCCGGAACGTCAGGTTGACAGGGCATCACCTACCTCTGTCCAGATTCGTGTATGTTTCAGAATGGTGTTTCTCTCCTTAAGTTCAAGGCAGCAGAATTCTTAACATCCTTCCATGATGTCACAAAGCCAAGCCAGTTTTGGTCCTGACTGGAGATAGCTTGGGAGCAAACAAGGGAGCCTACATCGTGGTGACAGGGTGGAGAAGGGATGAACTTCCTAAGTGGATCGGTCAAGTCTCTTGGACATAGTATGTACCTACAGACATGGGCTCCTTTTGCTAACCTCTCATCTTCTGCATACCCATATTTTTGTTTTAGGATTAAGAGCCGCGGTGGTTAGGAGGCAGTACTGCAGGCTACTTCTGTTGACTGCCTGCTACCAGCACTTGGGCAGTTCGATCCTGACCGGCTCAAGGATGACTCAGCCTTCCATCCTTCCGAGGTCGGTAAAATGAGGACCCAGATTGTTGGGGGGGCAAGAGGCTGACTCTGTAAACCGCTTAGAGAGGGCTGGAAAGCATTTGGAAGCGGTATATAAGTCTAAGTCTATATAAGTGTGAATGCTCCTTCCTTCGTTCCTTCTTTCCTCCCTCCCTCCCTCCCTTCCATCCTGCACAGTGGTTAGAATGCAGTGTTGCAGGCTAATTCTCCCTACTGCCAGCAGTTCGATCCTGACCGGCTCAGGGCTGACTCAGCCTTCCATCTTTCCGAGGTTGGTAAAATGAGGACCCAGATTGTTGGGGGAGCAATAAGCTGACCCTGTAAACTGCTTAGAGAGGTCTGCAAAGCACTGTAAAGCGGTATATAAGTCTTACTGCTATTGCAATAAGTGAGTAATTTAGGGAGGACCAAACTTTTCTTTTTGTTTTTTAAATGTTTTAGCGCACGTTGATATCCAGACAGGGCCTGAAATTGGTTTGATCCGAAAAAAGACGCAAGCATCTCTTACTTGTTTGTCGCTGGCGGGTATAATGAGGGATGGCAGAGATACAGCCTGCTCATTTTGAGTGTCAGCAACGGGAACCCAAATTGAACGGAGGGCTATATTTGGTTTAAAGCAATGCATTCAAAGAACTGGAGGGAATGAAATAAGGATAACAAATAGTAATGCAAAACAAGGGCCTGGCCTAAAAGAGTTGAAATATTTTGATGCTACGTGTCTACGGAGATTCTCAGTTGTCCAGGTCATGGTTCTCCCAAAAGTGCTTTTTTTCAAGAGCAGAAGAAGTCTTTGAAAGAAGTCTTTGAAGAAGCTTCTTGGATGAGAAGCAAAACGTTTTCAAGGAAAAACAAAGAAAGTCCAGTTGCCTCTTGAAAAAAAAGCATCTTTGGGCCGCTTGGATACTACCAACACGGAATAGATTTTAAAGCTTGTTTTTAAATAGGCAGGTAAGACGTAACTGAGCTTGGAAGAGGCTGGTGCCACTCCCCAAATTTACCCATTTTCATTTTTTTTCCCAATAACCATTTATATATATTTCGTTTCTGTGTCTTACTCGGTAATCCCGTCTTTCAGAGCTGCAGGCTCACTTAATTGTTGTGTTTTGTTTTTTTTACCCATTTGGCTCATTAAAATTCTTTTTCGTGGAGGTTGTGCAAATGCCGATCGCATTTACATTTGCATCCACTTATAAATCACACTGGGAATTTTGCCGAATCAAAGAGCATAGTTTGAATCCCAAAGAATCGGCAAAACCACCCAGATTATGCTCTGAGGGGAGCTGTCCATGGTTCTGACTTGGTTTTCTCAACCAGCTTTTATAATAAATCAAGTAAGAATTTATATTACAGACATGTCAAACACAAGGCCCGGGGGCCGGATCCGGCCCGCGAAGTGGTTTCATGCGGCCTGCGAAGCCATCCTGGAAACAGTGAGGGAACGGCCCCCACTGCCTTGGCCCTGGCCCAGAGACCCTCCTTCCGCCAGAGACCCTCAGATCTGTCCCACTCCTGCCCAGGCCCCCATAGGCACCCTTGATGCGAACGATGTAGAGCTGGCCACGCCCACCCAGTAGGCCATACGCACTCTAGCCACGCCCACCCAGTAGGCCACGCCCACCCAGTAGGCCACACCCACCCAGCCCCTTGAGGGCAACCGCAATGCTGATGCGGCCCTCAATGAAATTGAGTTTGACACCCTTGTTATATACCATACGCATGTATGAATACATGCTAAGGTCAGTCACGATAGGAGCTTCACGCTGAGCCAATATTTTACTGTCGTGTTCCCCTGAAAATAAGAGACCTTTTTCTGAACGGTTGTTAAGTGAAGCACTCTCCGTAGAATGCAGGAACAACAGTTCTGGCCTAATAGTTTTCTTTCCTTAAGATCCCTCTCAAGGGGAAAACACCCAGTTGGGACCAAAGTTGCATACCAATGAAGCACAGCCACCTCCTTGATTGGCACATCAAAGCTCTGATAAACACACCTGTGAGGGGAAGGATTCTTTTTTTAAGGAAATCAGCCATTCCAGCTCGGAGTGTCTCAAACAGCTCTTGGGAGCAGAGCTTTGAAATGTCCACCATCCTAGGCAATGAGGAACATTTCCCGTCTCTGCAGGGAGATGCTAAATCTTCCCCGCGAAAGGTGACATTCCTTCTCCATTAAGTTTTGCAAAATTATTCGGAAGGGACTTTGGCTTCAAGGGAGAGCCGTTATAAACCCAGCTGCAGACATGCACGCAACCGGAGCAATCTGTCATGGATTTTTGGGCAGGCACACAATATTCAGAGGAGAATCATAATTCGTGCAATAAGAGACAAATGCATTCGTTAGAAGACTCAGCTTTGGCCGGGCAAATTTGTCATTCCAATCCTGCCTCGGTTGGCCGACCAGAGAATAACCTGGGTCTTTTCCCCACACTGAATCCTGACTCTTTTGAGGGTTGCGGTGAAAATGGAAATGCCAATGGGTGCCTAAATAAGAGTTCCTTGCAGGATGAGTAAAAGAAGAAGGAAACTTTAATCAGAAGAAACTCAATGGGAGCAAATTTGGATTTGCTGTGTTCTTCCTTTAGTTTTGTTGTTCTCTCTCCTTCCAAGCTTCCACCCTTATGGTAGGGATGGAGAGAGACCACCCAGCTCATCAGTTACCATTATGGGCCACAGAGGTTTGATTTTAGTTTTTCCCCTGAGGGCAACGACTAAGCCGTTAAGGCAGGGGTGTCAAACTCAATTTCATTGAGGGCCGCATCAGCATTGCGGTTGCCCTCAGGGGGCCGGGTGGGTATGGCCAGGGTGGGCATGGCCTACTGGGTGGGCGTGGCTAGAGTGTGTATGGCCTGGATGGGCATGGTCAGCTCTACATTGTTCGCATCAAGGGTGCCTATGGGGGCCTGGGCAGGAGTGGGAGAGATCTGAGGGTCTCTGGCAGAAGGAGGGTCTCTGGGCCAGGGCCAAGGCAGCGGGGGCCGTTCCCTCACTGTTTCCAGGATGGCTTTGCGGGCCACATGAAACCACTTCGCGGGCCGGATCCGGCCCCCGGGCCTTGTGTTTGACATGCGCTAAGGTGATCTCTTGCAATCACGGGGGGCTTTTAAGAAGAGACTGGACAGCCATTTGTCTGAAATGGTTTGGGTCTCCAGCTTGAGCAGGGGGTCCTCCAAGGTCCCTTCCAACTCTGACGACTTTCTATCTATGTTCTGTTCCAAATTAAATTATACGCGATAGGTGCATTGGAGAGCAAGAGTGTTCCAGGGCTTTCAAACGGACGGGTTTACAGTTGGGTGTTGGCAATGTCTTTTCACTGATGGCTGAGTTCTAAAGAACTGTGTTGTGTGCAGGTAATCCTCAACTTATAATTGCTTTTTTATTATATTTATTAAATTGTTAGGCTGCCCATCTCCGCTACAAGGTGACTCTTCGTTTAGCGAGCGTTCGAAATTACAGCGGGGCTGAAAGAAGCGAATAAATGACCGGTCCTCGCACTTAGGACAGTTGCAACCATTGTAAATGGTTACTGATCATTAAGTGCCTGAATTTTAAGGACGTGACCAGAGGGGAAAATGTTGTGAGGGTTGTAAGTGCGAGGACAGGTCCTTCCCCGCCCCCCCAGTGCGGTTGTAACTTCAAACGGTCACTAAATGAATGGATGTAAATCGAGGACTACCCGTGTACACAAATTAAATAGAGAATGGTGCAACAAGGAGAACGCTGCAAAAGGGCTGCTCAAGGAAAAGATTTTCAGGTTTACTGCATTTCTGCAAAGCAATAAGTATTCCGGATAACATTTAAGGTTTGCACTTTACCATCTGGCTAATCTCGCAGTTTGAAGGACTTGAGGTGCTTGCCTTGGACCCAAGGGTGGTTCAGAACCTCTTCGATCCGTAGCCGGTGAGAAACGTCCGGCTGAAGCATGTGGAAAATCAGATCTTTGCATTCCAGGCTCAGAACCTCGGGGAAAAGGATCCGATGCTCCTTCTGCAGGCGAAGCATCCTTTTGATGTTGGAATCGTCGTAAGGCATGAATCCAGAGACCATGACGTACAGGATCACCCCTAAGCTCCACATGTCGTAAACTTTGGGGTGATAGGGAATCCCCTGGATCACTTCCGGTGCTGCGTAAGCCGCCGAGCCACAGAAAGTCTCGCTGGGTAAGATTCTACCATTCCCGTCTCGGAAACAGCGCTTGGAAAAGCCGAAATCCGACAGCTTGACGTTCATGTCCTTGTCAAGGAGGATATTGTCACACTTCAGGTCGCGGTGGACCACGTCTAAATCGTGGCAATATTTGACCGCACAGCACAGCTGACGGAACATCCGACACGCCACTTCTTCCGGCAGGCCCCGATTGCTCTTAATAAACTCCAGTAAGTCGCCCTGGACCCCAAGTTCCATCACAATGTAGACTTTTCCGGCCGTTTCAAATATCTCGTAGATTTTGATGATGGAGCAGTGGTTGACGGTCGACAAGATCTCCAGCTCCCGAGGGAGGAATTTCTCCAGGAACTCACTGGGCACCTTCCTCCGGTCTGTGATTTTCACCGCCACGTTGATTTTCAGACGCTCCGAGTAAGCCGACTTCACTTTGGCGAAGGAACTCTCGCCCAAGGTACTGCCCAGAATGTAACCCTTTTTCTTAAGCACAGCACCATCGTCCATGATGCCAAGGGTGGGGCGTGCCAAGCTCCCATCTGAACTGTCATTTAGTGGCACGTTCCTTGAGGTGGGGACAGGGCCATCTGAAGGGGGCTCCAGGCTAGGCTGCCCTGGAGTCTCCCAGCAGTGTTTTGAAGAGCTGAGGTCATCGGATGACATCACAAGGGCAACACTGGGAGGATGTTGTTAAAGGACTTGGATAAGAAAATACACACACACACACACACACACACACACACACGGCCGGCACACGGTCTTTCACAAAAGAAGTGGAACCCACTGCCTTTGCTGGAAGAACAGTTGCTGGAACCGGGTATGTCTAGTTCAGGGGTCGGCAACCTCGGCTCTTTTATGACTCGTGGACTTCAACTCCCAGAATTCCTGAGCCAGCAATGCTGGCTCAGGAATTCTGGGATTTGAAGTCCACGAGTCATAAAAGAGCCGAGGTTGCCGACCCCTGGTCTAGTTTAATGGAAAGCAGGAAACAAGGCTGACATGATAGCCATCTTCCAACATTTGAGGGGCTGCCCTAAAGAAGGGGTGGGGGTGGGCTGTCAATCTATTTCCCAAAGCTCCAGAAGGCAGGAGAAGCTATGGATGGGAACTAATCAAGGAGAGAAGCAACCTGGAATTAAGGAGAAACTTCCCAACAGCGAGAACAATTAACCAGTGGAACAGCTTGCCACCAGACGTTGTGGGTGCTCCATCCCCTGGAAGAGACTGGACAGCCACTTGTCTCAAATTGTGCAGGGTCTCCTGCTTGAGCAGGGGGCTGGACTAGAAGACCTCCAAGGTCCCTTCCAGCTCTGTTCCGATTGATTGAACCTACGTGCCCGTAATAATCCTGCAACTGAGTACCAGTAAAAAGGCTGGGTTTGTCTTCTTGGCTGCACCCCAGAGTTGACAAGTGATGAGAGTGCTTGCATTTATTATCTTTACAATACACTGCTCCAAAGGAGAGGAGGATCCACCTATTCTCCAAAATAAATAAATAAATAAATAAATAAATAAATAAATAAATAAATAAATAAATAAATCCCATTAATAAATAAATAAAAAAAATAAAAAAAAACAAGACTGGGCAGTCATTTCTCCGGGATGGTATAGGAGGGTCTCCTGCTTGAGCGGGGGGGGGGAGAGGAAGGGGGGGCTGGACTAGAAGACCTCCGAGGTCCCTTTCCAGCTCCTATTCTGATTCGGCTGACCGACGGGGGAGGGGCCAGAGCGGCTTCGAGGGCCCCGCCCTCCCCGCCGCCGCTGCGCGCGCCGCCTCCTTCGCCACGCCCCCCTATGGTAATGAATCCCTCCGCCTGGCTCCGCCCCCGGCCCGCCGATTGGCCGCGCGGCGGCGGGGCGGGGAGCGGCGGGGCGATGCGGCCGCCATCTTGCGAGCGGAGCTGCGGGCGGGCGGACCCCGTTAGCGAGGCGGCTGAGGGGACTGAGGCGGCGGCGGCTGAGGCTGAGGCGGCGGCGGAGGCCTCGCTGGCTCCCGGAGGCGGCGCGGCGGCGGCGGCGGCGGCCCTCCCCCTTGTCTTCTCCCGCCCCGCGGGGTTGATGTGGCTGCGCTGGCGGAGGATGAACGGAGGATAAATGGTGCCCAAGGCGGACAGCGGCACCTTCCTCCTCCTCTTCCTCCTCGTGCTCAGCATCACCGAGCCGCTGCGGCCAGGTACGGGCGGGCGCAGGACGGAGGGAGGGAGGGAGGGAGGATTGCGGCGCCCCCACGGCCCTTGGAGAGCCGGGACTACATCGCCCATCCTCCCCAGCTCGCAGGGCACGGGGGGGGGCTTCCCTGAAAGCCCCCTGGATCTGTCCCATCATTCCCAGCGCTCCCCCCCCAACTTGGTATTACATGGCTCATAAGCCACCCCCTGCCCTTCGGATGGGTCCTGGCTCCTTCCACCCTCTGGAGAGGAAGGACTACATCGCCCATCATCATTAGGTCGCAGGACACGGAGGGTGGGTCTTAGGGAGGTGAGGTGGCCCTTCCCTGAAGGCCCCTAGACCTGTCCCATCATCCCCAGCGCCCCCCTGAGGGGTTCCCAGGTGTTGGGAGGGGAGCAGATCCTCTCCTCCCCCCACCCCAATTGGTATTACATGGCTCATAAGCCACCCCCGACCCTTCAGATGGGTCCTGGCTTCTGTCCCCCTCTAGAGAGGTGGGACTACATTGCCCATGCGCCCAAGGTCCTCCAGTTTTGTTGTTCTGTGCTTCCAGTAATCCCCAGCACCCCCTGGAGGGGGTTTCCAGGTGTTGGGGTCCCCCAGATCCTCTCTCCTCCCCCCACCCCACTTGGTATTACATTGCTCATAAGCCACCCCCGGCCCTTCAGATGGGTCCTGGCTCCTGTCCCCCTCTAGAGAGGTGGGACTACATTTCCCATGCGCCCAAGGTCCTCCGGCTCCCTTGGTTCTTGCTTGTGCTCCCAGCTTCCGTTCCCATTGATCCCCCCACCCCATTTAGCTTCCCCCCCCTTGGGCCAGGACCCCGGGGTCCCACTGCTAGGACCTAGAGAAAGGTCTTCTCCGTAGAGACTTCAGGGTGATTGAGGACACATCAGGAGGAGAAGGTGGCCTCGAATCCAGGATGGGCACCATGGGTTCTGTAGGCCCTTGAGGTTGGAGGACTTCCTTTGGGAGCATGACGGGGTGACCACTTTGGGGGTGACCCCTTTGGGGGCTCAAGAAGGACCTCTTTCTCCTCCGAGAAGTGACAACATGGCGAAGTTTATTTCAGTGCATGGGGGTCTGTTTCTACAAGGACCGGATGGATAGATTGTCCAGAACTTTTGCAAGATTTTCTGGGAATCCCGATTGGTGTTTCCCTAACGCGGTTATCCTTGCTCACGAACAGTTTTGCAGCTCGGGTCACACAACCTGCTTAAGTTTGCTTTGGTTTTGGTTTGTTTTTTTTCTTGTGTGTGTGTGTGTGTGTAGCAAAGCAAGTTGTGTGAAGCCAGATAGATCGTTTTGGTTAATTTCGGAGTTGGTGTGTTTTGCCAGGCTAGAAAATGTATTAATTCACTAAGCAGATTAAGGCTATGCAGCCAACCCTGGAGAATTTGGATTAAAGGGGCTGTCTTAACCCCTTTCATTGTTTCCCAGCAACTGTTGAAGTAAATTGCAAATATTTGGGTGATGAGGTGGTACTAGTTGGCTGAAGCAGATAGTCTGATTTAAGAATAGGAGCTGTTGTAGCACCCTAGAAATGACTGAGCGTTGGAAGTACTTACTGGAGAGACGCAGCTGGATTGTGCATAGAAGCTCTTGCGATGTGGGTGTGTCCGGTGTTATCCAAAACCATATCTAAATCATCTGAGGCATTAACCTGTGTGAATCAGTCCTGCATCTATGGATCTTGCAAATAATTGGGCTTTCCCTTACCGAAACAATGGGATGCGCTTGCCATCTACAATGCTTGCAATTACAAGCTTTTGAAAAAAGCTGGGAAGAAGTCCTTGAAAAGAAAAAAAGTCTCCTTTTTAAAAAAAAAACAAACAAAAAAACTTTGGAAAGGGGGAAAGATTATCTTGAGATTTTCAATATGTCAAGATCGGAACATGTACCCCCCAAAAAAGTCAACTTTCAATTGCCCAGAAAGGAAAAGAGTTTCAGAAGTATAAATACTTGGGCCGTAAAAAACATGTGACGAATTTTTACGTAAGGTAGAAAAGAGAAGTGATCTGGGAGGTTACACTTCTTAAGAAAAGGAGAACTAAAAATGACGGTCAAGAAAAATAAAGCATAGAGAAGTATTGCGACTTATGGAAGGGACTGTGAAAAAACAACAACGAAAAACCTCTCCAGAAATGTCCTTGAGTTAAGGAGAGCAAAGCATAACAAGTTGCCTGATTTTTGTTGTTGTTGTGATTTCCAAGAACTTGTATGTGTTTAATGTTTTGTTATCTTTTGGCTGCCACAGGTTTCTTAGTGATTTCATTCTGAGATATTTTTTTATTGACTCCTCAGGCAAAAAAAAAAAAAGACCTCACAGGGAGAAATGAGCCTGGTTTTGTGTGTGTGTGTGTGTGTGTGTGTGTGTGTGTGTGTGTGTGTAAAAGAGAAAGAACAGAGGCCATGGTGCATTGGTGCATAATTGCAGGTCACGTTAACCTCTCGTGGTAGAAGGTGTGTGTAATGCTGCTGTTCTGAAGTTGAGTCTCTCCAGCCACCCATTTGGGTAAGCCTCTGGGTGGTTTATGAGGATTAAAACAACAATATAAACAGTGCTGTGCTGATCGTGGGAGTAAGGGGAATATAATTACAACAGTGGAGGCAGGCCCAGTGGTGGCTTCATTTAATGCCCTCTTCCGAGTGCTTTGGAACAGGAAACGGTAGGATCAGGCCTGCATGGATACGGAGAGGAGGAATAACATTGCTCTAGAGCTGGGGTGTCCAACTTTGGCCACTTTAAAACTAGTGGACTTCCAGTTCCCAGGATTTCCCCAGCCATTCTGGGAGTGGGAAGTCGACGGGTCTTAAAAGTTGCCGAGGTTGGACAACCCTGCTCTAGAAGGTGGGTAGCACGGCGGAGAACTAATTGGCGTGGTCCCTCAAAATATTCGGGTCAGATCGTACCGTAAACAGAAAGACTAGAAGTGAAATGCTGCAAACGCGCATATTGAAAAACAATCCGTACTTTTTTTTTTAGGGGGGCGTTGAAGATAATTGATTGTAACCTACAGATTGGTCCAACGTGGGAATGAGCGGTTAGCTGATGTTTCTCTATGGTTGAGAGTGATTGACCCAATTTTCCCTCCAGCCAGCTCTTGAACTTAAGGAATAGAAGCTCGGTCTTCCTGTCTGGCATCTTCATCGCTACACACAGAGTTTGGGGCTGAGACAGGGACTGGCTTAGTTATAAAGCGAACTTCTAGGAGGGTTAGGACTGATGTCTCTCTGGTCCTAGTCTTAACGTCCTCACTATTGGGTCATTTTGTGTCTTGCGTTAAGAGGGACTAGCTGAAAGTCATCAAGGGAGGTTGAGAGGGGACTAGAACTGGGACCCTAGCAAAGCTAGACCTTTGCTGTGTATAGTATGTTTTGAATATGTGTTATGGATGTGTACACTTTGACAGGAAGCAACTAAATCTCATTTTTAATGTGTGCCATTGTGCCCAAAGGAAAACAAAATGACAATAAAGGTTATCTAAATCTAATATACCATACTGTCTGCTATCTGCTTGCCTTGCCTGTCGGTCCATCCATCCATCTTTATCATCGATCATCTTTCTCTCTCTCTCTCTCTCTCTCTCTCTCTCTCTAATTTGAATAATAATAAAGTTGGAAGGGACTTTGGAGGTCATCTAGTCCAACCCCCTGCTCAGGCAGGAAACCCTATCATTTCAGGCAAATGGCTGTCCAGTCTCTTCTTAAAAACTTCCATTGTTGGAGCATTCACCACTTCTGGAGGCAAGGAATTCCACTGGTTAATTGTTTTCACTGTCAGGAAATTTCTCCTTAGTTCCAGGTTGCTTCTGTCCTTGATGAGTTTCCACACGTTGCCTCATCATCATCATCATCATCATCATCATCATCATCATCATCATCATAGTTGGAAGGGACCTTGGAGGTCATCTAGTCCTATCTGTCTGTCTGTCTATTTGTCTGTCTGTCTGTCTGTCTGTCTGTCTATCTATCTATCTATCTATCTATCTATCTATCTATCTATCTATCTATCTATCTCTATCTATCTATCTATCTCTATCTATCTATCTATCTATCTATCTATCTATCTATCTATCTATCTATCTATCTATCTATCTATCTATCATCTATCTATCTATCTATCTATCTATCTATCTATCTATCTAATCTATCATACATTCTCTCTCTCTCTCTCTCTCTCTCTCTCTCTCTCTCTCTCTCTCTCTCTCTCCACCCCTCTCTTTCTCAAACCTTTTTTGTAATTATGAGTAGCAAATACATTGCAATATGATAGAGTTGTATCCCAGATGCATTTTTGGCCTGAGCATGAAATAAGGAAGAAGAAACTCCCAGAGGTGAAGAATGATTTTTAAAATTCATCTGTTTTGTGAAACTATTTTTGCCATATATATAACCTGGCTGCCAGTTGGATTTAACAGGACTGCAGCGCTCTTGTAAACAAGAATCTTGGATTTGAATGATGAGCTTATACAGAGCAAGTTGGCTCTTGCTGGTTGATGTAATCCTGTGTTTTGTGTAACATTTAAGACCTAATCATAACATTAAACTTCTTTCCAACTTGCCTTAGTTTGTTTTGAAGATTATCTTAGAGAGAGAGAGAGAGAGAGGCTGCTGAACTGTTACATTGTCACTGGCTTCTTTGGTGTTTTTTCCTGTTTGTTTTTGCAAAGTTGATCTTAAAAAAAGAGAAACCTTGCATACACAACCTTGTAGTTAGAAACTTTAAGCGGAGCAACCAGAACAAACAAGGAGGAACCTACTTGAGGACCTGTGATTGCAACTGGAAAATGGGGGCCTCCAATCCTGATTGAATTTGGGGGGGAAACCTTCATCCTACAAGGCTCCCCATTTTCACTTTGGGAGAGGCAAGCTGCATTTTCAAATGGGAATCCACTTGCCTCTTTGGCAGGACCAGCGATTAAAGTGCCAGCTGCCCAGTTTCTAGGTGTGTCGTACATATACGTAAAGCAGAGAAGATCCTTATCTAACAGGTGAAATTAAACGAAAAAACCCCCCCAAAGCTTTGAATTTGCTTGTGTGCTGGGTTCATATGACATCCTGTTCCACATGGGTTTATTTCTCAATTGAACTTGGGGATCCCACGACCTGGGACACTGCAACCGTCATAAATATGAGTCAGTTGCCAAGCATCTGAATTTTGATCCCAGGACCGTGGGGATGCTGCACCGGTCGCTAAGTGTGGAAAAAATGGTCATAAGTCATTTTTTTTTCAATGTCGTAACTTTCAACGAACTGTTGTAAGTTACGGAGTACCTGCATTGTTTCTTTTTTAACACAATCCTCTGGAGTTTCTTTATAAAAAAAAGTTAACTTTTAAACCTGTTCCTCTGTGCCTTTTTTTAAACAGGCGTTCCCAAGCTTAGTTGGGTTGCAGAGATAGAAAAATGGTTGGCCTCCGATTTCTTGAACCAAACAGTCTCTTTCTGCTTTATCTTGGCAGTTCAGAGTAAATATTAATTAACTGTATCCCAAAAGGCTCAAAGCTTCTTTTTTTTTTGTTCTGTGGTAGTTTTCCAACGGAATAGTTTGAAGGACTTTTTTTAAAAAATGTTATTTGTTCAGTTCATCTTTTGCTTCTGTTCAGATGTTCAAGGCAGTGTACAGAATATTCCCTCTTGATAAGGCCGAGGGAGAGAGACTGGTCCAAGGCCATCAGGAAGACTTTATGTTTGTGGTGGTGGAGAATCTGGGCCTCTACGTTGCTAGCCAGTTTCTTTATTACAGCATCCCAGTTCTTTCTTTTTATACAGTAATAGTGGAATGGGTGAAGTGTGCATCGAGGTTTTCTGAATAACGAAGCTGGACGAACGCTGCAGTGGGCTGATGCCTCCTTAAGTAACACCAGCTGCCTGCAATTAGTGCAGGTTCGAGTCCCACCAGGCTCAAGGTTGACTCAGCCTCCCATCCTTCCGAGGTAGGTAAAATGAGGACCCAGATTGTTGGGGGCAATTAAGCTGACTTTGTAATAATGCCGCTTGGTGTGTGTGTGTGTGTGAAAGCCCTAATAAGCAGGCATATACAGTTGCAAGAAAAAGTATGTGAACCCTTTGGGATTATGTAGTTTTTTGCATGAATTGGCCATAAAATGCCCTCTAAACATCATGTAAGTCACCACAATAGAAAAACACAGTCTGCTTAAAATAATACTACACAAACATTAGCTGTTGTCAAGTTTTAATTGAAGATAAGATGGAAACATTCACAATGCAGGGTGGAAAAAGTATGTGAACCTTTGGACTTAATAACTGGTTGACCCTCCTTTGGCAGCAATAACCTCAACCAAACGTTTCCTGTAGTTGCAGATCAGACCTGCACAACGATCTGGAGTAATTTTGGACCACTCCTCTGCACAAAACTGTTTCAGTGTAGCAATATTCTTGGGATGTCTGGTGTGAATCGCTCTCTTAAGGTCATGCCACAGCATTTCAATCGGGTTGAGGTCAGGACTCTGACTGGGCCACTCCAGAACGTGTATTCTGTTCTGTTGAAGCCATTGTTTTGTTGAATTACTTGTATGCTTTGGGTCATTGTCCTGTTGCATCACCCATCCTCTGCGGAGCTCCAGTGGCGGACAGATGGTCGTACGTTTTCCTGCAAAATGTCCTGATAAACTCTGGAATACATTTTCCCATCAATGACAACAATCTGCCCAGGCCCTGAGGCAGCAAAGCAACCCCAAACCATGATGCTCCCTCCGCCATGTTTTACTTTGGGGATGAGGTTTTGATGTTGTTGTGCTGTGCCATTTTTTCTCCACACATAGTGTTGTGTGTTTTTCCCAGACAACTCAATTTTGGTTTCATCTGTCCATGTTTGAAGTTTGCAAAAGAGCACCTGGATGTTCCACAGCATTACTGGCAAAATATACTGTGGACAGATGAAACCAAAATTGAGTTGTCTGGGAAAAACACACAACACTATGTGTGGAGAAAAAATGGCACAGCACAGCAACATCAAAACCTCATCCCCAAAGTAAAACATGGCGGAGGGAGCATCATGGTTTGGGGCTGCTTTGCTGCCTCAGGGCCTGGGCAGATTGTTGTCATTGATGGGAAAATGTATTCCAGAGTTTATCAGGACATTTTGCAGGAAAACGTACGACCATCTGTCCGCCACTGGAGCTCCGCAGAGGATGGGTGATGCAACAGGACAATGACCCAAAGCATACAAGTAATTCAACAAAACAATGGCTTCAACAGAACAGAATACGCCTTCTGGAGTGGCCCAGTCAAGAGTCCTGACCTCAACCTGATTGAAATGCTGTGGCATGACCTTAAGAGAGCGATTCACACCAGACATCCCAAGAATATTGCTACACTGAAACAGTTTTGTGCAGAGGAGTGGTCCAAAATTACTCCAGATCGTTGTGCAGGTCTGATCTGCAACTACAGGAAACGTTTGGTTGAGGTTATTGCTGCCAAAGGAGGGTCAACCAGTTATTAAGTCCAAAGGTTCACATACTTTTTCCACCCTGCATTGTGAATGTTTCCATCTTATCTTCAATTAAAACTTGACAACAGCTAATGTTTGTGTAGTATTATTTTAAGCAGACTGTGTTTTTCTATTGTGGTGACTTACATGACATTTAGAGCGCATTTTATGGCCAATTCATGCAAAAAACCACATAATCCCAAAGGGTTCACATACTTTTTCTTGCAACTGTACATAGAATGAAGGCTACTGCTAAGCTTGTAAGCCGCCCTGAGTCTTCGGAGAAGGGCGGGATATAAATGGAATTAAAATACATAAATAAAATAAATAATAATTTCAGCTCTTTGAAAGCCACACTTTGCATCATTCCTGCACCGTTTCCCCCCCACACACTTGACAATTCCTTGTGTCATCCCATGACACAAGATGTGTACAGGGAGTCCTTGACTTACCACCACAAACTGAGTCCCAAATTCCTGTTGCTAAGCCAAACTCTTGCTAAGGGGTTTTTGCCCCTTTTACGACCGACCTTTCTTGCCGCAGTTGTTAAGTGAACCCCTTGCGGTTGTTAAATTAGCGACCAGGTCGTGAAGTGAATTTGGCTTGCCCATTGGCTTTGCTTGTCAGAAGGTCACAAAAGGGGGGGGGAAATCACGTGACCCCGAGACGCTGCAGGGGTCATGAATACGAACCCGTTGCCAAGTGTCTCAGTTTTCATCCCGTGACCGCAGGGAGGCTGCAATGGTCGTAAAATGTGAAAATGTCATAAGTCGCTTTTCCCCAGGGCCTGTTCTGAACCAGCCCTCTTCTCGCACCCCTAATCAAAAGAAGAGTCTGGAAAGCGTCCAAGACCAAAAGGCTTCTGCCAAGTTTTAATTACACTGTTACAAGAATACAAGAGCTTGACTTCTCAAACGGAAAAGTTGCTTTCAGCAACCAGCCCCTCCCCAAACACTTCTTTTATAGAGAGCTCAGGGCGTGGTCTCCCTGTGCCTCCTCCCGAGGAGTCCCATAGCCTTTCTTTGTTTGTCCCTGCTCGTCTGCCTCCTGCGTCGGGCGTCCTTGAACAGGGCCAGCTGTGGGTCATCATCCTCCGCACTCTCGGGCTCACACAGCTGAGAAGAGGTCCCCGGCTGAGGACTCTGCAAAGCCTCCAAACCATCATCAGCCGGTTCGTCTCCCTCCTCCCCCTCATCTGAGTCCTCCGATACATCGGAGCCGGCTGTCGGACCCACAGGCTGGCCCTGAGTCACAACAGGGCCGTTGTAACTTTGAATGGTCACTAAGTGAAATATTGCAAGTTGAGGGCTACTTGCCTATGGTTTTGTGTCCAGGATGTGGGAAGTCCTGCCTTTGGCAACGGTCCTTAGCTGTCTTTGAGAATTGATCCAACCTTTGGTTTTCCTCCGGCAGATCTGCTTACTTGGACTTGCTCAGGGTGTCTGGTGCAAACGTGTTTTCTCAGATAGTACCAATAAATAAATAGATAAATAAATAGATAAATGCCAGGAGAAAGAAAGAAAGCTTCTTTCCATAGAAAATAGGGTCAGAAAAGGATTTTCTGAGGGTACAATTCCATGAGGCCTGTATTCCAGGTAATCCTCAATTTACAACCGTTCCTTTACTGACCGCTCCAAGTTACAACGGCACTGGAAAAAAGCGACTTACGACCGTGTACTTCACACTTAATGACCGTGGCAGCGTCCCCAACGGTCGCCTGATCAAAATTCAGAACGCTCGGCAACGGACTCCTGTTTACGATGGTCGCACCATCCTGGAGCAAAGTCAATGTTGAGGCCAGATTCACTTCATGACCGCGTTAGTAACTGAACAACTGCAGCGATTCGCTTAACAAACGGTGGCCAGGAAGGCTATTAAAAAACAGGGCAAAAAACTCAATTGTGGTCGTAAGTCAAGGACCGCCTGTCCTTAGCTCCTGCCCTGCTAATTTATTGCCCCAGCCTTTTCTCTCTGCATCCAGATGTCCCCCCCCCCTCTCCCCCAGGATGTGATCTTTCGGACCCCGAGGAACACAGCTTGTTCCCGGAAGGGCGAGAGAATGTTGAAAGCGCCTCTGCCCAGCAGAAGGAAAGGGAATATTCGGAGTTGAAAGATAAGAGATACCCAAGTGAGAGTGAGATTTAGCCTTGAGTGAGGAATCTTTTTGCGCTCACTCTCTCTCTCTCTCCCCGAGTCCCAAAACAATTAGCTTGCTTTTGTGAGTGCAGAGTTACCTCCTGGGATGTATATTAAGTGAAAATAACAAATCAAAGCCAAACGGAGAATACACACAAAAGCAGCCGATATTAAAGCTCTGAAGTCTTATATTTTCTTACGCTAATAAAACCGGGCTAGCAGAAGAGAGGTTTATACTGTAGGTTTTTTTTAAAAAAAAAATAAATAAATAATGTATGTCCCTGGATAGTTGTAAAGGTGATTTCATATTCCCCCAATTTTTTTTTACCCTGGTGCATTAGGAATTTGCAGTATTTGGAGGGTCTGATGGGCATATTTGGGCTCTCACAACATACCCGCAGTCTTCGTTTGCGAGAAAGCAAAAACGCCTCTCGCCATTTCTGTCTCCCGCGCAGATCATCATCTTTTCACGCTTCCCTTTTCCAATCTGAGCACTCCAGTCGATGAGCAACCCTGACGTTTTGACTTGACAGATATTTTATCCGTTGTGTTTACAGTTCCCTTTTCTACCCACTTGGCACGGCCTTGCTGACTTTTTCTTCCCTGTGTGGTTTTCCCCTGAAATGATTACGTAGCAAGAAAGATACTTAAGAGGCGCTGTAATTCCACCCACGTTCTTAGGCCACGCGTCCCCCCAAAGGGTGAAGCACGGTCCGTGGCTGACCAGATGGCCCACTTTGTGTAACATGGGACATTCGATACAGGTAACCCTCCGCTGATGACCGCAAGCGAGCCCAAAATTTCCATCGCTAAGCAAGACGGTGGTTAAGTGAGTTTCGCCCCATTTTACGACCTCCCTTGCCCCAGTTGCTAAGTAAATCATGTCGGTGGTTAATAACGCGGTTGGAGAATGAATCTGGCTTCCCCATTGACTTGGCTTGCTGGAAGATCGCAACCGGGGATCGTGTGGGCACTGCAACCATCACGAATATGAGCCAGTGGCCAAGCATCCACCTTTTGATCGCGTGAACAGAGGGGACTCTTCACTGGTCACAAGTGTTGAAAAACAGTCCCTACGTCCCTTTTCCCAGTGCCTTTGTAACTTTGAAAGGCCATTCCACGAAAGACCCCCAGTGATGTTAGGAAAGATTGAAGGCAAAATGAGAAGCAGTCGGCAGAGGAGGAGATGGTTAGGTAGGGTCATCAACGCAGTGAGCATGAATTTGGGCAGACTCAAGGGGACCGTGGATGACAGCCTCCCTTCCCCCGGCATGCTGGGGTCCATGGGGTCGTGAAAAGTCGGACAAAACGTAGAAACTGACCCACAAAGATCTGGATGGACAATCTGTTTGGAGCGGTGAGACTTTAGAGTAGCGCGCTGCATTCTTGGCTGTTGCGTAGGGCAGCTTAATGTATTTTTCGACTTCCTTTTCTCACACCTGATCCCATGAGGATGGAAGATCTAATTGGTCTGGTCTGAAGGCCTCTTAACCTTCTGAGTAACTGCACAAACCACAGCCTGCCTTGTAAATTTCAGAACAGCTCATTAAACGGCTGAGATGTCTGAAGGGTTTAGCTTGTATAGGCTGGGGCTTTATGGAGTAACTAACCTCCTTCTAGTATGTTTCATGGCCTCTTGGCCTCACTTTTTAAAGAAGGGGTTTTAAGTCTCTCCTCATCTTTGTCAACCGAAAGTAAAAGGCTGATTAAACCTCTGCTCCACATACTCAGCAATCCCAGGTTAAACCTTGGCTTCTGCGCATAATCTGAAGCCTTGGGAAATTGCTGCTGAAAATGTGGCATCGGTTGAGACCTTGCGCTTTGCAATTTGTAAACATTTGTTGAAAAAAAAATCAAGGCTGTAGCAAATTTAAAAAGAGTCAGGATTGGGCTTGTTATCAGTTGTTATCAAACTCAAATGCTTGGTCAGGTCTGTTTCCTTTTATTCATTTTTTTTAAAAAAACTGATGGTTGTGTGCTGTTTACTCCGCAGAATTCTTTTTGGTTACATCTTTAAAACTGTATTTATTATAAAATATCGATGTGTTATTTTGAATAAACTTTGCTACGGTTTAAGATCAGCAATATCTTAGGGAAACGTAACTAAATTATTAAATTAAATTAAATTAAATTAAAATTAGAGGACAGTAGACATGGCAGTGTTATAGTAATGAGCTACATTAATCCAATCCCAACAGAGAATGGTTGCAGGAATTGGGTATGTCTGCTCTAGTGAAAAGAAGGACTAGGGGGGTCTGAGGGGCTGCCACAAAGAAGAGGGGGGTCAGCCTATTTTCCAAAGCACCTGAAAGCAGGACAAGAAGCAGTGGATGGACACTAATCATGGAGAGAAGCAACCTGAAATTAAGGAGAAACTTTCTGACAGTGAGAACAATTAACCAGTGGAATGGCTTGCCTCCAGAAGTTGTGGATGCTCCATCACTGGAGGTTTTTAAGAAGAGACTGGACAGTCGTTTGTCTGAAATAGTATAGGCTCTCTTACTTAAGCAGTGGGCTGGACTAGAAGACCTCCAAGGTCCCTTCCTACTGTGTTATTCTGGTAAGTTTGCTAGTTCTTTAGGATTACCACAAAATCTGTTTCCATGTTTTGGACATTGTAATATTTGAAACTAATCTGCGTTCCTTAGGCTAATTAACAGTGGCTTTCAATGGGAGAGCAGTCTATGTTTCTTCTCCACACTTCTTATAGTAAGATTAATAGGACTAGAACATTGTCTTATTTAACGACCAATGTGATCAAGGCAGGTCATCTTTCATCCATTGAGTGCGCAGATTTTTTTTTTTTGAAATTATAGCTGCCAAGGGCATATGCATATTTTACATGTTCCTTTCGAGAACTATTACTGAAGAGTCGGAGTTTTATCAGAAATAGGTTAGTTTTGTAAAATATTAATTTACAAGGCACCAGCACTGGGCTTCTGTTGTCTAGGGTCCATGTCTGTTTCTAGCAAGTCATACCCATTGCTGTTTAATCACATTGCCCCACTAATGCATAGATAATCAAGGTTACCTGAAGGAGGTAATTTAATGTTGTTAAAATCATGTAATGCTCATCCGCAGGGCTGGCTGTTGCAGGGATAATTAAAACATTATTTCACCCTTGTTTTCTCATGAATCTTAATATCCTTCTGGTTTCATTGCAACCGTGCAGCATCGGATGCTCGTAGTGGCTTGACTGACAGCCAAACTGGTGGCTGGACCTACAGTTTTCCTGCATCTTTTGATCTGCTGTAGATTATTGTCTGGAGGTGGTAGATGCAAGAAACAGTGGGAGTTCTTGGCATTTGCCTAGAAGAGAGACCTTGTTACTTGAGAAATCCTTGCAAATACTTCTAGCCTGGGTGGTCTTCGAGGTTACCAGACGGGTTGCTGGCCTGAGGGATAGGAGATCACTTGATCCTGGCGAGGAAAGCAGTGAATCCATTGATGCCCGTTAACACATCCTAGATTAATACTTGACTGACCCCATTACAACTTCTCTTTTCCTTGCTTTAAACTAAGGTAAAGGTAAAGGTTCCCACACACATGCGTGCTAGTCGTTTCCGACTCTAGGGGCCGGTGCTCATCTCCGTTTCAAAGCCGAAGAGCTAGCGCTTGTCCGAGGACGTCTCCGTGGTCATGTGGCCGGCATGACTAGACGCCAAAGGCGCACGGAACGCTGTTACCTTCCCACCGTAGTGGTCCCTATTTCTCTACTTGCATTTTTACATGCTTTCGAACTGCTAGGTTGGCAGAAGCTGGGATGAGTAACAGGCGCTCACTCTGTTATGCGGCACTCGAGATTCGACCCGCCAAACTGCCGACCTTCTGATCAACAAGCTCAGCGTCCTAACCCACTGAGCCACCATGTCCCTCTTGCTTTAAACTACTTGTCTCCAAATTCTGTGCAAAGGCAGACTTTGTGAAACCAGCAGAATCTGTTTGTTTAATGGATGAAAACTGTGTGTGTGTGTGTGTGCGTGTGTTTTGAAACGAAATATGTATGTATTTTTCTAATGGGCCCTTTGCCTTTTTCCCTATGATGCAAAAACAGAAACAGTTTTTATGCATTCTGGAGAAAAATGCAAAAGCACGCCTGTATCACTTATCAAAGCCACCACAGTAAGATCGGCCTTTGAAGGCCAGAACCAAAGGCAGTTTCTGCTTGGCACGACCCGGCCTTAGGTGTTAGCTTTTGAACTACACGAGGACAGAAGATCTTTCTGTGCCCAAACACTCGAAAGAAAAATTGCACGGGGGTTCTTGCGTTTTGTCATGGTGGAGTGGCCTTTTTTCAAAAGGCTTGCCCCGTTTGCGGCGCTCCCGAGCGCAGCTGGTGGATTGTCTGTTGAGGAATATTCCCAGGACCAAGCAAAGCCTTGGTTTAAGCAGACTTGGACCATTGCCCAGAAAGCTTAGTTCTGGCCACCCACACAGTCCTCTATAGACAGGTGTCAATTCACTCTCTCTCTCTCCCCCACCAACTTCGCCCCCCTCGTGAGCAGAAATCCAGAGTCACACGCTCTCCTTTTTTTTTTTTTTGGCAATCTGCCTTTAAAATTAACCACTTTTCCTACCGTCACGTACACTGTGGGTTTAGCAAGCAGATGCGAAGCCAATTGGGTGTCCTTAATCGAGACACCGAACTTTATTTTTGAGTAGCTGTTGGAGGCGAAGAAAATAGGGTGGGCCAGGAGTAACCTAAACGCAGGTAGTCCTCCAACCTACGACCACAGTTGAGCCCAACCTTTCCGTGGCTAAGTGAGGCATGTGTTAAGTGAGCTTCTGCCCCCCCCGTGCAATTTTACGAACTTCCTCGCCGCAGTTGTTAAATAAACCGCAGCGGTTGTTAAATTAGTGACTCGGTTGTTAAGTAAGTGACTTCTGGCTTCCCCCTTGACTTTTGCATGCCGGAAGGTCGCGAAAGGGGATCGTACGGGAGACACCGCAACCGTCGTAAACACGAGTCAGTTGCCAAGCGTCTGAATTTTGATCCCAGGACATTGGGGAGGCCGCAACGGTTGTTCAGCGTGAAAAATTGGTCGTTTTTCCCCCCAGTAACTGCGGTCACTAAACAGAACTGCTGTAAGTTGAGGACTCCCTGTACACCTGTTTTAGTTTAAATCCAGAACATTAAATATCCCCCCCACAGGATCGTGCTTTCTCTACTCCGATTCGTTTCGTCTGTCCGAAGACCCTCACGAACGCAATGAAGGTTTCCAGAGCCAAAAAAATAAAAATAAAAAATAAAACCAAAGGCTTCTTTTCATTTTTCATCTTCCTATGACAGCCTTTCATTCAAGAGTTCCCCCCCTCCCCTCCCCTCCCCTCCTTTGCTGTCTATCCTGTGGCAGTGATTTTCCAAGCTGCCGGTTTTGTGAGTTGTGTCAGCCGCTAGGAAAAAGACTCAACGTGCCAGGATTTTACATGGAGGAGGGAATACTGATGGGTTTTTTTTGGGGGGGGGGTGTTTCCTGCTTTGTGTAACCTTAACTGGGACAGCTTGTGAGGTTTGGGCGTTTGGGCGAAGACGGAATGGGAAAGGGATTTCTTTTCATAACCGGCATTTTAGGAAGCTTTAAAGTGGGGGGGGGGAGGGCGGGAAACACAACCTCTGTCAGCTGGAGAAAAGATCTCTTGTGCAAATGTGCCAAGTCTGCGGCGGCAAAAGGGAAGCCATGAAGAATTGTAGATTCATTCCGGCAGGCTAAAAAGTGTCCTGATGTTCCGCCAAAGGGACCCATTTATTGCGCTGCTTTGTGCTGGCATCGCTTGGCGCTTGCCTTTGGCCAACCCTCTCGGAACAGAAAGTAACTTTGCAAAGGCTGAATGGGACCTAGAGATTGGTTGGGGTGACGCTGGATTCAAATCTGCCTCGAGAGGCACACCTTTCGGTGGCTCAGATTGGCTCCTTGAGAGACAGATCCCGTGTCAGTGTCGTAGCCCTTGATCTGTGTATCATTAGGAGAGGGTTTCTCAACCGTGGCAACTTTAAGCTCTGATCCAGTGCAGGGATACAAGCCTGGTTCACCCCTCTAAAGCAGTGTTTCTCAACCGTGGCAACTTTAAGCTCTGATCCAGTGCAGGGATACAGGCCTGGTTCACCCCTCTAAAGCAGTGTTTCTCAACCGTGGCAACTTTAAGCTCTGATCCAGTGCAGGGATACAGGCCTGGTTCACCCCTCTAAAGCAGTGTTTCTCAACCGTGGCAACTTTAAGCTCTGATCCAGTGCAGGGATACAGGCCTGGTTCACCGCTCTAAAGCAGTGTTTCTCAACCGTGGCAACTTTAAGCTCTGATCCAGTGCAGGGATACAGGCCTGGTTCACCCCTCTAAAGCAGTGTTTCTCAACCGTGGCAACTTTAAGCTCTGATCCAGTGCAGGGATACAGGCCTGGTTCACCGCTCTAAAGCAGTGTTTCTCAACCGTGGCAACTTTAAGCTCTGATCCAGTGCAGGGGTACAAGCCTGGTTCACCCCTCTAAAGCAGTGATTCTCAACTGTGGCAACTTTAAGCTCTGATCCAGTGCAGGGATACAGGCCTGGTTCACCCCTCTAAAGCAGTGTGTCTCAACCATGGCAAACTTTTAAGTTAGTCCTCACTTTACAACAGTTCACCCCGTGTTCCTCTGAATAAACTATGATGACGCTTGTCCTTCAACGGAACATTAGTACTTCAAAAGATCTTGGCAGCTGACGTGTGTCCTTCGCACCCATGACTGCATAATAACATCTGTGGGTGCCAAGGATGGTCCTGTTTTTCCATGCAGGAACTGTTCATAAGGCAGAGAGGAACACAAAGAATGGAATTCGAGCAGCTGTTATCCAAAGACTGTACAGGTAGTCCTCGGCTTACAACACTTCGCTTAGTGACCGTCCAAAGTTGCAACGGCGCTGAAAAAAAAGTGACTTAGGACCATTTCCCCCCCCTTAGGACCACTGCAGCATCCCCGTGGTCGTGCGGTTTACACTCGGATGGTTGACAAACTGGACTCACCTTGATGACGGTTGCCGTGCCCCGAGGTCACATGATCCCCTTTCGCAACCTTCTGACGAGCAAAGTCGAGCTTCACAACCGTGTCAACTAATTCAACAACTGCAATGATTCACGTAACAAGGGTGGCAAGGGACGTCGTAAAATGGGGCAAAGCCCCCTTAACGAATTTCTCCCGTGCATGTTGGGCCTTTTTAATAACAGCTGCTCAAATTCCATTCTTCATGTTTGGTTTCCTGTCTGCCTCCTAATGTTCCTGCATGGAAAAACAGGACCATCCTTATCGCCGACAGATGTTATTTATCCAGTCCTGGTTGTGCGAAGGACACACGTTAGCTGCCAAGGTCTTTTGAACTACTAATGTTCTGTTGAAGGACAAGCATCGTCATAGTTTACTCGGGAGAACATGGGGCGCTCCCACTTGTTGAATCGGCTGGAGTGGTGTCCCAGTGGCTGCTGAAATGGCATAAAATAGGCGAGGCAAACAAAGGCCAGGGGTGGAGATGTTGGGTGTTTCCTTTGGCACAATTATTTGGGGTCCTAATAAAAGCACGGGGAAGAAATGGAGGTAGTGACAGATTTTATTTTCCTGGTCTCCAAGATCACTGCAGATGGGGACTGTAGCCAAGAAATTAAAAGACGTTTGCTCCTGGGGAGGAAAACCATGGCAAATCTAGACAACAGACTAAAAAGCAGAGGCATCACCCTGCCAACAAAAGTGTGTATAGTCAAGGCTATGGTCTTCCCAGTTGCAATGTATGGCTGTGAAAGTTGGACCATAAGAAAGGCTGAGCGCCAAAGAATGGAGGCCTTTGAACTATGGTGCTGGAGAAGACTCCTGCGAGTCGCTTGGACTGCAAGGTGATCAAACCGGTCAGTCCTAGAGGAGATCAACCCTGACTGCTCTTTAGAAGGCCAGATCCTGAAGTTGAAACTCAAAAAGACTTTGGCCACCTAATGAGAAGGAAGGACTCACTGGAGAAGAGCCTCATGCTGGGAAAGGTGGAGGGCAAGAGAAGAAGGGGACGACAGAGAAGGAGGTGGCTGGATAGAAGCAGGAGGCGTGAGCTTAAAGGGACTCCAGAAGATGGTAGAGGACAGGAAGGCCTGGAGGAACGTGGTCCATGGGGTCGCGATGGGTCGGACACGACTTCGCAGCTAACAACAGCAACAATAAAAGCACCTTGTGATTTCATTCCTAAAACAATGGATGGTTCTGATGTTGTCCGTGCAGGGCTCTTGCGTAACGGCAGTGGGAGCAAGCCAATGAACTGAGACGGTATCGGTGCAAGGTTGAAACAAATCACAGTCATCAGGAAGGGCTTGGGGATAAAAAGATGAAATTCTTTAATATTCCAGGTGCTCAAATGTAGTAATGCAGTGAACACGCGCCGGTAGTCCGCCTGATGAGCGAATCAAACTTTTCTTACTGTATTTTCAGGTTCAAGAGTGATGCTTTGTTGTGTTTACCTTTCATGGATAATATCTAACCAGGTTAGTTTGTCTTCAAATCTCAGGCTTTTATCGCTGTTACTTAAGCATTTTGCAAAACGTCTATTTTGAGTGCTGACCTCTTAGGGATTTGAATTGGTTTAGGTCAATCATGGGGATCTTAAAGAATAAAAGAACAAACAGTGAGAAAGGAAATACAACAGCGTCGGCTTTATTCGGCAATGTTAGCTTTGATGTTATCTGTTATCTGGACCAGGTAAACATCTGGCAGCTATTCTTCTTCTTAGAGATAGAGTTGTATTCTGATAGATTTGATAATGGGATTGAAAGAAAGCCAAATATAATAGGTAATGCTAAATTAGTATCTTCATAGCTGCAGTCTGGAACTTCCTTTTTTTGAGGTGGAAATGAACGGTAATATCTCCCTCTAGACACGCATAGGAATGAGGCTGTATGTTAACAATTAGCTGCAAAATAAAAACAGTTTTTAGCTGTTTTTTTATTTAGTACTTGCTACATTCTACATCAGAGGTCTTCAAACTTGGCCCTTTTATGACTTGTGGACTTCAACTCCCAGAATTCCTCAGCCAGGCACGCTGGCTGAGGAATTCTGGGAGTTGAAGTCCACAAGTCATAAAAGGGCCAAGTTTGAAGACCCCTGTTCTACATGCTTCAGTATAGAAATAAAAATGGAGGAAGGAGCGCTGGGCGCCTCATCTTGAACCTTGGAGAAAAGGTGACATATACAGTAAATATAAACCAAAAACCTCCGCTTTTATTTGCCTTTTTTTTTTCCTTTTTGGCAAAGCTGAGGATTGACTCCTTGTTGGTTATTCTTGTGGAGGGTTTTTATTTCAAAGATACTTCTGTTGTTCAGTGTTAAGTCGCAAACCGTTTGCAGCTTCCCCCTGGCTTTAAAAGAAAATAATAACAAAAATGCCTTCTGCATTTTCTCTCTCTAGTGCAGGGGTCTTCAAACAAGTCATAAAAGACCCCTGCTCTAGAGCAATGTGCAGATCTTGGCTCTAGCAATTGTAGGAAAAGTCTCTTCATTTATAATAGCCCCCAAATGGAAGGAATCTGATAGCAGTTTTTCTCACTATTAGTGCTTTATTAAAAAAGCATAACTTTTCATGAGCTACAGCTCACCACCGCAGGTGGATAGAGTAGCCAAGCTGATGTTAGATTTAAACAGGGATGAAATAGAGAAGAGAAAGACGGATGCAGGTGACATGTGAGCCAGATTTTAAGTGCCTTGTCGGTTGAGAATTGCTGTGCATTAAAAACCCATTTCAGATCGCCTGGAACCTTTGGCTGTGAATCCAACCATCTCCTGCTCATTTGTGCTCAAATGACTACATTTGTCCTCGACTTACGTCCGCGACTGAGCCCCCAAACCTCTGTTGTTAAGCGCGTCTTGCCCCGTTTTACGACCTTTCTCGCCTCTGTTCTCACCGTTGTTTAAGTGCATTTGCTTGTCAGACATTCTCAAAAGGGGATCACGTGAACCCGGGACACTGTAACCGTCATAAGTATGAGTCAGTTGCCAAGCGTCTGAATTTTGATCACGCGACCCGCGGTGCTGCTGCTGCAGCGGTCGTAAGCGTGAAAAACAGTCGTAAGTCACTTTTTTCCGGTGCCGTTTTAACTTTGGCCGTTAAGCGAAAGGCTGAAAATTCCAGGATTATCTCTACTCAGTTTTGCCTCTTCACGTTGCTGATGAAGGCAGCGCCTTTTGATTCTTAGCAGACGTAAGACAAGAAAAACTGTCTTGATGAGTTTGGCTTGATAGAAGCAAACAAGCTATGCATTGATAAACTTATGAGCAGTATTTGTGGCTGTTTGCTCAGGGTAGGCAATTGGGGTAGTGGGTGGAGACCTGTTTGGATTGTTAAGAACTTCTGGGGGTGCTGCTTTGGTGACCCATCTATTCTTAAAAGGACTACCTGGGCATATCTTAGAACAGCGTTTCCCAACCTTAGGAACTTGAAGATGCGTGGACTTCAACTCCCAGAATTCCCCAGCCAGCTATTCTGGGAGTTGAAGTCCACGCATCTTCAAGTTCCTAAGGTTGGGAAACGCTGTCTTAGAAAGCACCCATTCACCACTGGTGACGTTTCCTTCCAGGAAGTTGTCTACACACTAATAGGATCTTTATGGAACCCAAAGGCATTGTTGGCAATAAATAACGAAGCCACTGTTTTACTTAGCAGAATGCCAACTTCCTCTTTATTTATTTATTTATTTTAAAAAATAAAGCATTTAAATAATATATTTTTTTCTCAAGTCACAAAGGACAGGAAATCTAGTAAGCATCAAAGGAGGAATTTGGAACGCCTCAGAGTGTCTTACGTTGACATCTTGCCCCCAAACAAAGCAATCCATGTAATTGCTGTCTGGATCCATTAAAAGGCCAGGATAACGTAGTAATTAAGGTGTCACGAGTCTCTGCTCAACCACAAAGCCCTTAAGAAGGTAGAGTGGCAACTTCAGACCAGTTAGTCTCTTAACCAACTCACACCATAAGGGGTTGGTTTTTTTTTTTAATGTGAGATAATAAGAATAAAAAATGCTCGTAATTACCCCCCAAAGAAGCTGCTGTGGCTTGAATGACGTAAACCAATCATGGCGAACCTTTTAGAGACCAAGTGCCCAAACTGCGACCCAAAACACACGTATCGTCGGATGCCGGGTGGGCGTGGCCCATTGGGTGGGTGTGGCTGCGGTGGTAACGGCAGACTGGGTGGGACTAAAAAGTACAATCAATTAATTCCAACTTTGCAAGATCTTTTTTTTCCCCTCAAGAAGTTAAAATTGATTGATTGATTGATTGAACCTTTTTTTTTTGCAAACAACGGAGGCCTAAAGCGAAAAGGTTTTATAAAAGCCAGCTGAAGGCCTAGGACTGGGGTGATGAGGCACATGCCCACAGAGAGAGCTCTGCGTGCCACCTGTGGCACACGTCCCATAGTTTTGCCACCATGGACTTAAAGTTAAGGTTAGGTCACCATGAACTCATAGAGCAAAATGGACATCGCCAACAAACTCGGAGGGCTTGGGTATGGTTAGGAGGGCGCTTACTTTTCTAGGCTGCCCTATCTATATTTCCTTGTAAAAATACATGGGAAAATCCCATTGGAGGAGATTTCCACCTAGGGTTAGGGTTAGGTCACCATGAACTCATAGAGCAAAATGGACATCAACATTTATTTTTTTGCACATGGTGGCAGAGGCCTAAAGCGAAAAGGCTTTATAAAACCCAGCTGAAGGCCTAGGATTGGGGCGACGGCACGCATGCCGACAGAGGGCTCTGCGTGCCACGTGTGGCACACGTGCCATAGATTCGCCACCACGGCCCTAAACCCTCAAAGGACTCCTCCTGCCTATTTCATAACGCTTGCCCTTCCTTCCATTTGTCCCCTGTGACATTATAAGAGAGTAACCTGATCTTCAAGTCTGGTTTTCCTTTTTTCCACTCTGCACATTGTGATTATTTTGACCTTGTGCTGTGCTATATTTGTGTGTGGGACGATATAATGATTTTTGGAAAGCCAGGAGTGCAGAAACCCACATACATAAAAGTACTGTTTTGATGGTGGTGTAACATAGGTAATCATCTCTCTCATAGTCAGTCTTAGGTGTCACTTGGTAACCTGAGTGTTCCTTTTGAGAAGTTGTGTTGAAACAGAATAGGCCTATTTTTAAAATTTCTTCCAGTCGACTTGAGCTGGTTTTATGCTTCTTAAAACACTTTATATGATGCTGAGACACTCTTCTTGCAGACTGTAGATGTTTTGAGCCCGGTTCTCACTGCCCATTATCTGCAATTTTGCCAGGAAGTAAATTCATTCTGCATTTATACTTTGGGGCAAGGAAGCTGTGTATAAAGTAAGAATCACAATGTAATGAAATGTAATGTTTATTTGCTTTTCTGAACTGAAATCGTGCGCATCAAAAAAGAATTTTGTCTCAAGCTTAAATAGCCATCGATTGGCACGGCTTCACAGTTTTCAAATAACTGAACAGAACAGAATAACAAGAGTTGGAAGGGACCTTGGAGGTCTTCTAGTCCAACCCCCCTGCTCAAGCAGGAGAACCGTATACCATTCCAGACAAACGGCTATCTAGTCTCTTCTTAAAGACCTCCCGTGTTGCAGCACCCACAATTTCTGGAAGCAAGTCGTTCCACTGGTTAACTGTTCTCACTGTCAGGAAATTTCTCCTTAATTCTAGGCTGGTTCTCGATTAGTTTCAATCAATCAAATCAATCAGTCAGCTGGAAGGGAAATTGGTGGATAGCTAGTGCCCTACGCTTCTGATGGATTCTCGAGGCAAATGTTTCCCGATAAGATATTTAATGAAATGAGAGCTATTGTGAAGGTGTTCATCCTGGCAAGGTTAATTCTAGCTACTGGATGTGTTTCCTGCAGACTTTTGGTGCACAGTTCTCATCTGAACTAAATTACACAGTCCACGATGCGTTTGCTTGCTTTAGCGCCGAAAGATTATGGAGCCAAAGCCAGTTACAACTTTCCTTGATCCTTGCTTAACAGGATTCAGAAGAGCCACCTCTGTTTGCTTCTGCCCCGGGAAGGGAAGTTGGGGGGTGGGAGGGGCGGGGGGGGGGGAAGAGAAAGCAACCCAATCAAAACTTCCTCCAGTAATGTGAAGATTTGACGTTTCTTTCTCGCTGCTCATGCCAACCGTGGGATTAAATTAAATTAAATCTGGGCGCGCTAGCTTCCAGCGGAGGGCTTTGTTGCGGGGTCGGTATTCTTCGCTTTGTAAGCCTGAGAAAGTCTTCTCCTTGTCTCTTGCAGAGATGCGTTGCAACCCCGGGCATTTCACTTGCCGCAGCGGTTCAGTCCAGTGCATCCCCTCGAAGTGGCAATGCGACGGGTGGCCCACCTGTGAGGATGAAAGCGATGAAGTTGGCTGCCCAAGTAAGTGCCCTGAAAGAGGAATGGTGGGTTTCATCCCCAAAGAACATGTTGTTGTTGTTGTTGTTGTTGTTAGCTGCGAAGTCGTGTCCGACCCATTGCGACCCCATGGACAACGTTCCTCCAGGCCTTCCTGTTCTCCACCATCTTCTGGAGTCCCTTTAAGCTCACACCTCCTGCTTCAGTGACTCCGTCCAGCCACCTCATTCTCTGTCGTCCCATTCTTCCAAAGAACATAGAACAGGGCTTTTCAAACTTTTCGCCCGTTGTTACCACTTTTAGGATATGGCAACATCCGAGTATCACCGGTCGCCTAGCAAGGTGTCAAAAACTTGATGACCCCACCAAAAAAGGAAAAAAAGTGATGAAGTACAGGTAGCCCTTGACTTACAACAGTTCTCTTAGTAACTGTTCGAAGTTACAATGGCACTGAAAAAAGTGCCCCCCAAGCCACAGCCGAGCGAGACACCTGCCTGCCCGCCTGGCAGCGCTCTTTCTTCTGTCCGAGGTTTTCATTGTTGTGAGCGTTCCTGTTGAGGATTGGCAGCGGGGGTGGGGTGGGGTGAGTTTGGTTTTTATTCCCCCCCTCCCCCGTCTGCTGGGTGGTTGCAGCAGGTTTTGGTCACTTCACATGACCCTGGGACACTGTGACCGTCATAAATCTGAATCAGTTGCCAAGCATCTGAATGTAAATCACAAGACCCTGGAGATGCTGCAACATTCCAGCTGATCGACGCTTCTTCTGGGCTCAGAAGCACCAGGATCAGCGCCGAGCTCCAGCTGGAGCCTGGTGCTGATCCTGGCGCTTCCGCTGAGCCCTGACAGCCCTGCAGCCCCAGCTGTCTCTCGCTCAGGCTTGTGCGGTGCTGCCACCGGTTCAGTTCGTTCCCCTCCCCCGCTACCACTTTCCTAGGATGGTCGCGTACCACCTGCCAGGTGCCAATGTACCACAGGGGGTACCCGTACCACTGGTTGAAAAGCCCTGCCATAGAACGTAAAGCAGAGACTCCTAGGGCAGGCAGGGACCTTAGAGGTCATCTAGCCCAAACCCTGCTCAAGGGAGGAGACTTTATACCGGAGGCGCCACCAGGGACCGGTTCCGTGGAGAGAGGTTTTTCCACGGACCGGAGGGTGCGTGGTTTTGTGTGCTGCCTGTATCCCACGGATGGGGCTTTGCTTGTTTGTGCGGCCCGGTTGCTGGCATGCTGTGTCCCGGTACTGGTCCACGGACCGGGGGTTGTGGTTGTGCCATCCCAGTCAAATGGTTATGTGGTCTTGTTTTTTGTAAACCTCCAGTGATGGACTACCCATAACTCCAGGAGGCAAGCTGTTCCATTGAAGCATTGTTCTCGCTGTCAGAAAATTTTTCCTTCCATACTACTAAGTTACTAATGTGCCCGGAAAGAACAGGCACGTGTCTATGTGGTGGAATCCACGGGTTAGAGTAGAGGAGGGAGTAGAGAGGTGGTAGAGAAGGCAGTCAGTCTGGGAAGGTCCTTGTAAAATAAATAGGTGATCAACAATCAAGTGCTTTGACATAAGAGTTGTTTGCACCTGACAGTCTGCTAGGCTGCGGGACATTCAGCGGAATTTTTGTCAGCACAAACTAGGCAGGAGAGAATAGTTAATATTGACCGTCTCCCTTTCCTCCATCTTATCCGGAAGCTCTGTTTTAAATTAGTTTGCAGCCGGGGAGCGTAGGATTCAGGTATCAGAAAAGTCTCCTCCGCGTTGTCTCGCTGCCGAAAACTGTTGGAACTTTGAAATGGCCTAGTTGTGCAGCTTCAGAAATACCTCTTGGTTTCTCGCTTACTGTAGGTTAGTTTTGCTTTAGTTTTTTTTTCTTTTCTTGTTTAAACGTTTCTTTCTAAGGTACCGCTGCTTTGAAAAAGGAAGTGAGGACAGATTGAGCCCACGTGTCCACTCTTACCCTCTAATCCATAGCCATTTTCTTGAGGTGTTGGAGAAACACTTTGCACAAGTTGTTAGCCATTCCAGTCACCTCTTCCTCCTCCCCGATTTTAAATCCAGGTTTCGCTCTTATAGTCATATTCTTGCTTTTTTTTAGCAAGGAAAAGGCCCCTGATTTTTCAAGGCCGCATCATTTTTATCTTCTGTATTTATTATATGTTACTGTTGTTAGCCGCCCTGAGTCCTTCGGGAGATAGGGCAGCATATAAGTCCCAATAAATAGATAGATAGATAGATAGATAGATAGATAGATAGATAGATAGATAGATGATAAATAAATATCCCAATAAATAAATAAATAAATAAATAAATAAATAAATAAATAAATAAATAAATAAATAATGTCTGCAGAGTTCTCTTCTGCCCCAAATGGCTGACCGAGGACCTGTGTTTTCTGCCCTTTAGAGGCAGGAAATGTGAAAAGTTTACATAAGCTCCGAAACAAGATTAATGGGGCTTGGCAAGCCGAGAACTCCACACAACTCAGAAAAACAAGCTCCTTTTTCCAGGCGACGTTTGAACTCCACCCCTTAAGATCGGTGGGTTTACCCCCTACAAATGCTAAGTGGGGTCTTCAGCGGCAAGCTGTCGCCTGCCTCTTCTCTTAAAACCCAGCGTAAAAAAAGAGATGAATCAGAGCTCTGCTTCACGTAAGTGAAGCTGAGTTGTTGTTATTATTATTATTATTATTTAATTGCCTTTGAGTGAAGCTGAAAAACCAGAATGTTGAGTGACATTGGCAGAGGAGAAGCCCGCAGAACGAAGTTTCATACAGAGTGGCCAATAAAATTACATAAGAGGCATCTCTCTCTCTTTCTCTCTCTCTCTCTCTCTCTTTTAAATTTCTTCTTTTTAATTGTTGGCTTGCGCTTGCCGACTTAAGATTCTTGTGCTCGCCATTAGCCTCGTCTTCGTGCTGCTTTTGGCAGCCCCAATTTCTATCTCGATTTGAACGAAAGCGTGCTTTTTCTTGCTTCTTTCGCAAAACGGTGTGCAGTTGAAATGGAACGAAAGCAGAACGGCATGCGTGCGGCCCTAGCAGGAAGTGACTCGTTTTGCATGGAATATATAAGAAGCCAAAAATTTTTTTGGGGGGGGGGGGAGACGGGGACATTGAAGGAATTTTTTTTTAGAGCAGTTGGGAAGGGACAAGCCTGTCTGAATCTGTCAGTTTTGAAAGCTGAGTTTATGTGTGCAGACTAGCTTTATAACAACAACAACAACAACAACAACAACAACAACAACAAAGTTGGAAGGGACCTTGGAGGTCATCTAGTCAAACCCCCGGCTCAGGCAGGAAACCCTATGTTATTTCTGACCAATGGCTGTCCAGTCAATAATAATAATAATAATAATAATAATAGTAGTAGTAGTAGTAGTAATAGTAGTAATAGTAATAATATAATAAAAAAAGGTAAAGGTAAAGGTTCTCCCGCACATGCGTGCTAGTTGTTTCTGACTCTAGGGGCCAGTGCTCATCTCCGTTTCAAAGCCGAAGAGCCAGCGTTTGTCCGAGGACGTCTCCGTGGTCACGTGGCCGGCATGACTAGATGCCAAAGGCGCACGGAACGCTGTTACCTTCCCACCATAGTGGTTGCTATTTTTGTACTTGCATTTTTACGTGCTTTCGAACTGCTAGGTTGGCAGAAGCTGGGACGAGTAACAGGCGCTCACTCTGTTACGCGGCACTCGGGATTCGACCCGCCAAACTGCCGACCTTCCGATCGACAAGCTCAGTGTCCTAACCCACTGAGCCACCGCGTCTCTAATAATATAATAGTAATAGTAATAATAGTGATGATAGTAATAATAAACAATCAGCATGTTCCATACAGTATTCATTCATTTATTTCTTGATTATTTTTACAAATAACAAAGCTGTGAACATATCCAACATACCTTCCTCCGCCTATTTTCCCCACCACAACAACCCTGCGATAATGGCTCATTATTACAATCCTTCCTTCCTTCCTTCCTTCCTTCCTTCCTTCCTTCCTTCCTTCCTTCCTTCCTTCCTTCCTTCCTTCCTTCCTTCCTTCCTTCCTTCCTTCCTTCCTTCTCACACATCATTGCCGACCTGAACTTTTTTAACATGGTCATTTTGACTAAGCCAGAGTTGGTCGGGTTTACACAAAACGTTAGGTCAACAGAGGCCTGCAAACCACATCACAACAGCTCCACCTGACATGTGATCTAGGGCTGTGCAAAATGTGTTTGGAATCTGAAGTATTTTGAAATTTAAAATGGTTTGCTTTTTGACTCTTTGAAGCCCTTCCAGAATAATTGAGAGAAACCTGCTTCAACTTGAAGCAGTTGTTTCAGCCTCCCAACGAGAACATCCTGACCTCAAAACATTCCCCTTTGGGATTTTCTTTTCCTTTCTTTTTGGTCTGTTCCTAGCATGAGCCCAGCGATAGGTCTTAAATTTGTTTTCCTCTGGAGCCCATGCTAATTTGAAGCACATGTACCTATTAATAAAGGAGAATATTTGTAGCTCAGGGTTGACATGAGGGGTCCTTGGCGCTCTCTGAGCTTGGTTGTTTTCTTGAAGATATTTCATTACCCAAACTAGGGAAGTCATCAGGGCTAGACGGGAGTGGGGTTAGGAGGAGGGGGGGGAGGAGGAGGAGGAGGAGGAGGAAGAGGAGGAAAAGGACTGTGGGGTCCTTGGTGCTCTCTGAGCTTGCTTCTTTTCTTGCAGATGTTTCATTAGCCAAACTAGGTAACACTGGGAGTGGGGTTAGGAGGAGGAGGAGGAGGAGGAGGACTGTGGGGTCCTTGGTGCTCTCTGAGCTTGCTTCTTTTCTTGCAGATGTTTCATTAGCCAAACCAGGTAACACTATCAGTGCTAGAATACAGTGGCACTGAAGATGTTACCTAGTTTGGCTAATGAAATGTCTGCAAGAAAACAAGCACGCTCAGAGAGCACCAAGGACTCCACAGGTACCTATGCATGCAGTGCGTATTTGCAGGTCCACATTTTTTGACCTGATTTCATTTTTTATCTGATTTCTTTCTGCTAAAGGAAAAGAAACAACAGCAGAAGCTATCTCAAAACCAAGCCAATGTTCGGTAGATCCTCACTGATAATCGGATATCGAATTGAGAAACAGCCAACACAGTCCTAAGGCAGCGTTAATAGAGGGATAGAATCAAGATCACATGAAGTGGGGGAATCATACTGGTTAGGGGCTTTTCAGTCATGCATTTGACTCTGTTCCTCATTCTTTAGAAGTGGTTTTGTTTTTAATTGCTGAGATCGCCAGTCTTTCAGTTCTCCACCCCTGTGGAGCAGTTTTAGTTAGCTGCCCCTGAGCTAAGTTTGCAGGGTCATTTTTTTGTGGATTATTATTTAATCTTAAGGATAAACTGCCCACAAACTTCAATGTACCTCCCAGCTATCTCCCTAGGGACTTGTCATAGTTTTCTGTCCCATCTGAAATGATGGGATGAGGTTGATATCTAGAACAAGTAAGTCCTTGACTTAAGACCACACTTAAGCCCTACTCTACTCTACTCTACTCTACTCTACTCTACTCTACTCTACTCTAATTCTATTCTATTCTATTCTATTCTATTCTATTCTATTCTATTCTATTCTATTCTATTCTATTCTATTCTATTCTATTCTATTCTATTCTATTCTATTCTATTCTATTCTATTCTATTCTATTCTATTCTATTCCCATTCCATTCCTCTATTCTATTCTATTCTATTCTGTTCTGTTCTGTTCTGTTCTATTCTATTCTATTCTACTCTACTCTACTCTACTCTACTCTACTCTACTCTACTCTACTCTACTCTACTCTACTCTATTCTATTCTATTCTATTCTATTCTATTCTATTCTATTCTTATTATAATTTCATTCTGTAAAGGTTTTCCCCCAATCTGTTTCTTCCTACATCAAACATGTTAGGATATTCACTCATCCATTGTGATTCAGAAGCCATTTTGCTCAGACCTCTTGGGAACTGAGTCACAATCTAGGTATCCTCTTGAACATGGTGGCCTTAATTACAGTCCTCTAACTTGACAGGGAGGCCATGGAAAGGATATGACAGCAGGGGCATGGCAGATTGTGTAACGATTGGGTCAGAACAGCTTCTTTTGCTGTCAACGTGAGTCTTGGGGAAGCTGAGTAGATCCCAAAGGAAGGCTCCACCTTGGTCCAATGGCCAGCCACTGTCTTTCAACTTCAAAAGCTTCTACTAGGGTCAGCAGTGACTCACAGACACTTAAAAACCCAACTAATCTTCCTCTCCTCCACAACAGTTTCTGTAAATAAAGTGAAGGGTAATCAGTGTCAACTATATTGCGTGTAACCTACTTAATGGCCAGGTTTGGGCTGATTTTGTTTTGCAGGGTTGAGCATGACTAAATCTGAGTTGAACCATTCCTTAAATGTTGGCTGGCTTTGTTTGAATGTAGAGATTATTTCCAGGTTGGTAAAAGTTTGTTCCAGAGACCATCCATGTTTGCTTACCCTGGAGGGATTCTCCCTCTTGACATATACAACCACAATTGTTGTAAAGTGAGATGTTAAGTGAGTTTTGCCCCGTTTTACAACCCATTCTTGCCGCAGTCATCCAGTGAATCACTGCCGTTCTTAAGCTGGGAACGTGGTTATTCTGATTTTTCCCCCCACTGACTTTGCTCGTCAGAAGGTCACCAAGGGGGATCCTGCAAAGGTCACAAATATGAGTCAGTTGATCACATCACCAGGTGTGAATCTTGCAACCCGTCGTAAGTGCAATCAATGGTCATAAGCCACTCTGATGTTTGAACGGTCACCAGACGAGCTGCTGTAACTCGAGGACAAACTGCACAGCTTCTCAAGTTGAGAAAGGGCACAATAATTAGCGTGGCAGAGTCCGTTTCAGAACTTTTCCTCTTAGAAATACCTCAATAAGACGTAGATTTCTGTTGGCAGAGATTCTCTCTCCTCATTTAGGTCAACCTATCTCCGCAGTCTTGGAAGAACGCTCGCCTGCCGGTTTGGAGCTCAAAGTTTTGCTGACGCCAGCAGAGTGATAAAAATTATTTGAACATTCAGATAAACAGTTTGCAGGCGTCCCCGTTTATGGCTGTTCTTGTGGGCTACTAAGGAAAGCCGAGGTGTTTTAAAGAACCCCGGCACAGAAGAAATAACATGGGCGAAATAGCCTCACATTTCTTATCAAACAAAGAAGGGTTTTAAGCATATCTCACAATGGTGTAACCGTCCAAAGGACCAGCTGAATTGATCTAATTTCTACAATTGAATTTTCTCTACTTTCTGAGGCCCTTTTATGTGTTTTTTCACGAATTGAGACAAATTGTAGGCCCGTTGAGCATCTTAATAATAGGTAAAGGTTCCCCTGCACATGCGTGCTAGTCGTTTCTGACTCTAGGGGCCGGTGCTCATCTCCATTTCAAAGCCGAAGAGCCAGCGCTTGTCCGAGGACGTCTCCGTGGTCCTGTGGCCGGCATGACTAGACGCCAAAGGCGCACGGAACGCTGTTACCTTCCCACCGGAGTGGTCCCTATTTTTCTACTTGCATTTTTACGTGCTTTCAAACTGCTAGGTTGGCAGAAGCTGGGACGAGTAACAGGCGCTCGCTCTGCTACGCGGCACTCGGGATTCGACCTGCCAAACTGCCGACCTTCTGATCGACAAGCTCAGCGTCCTAACCCACTGAGCCACCGCGTCCCTTACCTTTTAATAATAGATCATTCTAAATTCTTTTCTGGGGGGGAAAAACGAACGGTTACAGTAATTGGGGTTAAATATGAAAAAAATCACCACCACCACAACCTCTTGCCCAGCCTTGCTCACCTAAAGCCTACCTTTCTCCTAGATTATACAGGGGACCAACGAATTTATCACGGGAAGGAAAATGTGGATTCCAGGCACAGCCGTGGGAGAGGAGGGGACACGACACGCTTCCACACCATCAACATGGCACAGCCGGTTCGCTTCAGTAGTAAGTTGCAGACTTGGAAACAAGAACCAGATCTTGAGGGCATTGAGGAATGGGGAGAAAGAGCTTGTTACCAAGGCAATGCTCAGAAAAGAGGGGCTTGAGCCTAGGCCAAGAAAGTAATTTGTGAAGTCATCTCGGACAAACCCCTTCCCTAGTTTTCCTAGATAAAGGAAAGGGGAAGGCATATTCGGACTGGGAAGATCCGATTACTTAACAGTTGCTACCATATAAGCCATCCTGACCTAGATGGCATTGGCTTCTGAGTTTGGGTCGCTTGGTAGTTGGTCCAAACCTCCTCATTATCAGGCTGGCCCTTTGGTCTAAGGCAGAAGTGTCCAAGCTTGGCAACGTTTAAAGACTGGTGGACTTCAATTCTGGGAGTTGAAGTCCACCAGTCTTAAAAAGTTGCCAAGGATGGATATCCCTGGTCTAGGGGTAGGCAATGGGTGGTCCACATTTTTTGTTGATTGACTCTGTACTCCACACTCGGATGGAATCGGCGGTCCAGTCTCCAAAGGGCTGATGTACAAGTGGGGGAAAAGACAGCAAATCCTTATGGACGTGTAGTCCTCATTTAGCAACCGCCTCATGTAGCGATGTTTGCAGTTAGATGGCTGATGAAAAACTAATTGGGTAGCCAGTCCTCAGATTTACGACCTCTGCAGGCCCGTAAAGCAAAGGGAAGCTGATGCACAACATAAACCTTTGGCTTAATGGCCACTTTGCTTCACCACCAAGTTGCTGGTTGCAGCTGTGGTTGCTAAACAATAAATACATACACACTGCCTGTATGTTTGTGCGTTATTTACTCAATTTATACAGCCGTGTATCCTGCTCCTAGATAGGAAAACGCTGCTTCTGACTTTGTGATCCAAGGAACTTGGGGAGGCTGTACCAAAGATACTTTGGGAGAATCAAACTGAGAAGTCCCAATGAACATTACTTACTTTGTACAGTTACTTGCATTAAACGAAACCTCAAAAAAAAAAAAGCGATTCCAATTAACTTCCCTTAGCAAGATAATTGTACAGTGAACTGTTCTTGCTCTTCAGTCTTTTAAGGCTGCAAATAAATCCCCTTTTTTCTAGTGTAAAAGCTAATGCCGCTTGGCCTGTCTCCAAAAGATATCGCAAACCATTTTCTTGCTTGTGCCTAAAATAAGCAGAAGATGTCTTCAAACGAGAACATCCACCTCAATCTGATTACCGGAGGCAGAATAATATGTAGAAGGGAAGGGTAATGGAATCACGGCTGTAGAAGCTGCTCTGGATTCTGAATGGAGACTCAACCTGAAGGCCAACGATTTAAAAAAAAAAATCCATTTGGATGGGTGTGTTGTTGCTTAAAAAGAACCTTGCTTTAAAAAAAAAAATTAGACACACGGAAAGGTAATTTCTCCTGAATCAAACCATTGATCCACCCATCCATCCAGTTCAATACTTGACTCTGCCGAGTGTCAGCAGCTCTCTTGATGGCTGTGCATCATGAGCCGGTGGGGCCTTGCCTGCAATTAAACCAGCAATATTGGTGCCCAGAAATGAAAGGCTGGTTTTGATTTGCCAGGAAAGGTAAGATGAGCGGCCATGTCTTACAGCAGCCTTGTCAGAGATAATTCCAAATAGGATCTCTCACGTATTGCATTTTAAATCTAGACCTTTTCATTTCAAGCATGGTCTTTTTTTTTTAATATAGGCAGTTTTAGAATGACGTTCTTCCTTCATTGCATTGTGTACAAGAAAAGCTTTCTTCTAAATCTCTTCTTTGCTAGATTTGAACTAAGCCTAATGCAGTGTTTCTCAAGTTTGGCAGCTTTAAGGTGGGTGGACTTCAACTCCCAGAATTCCTCAGCCAACATGTTGAAGTTGAAGTCGACCCATCTTAAAGTTGCCAAGGTTGAGAAATTCTGGCCTGATGTCTTTAGGAATGGCTAAAAACATGCTATTTTTTTGTGGGTGCGTTGAGGTCCTAACTGGGTGGGGAATTGTTTTCCCTTTTCTCTTTCATGTTTCCTAGGGAAATGCCCATCAGGGTGGCACCACTACGAGGGCACCGCCAGTTGCTACAAGGTGTACCTAAATGGAGAGAACTACTGGGATGCTGTACAAACGTGCCAGAAAGTGAATGCTTCCTTAGCCACCTTTACCACCGACCAGGAGCTGAAGTTCATTCTGCAGCAAGAGTGGGACTCTGAGGAGAAGACCTTTGGCCGGAAGGATCAACGCCGGTGAGTGTGCATGGGAGAGGAATTCCAGGGTTCCACTGCAGATGTTGAGGTTGACTTCCAGAGCTGCTGTTGTCGTTGCCCGCGTCCTATTTGTCAACATCAAATTCTCAGATGCCACCTTATGCTTGTTTGTGCTTCGCCCGCTATGTGGTGACAGACTTTCGTGAATTGTGGAGAGGGGAAAAGAAGATGGGAATGCTTGGGGAAACGGAAGTAAGGGCCATATCTCCTCGAGATGCTGCCTCAAGGTCACCCAGCTAGAAGGAGGGGGCCGCATAAAAAAAACACATCTTGCATGAACCTGATTGGTTACATTGGGGTGGGCAATGAGAGATATTTTAGGGAGGGAAAAGTAGAACTTGGGAATTTTGGCGCGTGATTCTCAGTTCTGGCTTTGCAATACTGCAATACATTTGATCTCTAATAAGCAATAGTTTGTTGAGAAATGGAGCCAAGGATTGTTTCTATTTAGAGGTTTAAGTTGTGGCAGGTTCAACGCAAACCTTGAACAGGTTTAATTTTGCCCTCCTCATCCTTGAAGTTGTTTTTTTAGGCTTGAGCAGTGGGTCAAATATATTTTATCTCCTCTGTCATACCAGAGGGGAGTTTGGATATAACAACGAACCTTTGGTGCTTATTTCACCAAATTTCGAACCAGATTCTCGTGTTACTTTATTTTATTTTTTTTTAAAAAATTGCATCAACTTTCCAATGCAGTCTTATCATTATTGAAGTTTTACAACTTGTCTTCCCCCCCCCCCCTCTAAATTTCCAACTGAAGGTTTTGGGTTGGATACCAGTTTGTCATCACCAACCGAAACAATTCCCTTGAAGGCCACTGGGAAGTTGCTTATAAAGGTAAGTTCAGAAATCTGGATCCTCTGGTCCTTAAACTAAAATTGGAACCTTGTTCATTCAATTTGAATACACTTTTATGTCTCTTCGTATATTGAATAATTTCCTGTTTCTGTTAAGGTAAAAGTTCCCCCGCACATGCGTGCTAGTCGTTTCCGACTCTAGGGGCCGGTGCTCATCTCCGTTTCAAAGCCAAAGAGCCAGCGCTTGTCCGAGGACGTCTCCGTGGTCATGTGGCCGGCATGACTAGATGCCAAAGGTGCACGGAGCGCTGTTACCTTCCCACCGTAGCAGTTCCTATTTTTCTACTTGCATTTTTACGTGCTTTCGAACTAAGTTGGCAGAAGTTGGGACGAGTAACAGGCGCTCGCTCTGTTACGCGGCACTCGGGATTCGACCCACCAAACTGCCGACCTTCTGATCGACAAGCTCAGCGTCCTAACCCACTAAGCCACCGCGTCCCCTGTTTCTGTTACATAAAGCATTAAACAGCCAGGTATTAGCTTTGAGGGACGGGAAGACACACCCAAAATTTCCAGGAAAAACCGAAGCTCTAAAAAACCTTTGGGGAAGTGAGTTACAAACATGTGTACACTAAGGAAGTATGTATAAGAATATTTTGCCCACTAGGGGAAATGCCAAGCTTCCTAATGCAGAGACCAAATGCAAACTAGCTAATGTATCATTGACTGGGCTCCTCGATTTCCTCTGAGCTTGGTTGTAGACGTTTCATTTCCCAGCTGTGTAACATCTTCAGTGCCGGGAGTCGGGTGTGCGGAAAGGAGGAGGAAGCAAAGAAGGAGGATGACTGTGGGCTCCTGCGTGCTCTTTGAAATTCACTGTTTTCCTGAAGACATTTCAGGACCCAACTAGGTAACATCACCAATGCTGGAAAAGAGGGAGATTTGATCTCTGCTTGTAACTCCCTTCTAACTCGGATGATGCTCCCTAATTTGGGTCGTAAAACCTCTGCAAGAAAACCAGCAAGCTCAGAGAGCATTTCAACCCCGAGCTACACATATTCTCTTCTGTTGGGATCAATAAGTGTCAGGCTTAAGAGCCAAGAACAGCACAAGGAATGTCTTCAGAGTAGTTTCTTTATTGTTTCTGCCCTATTGACAGGAACCAGATTAAAGCTCAAATCTGCATGACTATTAAATAGATCCTGTGCAAGGATCCACCCTTGGCTCTCTTCCTGCATACCAGAGATTGCGGGCTGGGTCACTTCTTTGTTCCTTGCAAAAGGATACCACCACCCCCTCTTCCTCCTTTCTTTCTTTCTCTCTCTCCCCCCCCCCCCCAAACTCTGGCTGTTCTCCCAACCACAGTGAGGAAAGTGAGAAACTGAATCAAAGCAGACTGGATCAACCTGTTTAGCTTTTAAGTATTTTTTTCCAGCACACACCCAAAGCGGATGGCACCGCGGAGCGTGACAACCCCCCAATCCTCTCTTCCTCTGTCTTGTCATTTCAGGATCGTCCGAAGTATTTCTTCCTCCTAACCCTACATTCAGCACATCACTCTCTGAGAATGAAAACATCCTCTGTGCCCAGTTTCAATGTTCCCATTTCCCAATTCTCCGGCACCACGGTTTTCACAGCTGGTACGCCGAGAACTGCTATGAAAAATCGTCCTTTCTTTGCAAAAGAAGTAAGTTTCTTCCCCCCACCCTCCCCGTCCCCGTTGATAAACCCGCTGGAACAATTTGGAACCCATCTGAAGAGGATTGGCCAAAATAAAGATGGCTTCACCCCCACCCCCAAACCTCTGTTCCAGGCCAGACGTGCGTGGATATCAAAGATAACATCGTCGACGAAGGCTACAATTTCACACCTAAAGGGGACGACCCCTGCTTAAGTTGCACGTGCCACAATGGCGAGCCGGAGATGTGCGTGGCGGCATTGTGCGAGCGACCTCAGGGCTGCCAGCATTACCTGAGGGATCCCAAGGAATGCTGCAAATTTACCTGTTCAGATCCTGGTAGGTCTGGCTTCTCTCAAATCCTGTCTTTATTGCTGTCATGAAGAGCATAAAAGGGGTAAAATGCAAAGTGTTAGGAGTTTTAAAACCTAAAATAAAATAGAGTTTAAAAAAAAACTAACATAAAACTAATGCTAAGAGAGTCAGCGTTGTCTGAAGATGCTTCCGTGGTCGTGTGGCCAGCGGGATAAATAAATACACATAAAAAGTGAGGCAGTTCGGTCTAGTGGTGAAGGCACCAGACTAGGAGCTGGGAGTTAGTGAATTCTAGTCCCGCCTTAGCCATGAAAGCTGGTTGGGTGACGGGCCAATCATCAAGAGATGTTGAGTTCTAGTCCTACTTTAGGCATGAAAGCTGGTTGGGTCATTTTGGGCCAATCACCAGGAGCTGTTGAATTCTAGTCCCACCTTAGCCACAAAAGCCGGCTGAGTTACTTTGGGCCAATCACCAGGAGACTGTGAGTTCTAGTCCCACCTTAGCCACGAGAGCCAGCTGGGCAACTTTGGGTCAGTCCTCCTTTCTCAGCCCAACCCACCTCACCGGGTTGTTGTGGGGAAAATAGGGGGAAGCAGGCCTGTTGGATAGGTCCACTGCCTTGAGTGATTGATAAAAAGAATTTGATGCGGGCGGCAAATGAACATAAGAGGGCTGACTGAAACAATCGCAGTACCAAGCACAAATCCTGTTGTCCTTCCAACAAAACCAGCTCTATTGGGTATATTAACGACCGTTGTAAAAACAGACCTTCCCTCTCGGGTTGGTTCGTCAGGGCGAAACTCAAGGTTGTGGTCTTCCCTCCCTTCCCCTCTTGCAGACGGCAACAGCTTGTTCGACTCCATGGCCAGCGGCATGCGTCTCATCGTCAGCTGCGTCTCTTCCTTCCTCATTTTGTCCCTCCTGCTCTTCATGGTCCACCGGCTGCGGCAGAGACGCCGGGAGCGCATCGAATCCTTGATCGGAGCCAACCGTAAGTGGGGCTCCCACCTTCTCTGAAGGGCGCCCGGGAAAGGTCGGGCAACTAAACGTTTCGGTTTTCCATGACTTGCCTGGGTGGTTTTTTTTTCCCCAAAAGTTGGGATAATAATAATAATAACAATGATAATAATAATAACTAACAATAACAAAAACAACAACAATAATAATGATAACAATGATATTAATAAGTTGGAAGGGACCTTGGAGGTCTTCTAGTCCAACCCCCTGCTCAGGCAGGAAACCCTAGACCATTTCAGACAAATGGCTGTCCAGTCTCTTCTTAAAAACTTCCATACAGTATTTATTCATTTATTTCTTGATTATTTTTACAAATAACAAAGCTGTGAACATATCCAACATACCTTCCTCCGCCTATTTTCCCCACCACAACAACCCTGCGATAATGGCTCATTATTACAATCCTTCCTTCCTTCCTTCCTTCCTTCCTTCCTTCCTTCCTTCCTTCCTTCCTTCCTTCCTTCCTTCCTTCCTTCCTTCCTCCCTCCCTCCCTCCCTCCCTCCCTCCCTCCCTCTCCTTCCTTCCTTCCTGTCTGAGATGGTATAGGTTCTTTTGCTTCAGCAGGGGCTGGACTAGAAGACCTCCAAGGTCCCTTCCAGCTTTCTTCTGGCAAAACACCTGTGTTTCTTAATCCCGTGCAGTTTTCTGCTGACACTGGAGAAACTTGATTTAAATAAGAAGGGGGGGAACCTAAAGCTAAAGAGCAAAAGCTCCACGATTCCGCTTGAAACCCGATGCTTTGTGCAGAACGAACGAAAAGATGAAACCGCAACGATGACGATGATGATGCCCACGGGTGTGTTTTTTTTCCCCTATCCCTGCTCCCCTTTCACAGTGCACCACTTTAACCTGGGCCGGAGGATGCCTGGTTTCGATTACGGTCCAGACGGCTTTGGAACCGGACTCACGCCACTGCACCTTTCTGACGACGGGGAAGGTGGCGCCTTTCACTTCCACGATCCGCCTCCACCCTACACAGCGTACAAATACCCGGACATTCAGCACCCGGATGACCCTCCGCCGCCTTACGAAGCGTCCATCAGCCCAGACAACGTTCTCTGCTCTCCGCCAGGTCTCTTCATTTGGAATTCTTGCCCAAGGCCGTCTGGTTGGCCTTGGCTTCGGCCTTTCCCATGCCGGTTTGACGTGAAGTCTTTGGTGCTCTCTGAGCCGGGCGGTTTTCTAGCGAATGTTTCCTTGCTAAACTGGATCGCTTGCCTCTGTGCTTGAAAGGAGTGGGGTTTGCGGAGCGGTGGTGGAGGAGGAGGAGGACTCTGGGGTCCTTGGTGCTCTCTTGAGCTGGGTGGTTTTCTTGCAGACCTCTCGTGACCTAACTAGGTTACGTGATCAGTGCTCGAAGGGAAGGTGATTTGCAGAATGGAGTGGGAGGAGGAGGAGGAGGAGGAGGAGGACTCCTGTAGGGTCCTTGGTGCTCTCTGAGCTTGGCTTTCTTGGTCTCCGTTGACATATTACATTCTAGTGGCTTGCCTTGTCAGTGTTGGTGGGATGTAATATAAACTTCTAGCACTGATGATGTTACCTGGTTGAGTAATGAAATGTCTGCAAGAAATCAACCCAGCTCAGAGAACACCAAGGACCCCATAATATTCCTCCTCCTCCTCCTCCTCTCCAAACCCTCCTCTCCTCTAGCACTGATGATGTTACCTAGCTGGGTCAGGAAACATCTGCAAGAAATCAACCCAGCTCAGGGAGCACCAAGGACTCCTCATTTCAACCCTGAGCTATTCTCCTTTAGACTATTCTCCTCCCTCCTGATGAAATGCCAAAATTTCGGCAATGGCGCTACGGGCTGGGGTGTTGAAACCCCATCTATCTGGGGCTCCCTCGTGCAAATCCCCGGATCCCAATCTATTAAAAGAGTAAGCGATAATGATCTGGAAGCAGCTAACGACCAAATAACAGGAATGCGTTGATTTGGGCTTGATGTTGTCCCTTTTCCTTTTCCTTCCTAGACGGGGTCCATTCTCATATGGGACCTAACACTCAACTGTCCTTCGGGAATGCTGACACCTCTTTGCCGCTCCCCGACGAATCTCTGCCTCCTTCCGTCGGGCCGTCCCACTTGGACCTGGAAAACTCTGCCGACAGTAGCACCCTCCTTGTCCTACCAGACACTCCGTTAAGCGAAAGCACGCTCTCGGAGAGCCTAAGTGGCAACCACCACAGCCAGTGTTCTCTAAATACCATGGTATAAAGGAAACACAATCAAAACAAGAGACAAACCCCCCCCTCACCCCTTTAACTGCCAGCCAGCCAAGCATTAACTGTCGGGCAACTGTTTGCCCGTCAGATGTACGAGGGGACGCTGAATTCTCGGACTCAAGTTCAGAAATAAAACTCCCATGTCTGGCTTTTTCAGATTCTCCTTTGAGTTTAGACTTGGAACACGTCGGCCCGGGCAGTCATTTTCCATTCTTACCTTCTCCTCTTCAGAAGAAGAAGAAGAAGAAAAAGAAGAAGAAGAAGAAGAAGAAGAAGAAGAAGAAGAAGAAGAAGAAGAAGAAGAAGAAGAAGAAGAAGAAGAAGAAGAAGAAGAAGAAGAAGAAATCAAGTTGTAAAAACACTGTTTGTTTTTCTATGGAAAAAAAGAGCAGAAGACATGGAGTTTTTCATTTCTTTTTTTTAAAGTGGAGGAAAATTACGGATAGATTTTTTTTTGGGGGGGGGCGGTCTGAGAGAGGAAAGGGATCATCCATCTCGCCGTCCCGTAAAATCATGGAGAATAAAGGACCAGGTGTTAGGAACATCTGGAATGCCAGGGCGTTAGGAACTTCCAGGAACAGAATATGACTGCTCGCCGTTGACTCTCTTGCCTTAACCAGTCTTTGGTTAATCTTCCCGTACAAAAGACTAGAAGTCGGGTTCTTGGGTATGTCTGAACAGAGCGCAGGACCATCCTCCTTTGGAATGTGAGCCCGAAAAGAAAGAGACAGGCAAGTGGGCCCATAAAGTCTTCACCTTCACGTGGCTTCCAGTCCTGGCTGCGAAGTAGGAACGATACGAGTTGATCAAATGCTTGTTTATTTCCTGGAGGCTCAAGTCAACCAGGTTGCTTCGCCGTAAAGCAGTGTCATACTTAACTGGGTCTTTTCAGCTCAGTGACTCGTACATGAGATTTCCCCCCTCCTGACTTTCTCTTACTGTAAATCGGGGTATTGAGGTTGGGGGGGGGACTGAGTTGGTGTGGGGAATAATAGAATTTCCAAGATGGGGCTGGTGGTGGAAATGTGATTGGACCAATCGGTCCGCCTTTGACTTGCTCTCTCCCTGTTCATTTTGCTTTTTCATTCTCAGTCGTTAGATTTCAAGCTTGCTTTATCCTGCAGGATTCATTCGACGCCTTACATTTTAATAGGAGACATTGGGGTCAGGGGAGAAAAAAAATCGTACGGAGACTCGTTGGCCTCAGAAACCTTAATGAAAGCTGTCCCGTTGATCCTCTTTGACCCATTTGGGGTTTGGGGATTTGGACCGGTTTGCAGATGGGTGAAGGTGGATCCCCTCAGTAATTCTTGAATCTCTGAGAAGGACATCTGGAAGGTGCAGGGGTCTGCCCCCAAGAGCCCCCACTCACCTTTCCCACCGAGGGATCTTGGTGAGAACTTGTAAATGCTGAGTTGATGGCAACTATAGCCAAGGAGTTCTTGATCCATCGCTAGCCTCTTGCCTCCTAAGTAAGCTGCCCAGGTTTCGTTAACGGATACATTACTTCCAGTCCTTCGTTTGTGTGTTCCTCTTGCCTTATGAAAGGCAGGAAGCCTAGAGGGGCAGGAGAAACACTACCCATGGTTCTATACTTAAATGTATCAGGGTGCCTTCTCATTTCACCCCTTTTTCTCCTCCTCCTCCTCCTTCTGCAGTTGCTATCTATCCCAGTGTAATGTTGATGGTAGGTTAGCTTTGGGGCCATTTTAGAAGAGAGTTCTAGCGTGGCCAAGGACACTCCAGGTGTCCTTGCAGAAGGCCGCAGATTTAATCTTCCACGTGTCCAGGGAATCGCTTGGGAAGACCCCGCCCTGAAACCATGAAAGGTGGGGATGGCCCCATGGTTGTAGACTTCATTGCCCTCGATGCGACTCAGTAGAAAGGAAAGCCAATTCTGCTTACGTCGGTTGGGGACGACTTGCTCGCAAACCGTCACAAATTCGTCAGAACCTTCGTCTTACGGTACCACGATCGTGCTGCTAGGCCGTTGCCTCTCGACCCCGCTTTCCCTTTGAAGCTGGGGTAGATACAGCTGAGGTAGAACTCCGCAACTCTGCTTTCCTGACCTCTTAGCTCTTGCCCCAAGGATTTGGAAGTCTGGTTTCAAAAACGGTCTTCCCACCAACCTCACGGGCACGAAGCAACGTCTGAGTGGCCAACAACCATTTTTCCCCAGAATGAGCCAGACAGAGGAGGGTGGGAATGGCCGCAGGACACTGGAGGAATACAAAGTCTTGTGGATTTGTCTCTCCCCCCCCCCCTCTTTACTTCCTTTCCTGTCTCCTGGCTTTCTCAGCCTCGTCACAAAGCAGCATTCTCTCTCCTTCCCAAAGTCTGGGGTCAGAATTGTGGATCCAGGGCAGGTACTAAGGATTTCTGAAGTATGGGGAGTGGGGGGGGGGAGAAAAAAGAAAGAAATAAAAAGCGGGTTTTGTGCGTTTTTAGCACACTCCATCAGTTTTATACATTGTAGGTACTGACTTCTTTGCTTTTATATACGTAAGTGTGAATGGGCTTGGTTGATTGAGAGTTTATGATAAATGTTTTTCAAGCTCGGCAACTGGTGAGGACTTCGACTTCCAGAGTTGCCCAGCCCGGGGGAATTCTGGGACTTGAAGTCCTCAGCTCTTAACGTTGCCAAGATGGAGAAAACACTTTTTTATGATCTTGAGGAAAGCACAAGAGCGACACGTGATTGGAAACTGATGGCCACACTACACGTCCATGTAAAAAAGATAAGAATTTGGAGGGGGAAAAAATAGGCTAGAATTAGTGGTACTGTTATGTTTTGAAATGGCAAACCCTTTATATACAGGTGAAACTCGAAAAATTAGAATATCGTGCAAAAGTTCATTTATTTCAGTAATGCAACTTAAAAGGGGGAACTAATATATGAGATAGACTCATTACATGCAAAGCAAGATAGTTCAAGCCCTGGTTTGTCATAATTGTGATGATTATGGCGTACAGCTCATGAAAACCCCAAATCCACAATCTCAGAAAATTACATATTTTATTTTTTATTTATTTTAATTCCATTTATATCCCGCCCTTCTCCGAAGACTCAGGGCGGCTTACAAGCTTAGCAGTAGCCTTCATTCTATGTATATGCCTGCTTATTAGGGCTTTCACTCAATAAAACAAGGAGTGTACATAGAACAATATCGGACCTCTGAAAAGTATAAGCATGTATATGTACTCAGTACTTGGTTTGGGCCCCTTTTGCAGCAATTACTGCCTCAATGCGGCGTGGCATGGAAGCTATCAGCCTGTGGCACTGCTGAGGTGTTACGGAAGACCAGGATGCTTCAATAGCGGCCTTCAGCTCTTCTGCATTGTTCGGTCTCATGTCTCTCATCTTTCTCTTGGCAATGCCCCATAGATTCTCTACGGGGTTCAGGTCAGGCGAGTTTGCTGGCCAATCAAGCACAGTAATCCCACGGTCATTAAACCAGGTTTTGGTGCTTTTGGCAGTGTGGGCAGGTGCCAAGTCCTGCTGGAAAATGAAGTCAGCATCCCCATAAAGCTCGTCTGCGGAAGGAAGCATGAAGTGCTCCAAAATCTCCTGGTAGACGGCTGCGTTGACCCTGGACTTCATGAAGCACAGTGGACCAACACCAGCAGATGACATAGCTCCCCAAATCAACACAGACTGTGGAAACTTCACACTGGACTTCAAGCATCTTGCAGCGTGTGCCTCTCCATTCTTCCTCCAGACTCTGGGTCCTTGGTTTCCAAATGAGATGCAAAAGTTGCTCTCATCAGAAAAGAGGACTTTGGACCACTGAGCAACAGACCAGGTCTGTTTTTCTTTAGCCCAGGTAAGACACTTCTGACGTTGTTTGTTTAGGAGCAGCTTGACAAGAGGAATACGACATTTGAAGCCCATGTCCAGGATCTGTCTGCACTGATTCCAGCCTCAGTCCACTCCTTGTGAAAGTCCCCAACACTTTTGAATGGCCTTTTCCTGACAATCCTCTCCAGGCTGCAGTCATCCCTGCTGCTTGTGCACCTTTTTCTTCCACACTTTTCCCTTCCACATAACTTTCTATTAATGCAGCACTTTGGGAACATCCAACTTCTTTTGCAATTACCTTTTGGGGCTTTCCCTCCTTATGGAGGGTGTCAATGATGGTTTTCTGCACAACTGTCGGGTCAGCAGTCTTCCCCATGATTGTGATTCCTACTGAACCAGACTGAGAGACCATTTAAAGGCTCAGGAACCCTTTGCAGGTGTTATGGCTTAATTAGCTGATAAGAGTGGGACACTTTGAGCCTAGAATATTGCACCTTTTCACAATATTCTAATTTTCTGAGATTTGGGGTTTTCATAAGCTGTAAGCCATAATCATCACAATTATGACAAATCAAGGCTTGAACTATCTTGCTTTGCATGTAATGAGTCTATCATATTAGTTTTCCCTTTTAAGCTGCATTACTGAAATAACTGAACTTTTGCACGATATTCTAATTTTTCGAGTTTCACCTGTATATAAAAAGATATATAAAATATCTTTTCCCTGAAATCAATTATGCACCAGGTTATTATTCTTTGGTTCATTGTCACTTCTGCACCACTTCAGTGTGAACGTCGACAGCTCCCTTGAGAATCCCCACGTCGAAATAAAATTTTGAAATGCTTACTGCACTCTCCCATAGATATGATTGGGGTATAGTTCACACCGCACTCGGTCCGTTTGCTGATGCCCACTCGCGGCCGTAGCTTGCCATTTCTTACCCTAAAACAAATCTTTAAAAGGTCCTTTTCCATCTTAACAAACTTCATTTGACAAAATGTCCTTTTGGTATTTGACGTCGTCTTCCCAGAGAAGACACTTCTCAGTGGGTGTGACTTTTGGCTTCTTGTTTTGTTCTGCTTTTAGCTGAGGGCACATAGCAGTTTTGAAGTCAAGACCTCCCCCCCACACACACACACACTCGTCAGTAAAACCTGGTTGTTTGGCCTGAACATATATATTTTTTTAAAAGCATTGCTGCATTGAATCTGTCTTGTTTGCTGCACCCTCAAATGGGCCAGATATCCTAATCAACGAGATAAGATGATGTACTGTAAAACTTTTCAATTAAAAAAAAAAAGATGATGGTACGGAAGTTGGAGAGCCGTGGTTAGAATTCACTGCTCATTTCAACCAGACTGGCACAGGTGGAGAGGAAGGAGGATCCGATTGTCCAATGTCCAAGTATCGGGGGGAAAATTGACTCAATTACATTTTAACTAGGGTGTGCGCGTGTGCAGGTAGAGCAGAAATAGGATGGATTGTCCAACTTCTAAGCATCAGGAGAAGTGAAGTAAATCAGTAGTAGTTGGTGAGAAACCACTGTTTGCTTGTTCAATCCCTCCACTGTTCATTATTTTCATTTCCCTCCCCCCAAAAAAGTCAAATAGCTTGTTGAAAATCCTTCAAGGCTGTATCAGGAAAGATAAAATTGGGAAAACCTGGGGTCAGCCATTGGGGGTCCAACAAACATGGAGCTCTACAGATCTGGACTCAAAGGTAAGGCCCACTGGGTGTGCCCATCAAAGGGGATGCCCGATTTTGTGTATGTTTGGGAAGGGCGATGGGTGCGTATGTGTGAGCGAGTGTGCCAAACAGCGAACCACTGCTTTTTATTTTGTTTGGGAAGACATTTTTTGGCTGAATTTGCCAGTCTGTTGTGTCAGTTTGTGGCTGAATTGAACTGTGGCATGTGTGTGTTCAAAATAATAATAATAAAGGGGTGGGGGGAGAAAAAAATCAAAAAGATTTTGATATTTCATGGAACGGTATGTAGAAATGAAATTTGATACTGTAATAGGTTGGTCCCTGTGACATTTTATGTTCCAATATTTTGATTTTTTTTTTTTAAAAAAGGTTTTTATTTCAGGGGAAGGGGTGGAGAAGGGCGGGCTTTTGGGACACTAATCTATTTTTTTCCCCAAGATGCTGTGAGAGACATTCCATCTAGATGCCAAATAAATTGTGTTTTGTTGAGAGGAACCGGCCTTCAACTTTTGTGTGTTTATTCTGAGGGAAGAAGGTGAACGCTGACCAATTCTAATGGATCTCAAAATGAGGAAGACTTTTAATAAAAGATGATTTTACATGTCAAAATTGCAGATGTCTCTGCCAGAAGCCCTGATTTCTGTTCCAGAATGGACAGTCCTGGACAAAATAGGCAAGAAATCTGAACCTGCTATCAAGCAATTTTCTAATTTCCTCTTAAATTTTAATTGAGGTAAAACATTTTCTACCTTGGAGAGCTCCTGCAATACCCTTGTTCTAACTGCAGAGGGCAGTCGTTTCAAATATATTCTTAAGCCACGAAGCAAGATTTCAAAAGATCCCTGAAAAGAAACATGGCAGATTTTTTCACCTAATGTAGCCTTGGGATTATAGAGTCAGAGATGGGAAGGAAATTAAGGGATGTAAAGGAATTTTGAATTCACCTGGAATGAAACGGGAAAAGAAGCAAACAGGAGGGATTTGGGGGAAGACATTAAATGTCTGATGACGGAAGGGTGAGAAAGAACGTCAAGCAACCCCTCTCTTGATTTTGTTTAGTATGAATTGGGATAGAAAATTTGGAACAGTTTTAAAATTCTTTTAATACAATCTACAACAATAGCGTAGGATTCCTCCCTCGACCACCTCTATCCCATTACAGAGCTTAGTTGAAGGTATGGTCTGAATTGATGCTGCCTTTTTTATTTATTTGCATTCCCTCTTTATTATTTTTATGAATAAGCCGGCAAATGTATCCGACATGCCTTCCTTCTGTTTTCCCCACCACAACAACCCTGTGAGGTGGGTTGGGCTGAAAGGGAGGGACTGGCCCAAAGTCTCCTAGCTGGGTTTCAAGCCTGAGGCAAGACTGTCTCCTGGTGATTGGCCCAAAGTCACCCAGTTGGCTTTCATACCTAAGGCTGGACTAGAACTCACCGTCTCCTGGTTGATTGGCCCAAAGTCACTCAGTTGACTTTCATGCCTAAGGCTGGACTAGAACTCACCGTCTCCTGGTTGATTGGCCCAAAGTCACTCAGTTGACTTTCATGCCTAAGGCTGGACTAGAACTCACCGTCTCCTGGTTGATTGGCCCAAAGTCACTCAGTTGACTTTCATGCCTAAGGCTGGACTAGAACTCACCGTCTCCTGGTTGATTGGCCCAAAGTCACTCAGTTGACTTTCATGCCTAAGGCTGGACTAGAACTCACCGTCTCCTGGTTGATTGGCCCAAAGTCACCCAGTTGGCTTTCATACCTAAGGCTGGACTAGAACTCACCGTCTCCTGGTTGATTGGCCCAAAGTCAGTTGACTTTCATGCCTAAGGCTGGACTAGAACTCACCGTCTCCTGGTTGATTGGCCCAAAGTCACTCAGTTGACTTTCATGCCTAAGGCTGGACTAGAACTCACCGTCTCCTGGTTGATTGGCCCAAAGTCACTCAGTTGACTTTCATGCCTAAGGCTGGACTAGAACTCACCATCTCCTGGTTGATTGGCCCAAAGTCACTCAGTTGACTTTCATGCCTAAGGCTGGACTAGAACTCACCGTCTCCTGGTTGATTGGCCCAAAGTCACTCAGTTGGCTTTCATACCTAAGGCTGGACTAGAACTCACCGTCTCCTGGTTGATTGGCCCAAAGTCACTCAGTTGACTTTCATGCCTAAGGCTGGACTAGAACTCACCGTCTCCTGGTTGATTGGCCCAAAGTCACCCAGTTGGCTTTCATACCTAAGGCTGGACTAGAACTCACCGTCTCCTGGTTGATTGGCCCAAAGTCACTCAGTTGACTTTCATGCCTAAGGCTGGACTAGAACTCACCGTCTCCTGGTTGATTGGCCCAAAGTCACTCAGTTGACTTTCATGCCTAAGGCTGGACTAGAACTCACCATCTCCTGGTTGATTGGCCGAAAGTCACCAAGTTGGCTTTGATGTCTATGGCTGAACTCACCCGCCACCTTATTTGTAAAAACAATAAAGACGGAATGCAAATTAATCAACAAACAGCATCGGTTCGGACCAGACCTTCAATTAACCTCTGTGACTGGCCCATAGTCACCCAGCCGGCCTTCATACTTAAGGCTGGACTAGAACTCGTCGTCTCCTGGTTTCTAGTCTGGATTTTTTTTAACCGCTAGATCGAACTGACTGTCAGGAGATGGTTTTTCCATCTTAACTGAATGGAAAACATTGAAGAAAAATTCAGGAGAATTGGTTAATCCAGCACGAGTAGCGTTAACAATGGAGATACATGGCGCTAGGAGTAAATTTCAACCTTAGCCCAAAACAATGGCTTCAAACAAATTGAGCTTGGCTGATATCACCCCGCCTACTTGGAAAGATCCAACGATGTTTTCATCCCCAAGTGACAAAGTCTTGAATTACTCTATTTGAGGCTGGTAGTTGGCTGTTTTGGGCTGACAACCAACGCAGCTGGTATTTTGTCTGCTGCTCAGAAATATGCATTGTAAATCATTACAACGCAAACCGGTGTTTTTTCAAACTTGGCAACTTTTAAGACCGGTGGAATTCAACTCCCAGAATTCTTGGGAGTTGATGTCCATGTATCCTGATGTTGCCAAGGTTGAAAAATGCTAGTGTAGATAAATGATTCTTGGAAGCACCAGCAAACATCAAGAAAGACATTCATCTACATGACCAAATTGATGATTAATGCGTTAGGGCTGGCTCAGGAATTCTGGGAGTTGTAGTCCACAAGTCATAAAGGGGGGAGGGGCATAGTTCCCCACCTCTGGGTGAGGGAATTAAAAAGGGTTAAAAGAGGAAGGAGAAGAATTAAGGTGGTGGGTCACAATCATGGTAGATCATAACCATGATAGATCATAGTTAACATAGTACATCATAATCATAATTTTATGTTTTTTATCTTATTTTTGTCCAGTAGCTTTTTATACTTTAATGATACTGAAAAATTCTAAGGTATTTCTATAAAGTCAAATGCTCGTGTAACTTTTGTGTTTGTGGGATGCATGTAGAAATACACACGTGAACTTTAGGAGAAAGACCAATGTCTTAAAACATCCATATTTAGTAATTAGTAATTTCTACCCAGAATAACACTTGTCCATTTAACAGAATCACTTCCACAGTGAGAGGGGCAACATATAAATGTAATAAATAAATAAAAATTAAAATTGTACTGATGAACATCATCTACCTGGAAGATAGAGGGTGTGTGTGTGTGGGGGGGTGTGTTTGAAGGAAATAAAATAATTTTTATGCCTAAATGTTCAACATTACGTTATTTTCAGTGCCCCTTCTCTTCAGAAACATTCTTGCTGAAGGCACCATAAAAAACATTAATTTAAATAAATATTCCCTGAAAACTGGCCCCTTTATGTCCTAAATTAATGCTTTTTCTCTCTGTTGGGAATTAAGACCTAGGATTTGTGATTCTGGGCTGGCTTGCTAAGAGCCCATGTTCAAGGCAGACGGCAGGTCCTCCAAAGCTTTTGAGCTGAGATGGTCTTGATGGAGAACCACCAGGAGTGACAACCCACCTTTCTCTGGGATACATGAGGAAAACACACCCCAAATCAGAAAAATCCCCGTTCCTGGGGTGAAGAGAGGACAGAAGATGGAATTTTGGTTTATTCAGGCATAGAGTTTTTCTCTCTCCCCCCCCCCCATCATCCACTTTTTTCCGTTTTCTACATCTCCTCTTTGATTAGATGTTTGGATACGCCTTCTGGCTCTTTCGGAAGAATTTACTCACTACTTCTGAATCCTAGAATTGGAACGCTTCTGTGGGGAGAAGGCTGAAGTCCTACATTCTTTCTGGAGGTCTCTTATTTCACCCATGCTGTTCCGAACCTCACCTCTCTCCAAAAAAGAAGGGATGTCCTAAGATTTCCACCATAATTTCCCTGGAGGTCTTCAAAAATCTGAAATACCTCGTTCCCTCCCCTTTGCATATCAGAGCTTTACAGATTTGGCTTTATCTCTCACCATCTGTTCCAAGTCAGTTGGCAAACATTACGCTCAGCCTCAGCAGTGGGATGTTCAGAGATATTCCCATCATGCACTTGGCTCTCATCTTTCAGCATATGCCCTTTCTTGCCAACGTTACTTGGCCCCTCTTCTGACAATCCTCTGCTTGTCTTTTTTTAAATTGCTCTTTAGGTTATTTAGCACGAGCAGGTAATTTTGTTCAGCTTTGAGGGAAATGAAGACGTGCATGTGTCTTAAAGAAATATAGTAATTTTGCATCACTATTCTTCGCACATTTTCTCTGATGTCTTTATGAGGTCTTCTCCCCTCTGCGGGCTTCCTGCTCTGAACTTCATCCCTCTCAATGATTTTGTTGGCACAAAAAAAAAAGAAACGTATTCGAAAATAAGTTTAAGAAAATGACGCAGCAATGGCTGAATCTTTTTATTTCTTGGACCCTTTGTCCACTCTCTCCCTTCTTCTCTCCTTTTGAATTTGGACCTGTAAGGCTGTTGTCCCTGGCTTTTCAGGTAGTCCGCGGCTTAGGACCCACAATTGAACTCAAAAATTTCCATTGCTAAGTGAGACGGTTGTTAAGTGACTTTTCGCCCCACTTTACGACCTTTTGTTAAGTGAATTGCTGCAGTTGTTAAGTGAACCTGCTCGATTATGCTCATCAGAAGGTTGCAAAAGGTGATCGGTGACCCTGGAAAATAGCAACTGTCGTAAATATGAGCCAAATTACGAGACCGTGGGGATGCTGCAAGGATCGCATGTGTGAAAACAGTCATACGTCCCTTTTTTCCAGTGTTGTCGTAACTGGTCACTAAATGAATGGTTGTAAATTGGGGACAACCTGTGTTCCTTTTTCTCTTCCCCAATTTCTTCCCCTTCGGAAAAGGCCCAGTAATTTGCTCTGCATCTTGGTGATTCCCTCGTATCACTTTCCATGATGTCCTCTACAGCCTTTAAAACACCCGATCCGGGTCCTCCGTTGTGAGACAGTGGTCCACCCAATTTGTAAATACACGAGTGGGCAATTGTGGTCTTCCATGACTTGCCAAACAACATTCCCAGCATCCCTCATTGCCAGATGTTGCTACTGGACTAGCTGGGAGTTTAAGATCCTCTGAACCTGAACATCTAGTTCCTTGGATCCAGAAAGCAACCCAAGCTTTTCCCCAACAGGAACAACAAAATTCAATTGAGATGTGTACAAGAATCTAAGAAGTTCTGGTTAGTTTTGTTAAAGAAAACTTAGGAAGCCATAATGAAAGAATTCTGATGACAGTTTTCAAGCCCCAAACCCTAATCAAGATTCAAACTCTTGCTTCTCATTTGTCCTACAGACGAGGCTGCTCAGTCTTTGAGCAGGAGGCTCTCTTTCCATCTGTCCCTTTTTTGTGGTTGTGTCATTCTGTTGTCCTCTGTGTGAGGACCACCTACCATCATGGATGGAGCCATTCTCCCGCCAGCCATTTCGCAACTGACAAAGAGAGATTCCCCCCCACACACCCTATCTTCGACTGCTTTCTTTCAACCCACATCTGTTGCATTTGGCAGCAAAATTGTGGAAACTCTACTGCCTGCTGTTAAGCCAACTGCTCAATTTAGCTCATTCTGGGATTCAGAAGCACTTTCTGAATCAACCGCAGAGAAGACTCACATGAGCAAACCAGGACACAGTTCTGTCTTGCCCTGCAGCAGGACTATGCCTGCATCAACTGTTAACACATCCCCACATACCTTCTAGATTTTCACACATCCTTCTAAAGTCAAGCTGTGTTTGGCTTATAATTGTGTATTTTTAATAAATGCAACTAAATTCAGTCAATTTGGTTTTACAGTAAACTGGAGGATTTGCACGATACGCCAGCAACAAGGCCAACAAAGTGACTCCATTCCTACAAACATATAATGCCTAAACAAATAGGCAATACGCTAGCTTCAGATGACCCATCTTTTTCACTGAACCCGCTAAGATAATAATTGGGTTCATATGATTCTTTGAACTATGAATTATACATCCCCTTTTTTGCATAGGTAAAGGTAAAGGTAAAGGTTCCCCCGCACATGCGTGCTAGTCGTTTCCGACTCTAGGGGCCGGTGCTCATCTCCGTTTCAAAGCCGAAGAGCCAGCGTTTGTCCGAGGACGTCTCCGTGGTCATGTGGCCGGCATGACTAGACGCCAAAGGCGCACGGAACGCTGTTACCTTCCCACCGTAGTGGTCCCTATTTTTCTACTTGCATTTTTACGTGCTTTCGAACTGCTAGGTGGGCAGAAGCTGGGACGAGTAACAGGCGCTCACTCTGTTACGCGGCACTCGGGATTCGACCCGCCAAACTGCCGACCTTCTGATCGACAAGCTCAGCGTCCTAACCCACTGAGCCACCGCGTCCCCTTTGCATAGTGTGTCTAATTCACCAGTGTGTTGGCAAATGCCCATACCTGGGGCAGTACGGTAAACCATACTTCTATTAACCATAGGCAACAATATGGTGTCTAGTTTAAGGAAAATTTTGAGGGATGACATGATAGCAGTCTTCCAATATCTCAGGGGCTGCCCCAAAGAAGAGGGAATCAAGCTATTCTCCAAAGCCCCTGAAGGCAGGACGAGGAGCAACGGATGGAAACCAATCAAGGAGAGAAGAAAGCTAGAACTAAGGAGAAACTTCCCGACAGTGAGAACAATTAACCAGTGGAACAGCTTGCCTCAAGAAGCTGTGAATTCTCCAACACTGGAAGTTTTTAAGGAGAGACTGGACAGCCATTTGTCTGAAATGGTATAGGGTTTCCTGCCTGAGCAGGGGGTTGGACTAGAGGACCTCCAAGGTTCCTTCCAAATTTGTTATTCTGGTGCAAATCTAGCCGTAGTTGAAGACTTAGTATATTGGACAAACTCAGTTCAATAGTTCAATGTGCTTTATTTGGAAAGCCACAGTTAAGCAGAGCGGGGCTTAATGTCACATGCAACCGATCACTGTTTATTAGACCATGAGCTGGGTCTTCTCCATTCCATGGTCAGGTCTCTGCAAAAAGCCAGGGTTTGCTTTTGCCATCCCTCACTGAATAATACCTCGAGCTGTTTACATGAGGATGTCTGAGCCAAGAAACTTTCTAATGATAATTGATGGTAACCTGGATGCCAAGCCAGCAAAATGAACTGACTTTGCTGAGTCCAGCTAGAGCTCTCCAGAATTGCAGGGACACACAAAACAGCTAAAGCTTGCTTGGACAGGGTCATCTCTTCCCCATCTCTTCCCTAACCTAGTGTCTCCTTTAAAAGAAAGGATAGCAGTTCGAAAGCACGTAAAAATGCAAGTAGAAAAATAGGGATCACTACGGTGGGAAGGTAACAGCGTTCCGTGCGCCTTTGGCATCTAGTCATGCCGGCCACATGACCACGGAGACGTCCTTGGACAAGCACTGGCTCTTCGGCTTTGAAACGGAGATGAGCACCGGCCCCTAGAGTCGGAAACGACTAGCACGCATGTGCGGGGGAACCTTTACCTTTACCTTTTTAGACCTATATTGATCTTTGGAGCAGTCAAGGTCCAAACAAGGGGAAGGATAGCCAAATCACCCAATTTAATCTCTTTCCAGTGGGATTGGCGCTCCCCCTGAAAACCTTGGCTATCGCCTGCTTCCTAGATTGTAATTTTGAATATGTCAGAACATAATGATGAAATAGAGGAAGGAAGGAACCCACTAATCTAATGAACGAACCTTGGGTTGTAACTTGGAGGATGTTAGGGTTTAATCAGATTTTTTTGTTGGTCTGGCCATGCCTTTCTTCTAATCTTGTGCCCTTTTTGGCTTACACCCCACTGTGCTCCCCAAAGATCACTCAAAAACACAACACAGTGCATGGTTTCTCCCCAAGGGTACAATGGCCATCTCACTCATGTCCCTCCTTCCTTGGAGAATAGTTACTCTTGATGTTGAGGGCCTGTAGTCCTTCAGATGTCCTTGAATAAAACTCCTAGCATCCCTTAGTGTTGGCCTTGGAAATTCAGCCTCTTGGTTGACCACTGTCGGAGATCAGGAAACCAAGCTATAAATATTCTTTGGAGGCAGAAATTTGGCAGTTCTCTCCCCAACTTCAAAAGACTCAAAAAACAAAACAAAACCCTAAGTGAAATTGATGATCCTCAACAAAAAGAATGGGTTTTTTTTCCCAGAAGTTGTAACCAAGACTGAACCATCTAACTTTGTGGGGTGCTCCCTGAGCATGGTTGTTTGCTTGCAGACAATGCTAGCTTGAACTGAAGACGTTGGGTAACGAAGCGTCGGCAAGCAAGCAACCAACTTCGGAGAGCACCAAGGACTCCCAACAATTCAGCCCTGAGCTACATTAGAAAAAAAAATAGGGATTAACTTTATAGGATTGCTGTGTATGCTTGTAAGTGAACAAAAGGTGGAGTCTGCGGTGCTCTCTCAGCTTGGTTGTTTTTTGTGGGTTTTTTTTTTTTACATTTTATTACCCAACTAGGTAACATCTCCATCTACAGCTACATATATTCTCCTCTGTTGGCATCTGGCTTTGCTCACAGCTGTCCAGAGCAGCAGCATCCCAACCGATGAGAAATATTCACCCTCTAAACAAGGCTTTGTCTGACTTGCTGGACAGCTGCAAAAATCTCTGATCACCGAGGCTGTTGAACACAAAGAGCTTTTCTGGGGGAGACAAGAGACTAGAAGAAACCGCACTTTCTATATTCTCCAGATCGTTGGTACCTTCCAGATGTGGTGGACGTACATTTTCCGGGATCCCTATCTGCTTCAGAAAGTCAGTCTCCAGGCTGCTAGAATTAATTGGCCGTACCAAACCTTGCCCTATTCTGCAGTTGTTCCAGGACAGGGTTTCTGAACCTTAGCAACTTTCTGACGTCTTGAGGTGAACTCCCAGAATTACCCAGGCAGCTCTGGGGAGGCCTTTGAAACGTGGATTTTAAAACATTCACAACAGCGGCCAATGTTTGCAGCTCAGGTGTAGGACGAGGGTGAAGCTTCCTTCTCCGAGCTTGTGGGTTGGTTTCCGAACGTTGTGTTACCAGGCTAGGTAACATCTTCAGTGGAGTTTAAGGGATGTCTGTGTTTCTTCAGGTGTGGGTGTGTCAGGTGAGGGTCTGGATGGGTCTTGTGATGTTTAGCGACAGTTCGAAGGAACAAAAGCATTTGTCCTCGCATTTATGGCTGACTGCTGTAGCATCTCCACGGTCATGAAATCCAAATTTTGGGCACTTGGAAACCACCGTGTATTTATGACAGTTGGATAAATACTGGAGATTGCCATTTGAGCACCTTCTCAGCTGGCATCTGACAAGAAAGGCAATGAAGGAAGTCATATTTATGGTTACCAACTGCACAATTCACTCACCAACAAGGAAGTTGCCTTGTTTTAGGAAAAGGTGTATACAGATGCACCTAACACAGAAGGTGTGCACAAAAGTGGGGAACAGACACCAACAGAAACACAAACAAACATACACACACACACACACACACACACACACATACATACATACTTGGGGGGGTGAGCACACTACATTAAGGGAAAGAAATAGATTGTTGCAAATTTCCTCTTCCCCTTTCCGCTTAAGCTGAGGAAGAATAAGGGTTAGGAAAATGAGACGCTAAGCAAAATGCAGTGCCAGATTTTTAACAGACAGACATGAATGCTAGGATCTTATTCTGCCCTTTGAAGTTGCTTGGGTCTTTGACTCTCCTGGGACTTTTCTCTGCTCATTTGATCTCCCAAGGTTATTTCCAAATTTCACTCGCTATCCTTCAACTGTCCTCTGGAGCATTACCAAGGAGGTTTTTAACTTCTCAAAACTTTGTGTGTCTGTTTGTGCCTGTTCTCAGTTTTGTGACATCTCGCATCAGGTTGTGTACCCTGCAGGACCAGATCGACGACTAAGTCCATCATCTCTTTCTTGGTAGATAATTTTGGGATGAGTCTCCCAGAGCTCTCAAGAGCCACACGGTTGACTTCCCATGCCGTAAACTGGGTTCAAAGCAATCTTAACTGTGATGTAGCCATCTCTGCATAGTCCCATCTATGTCGCCTAGGGCTATGTCAATAAGCGTGACGGACCGTGGAATTTTTGCAACACCACGTCAATCTTTTGGAAACATTCACTAGAGAGGAACATAGAATAATAGGGCCAGAAGGGACCTTGGAGGTCTTCTAGTCCAACCCTCTACTCAAGCAGGAGACCCTATACGTTTTGGGACAAATGATCGTCCGATGTCTTCTTTAAAACCTCGAGTTATGGAGCACCCACAGCTTCCGGAGGCAAGCTATTCCGTGGATTAATTGTTCTTCCTATCAGGAAATTTCTCCTGAATTCTAGCTCGACTCTTCTCTTTAACAAGCTTCCACTCATTCTTACTTGTCCTGCCTTCAGATGGTTTGGAGAATAGGTTGACCTCGCTCACCGGCTTCTCTGTGGCAGCCCGTCAGATTCTCAAGGAAGAACAGCTGTCCAGTCTGGTTGCAGAGTTTTGACCAAACGTTCTAGAGAAGGCAAGTAGTTAGAAATAGAAATAGATAAATGAGATAGATGAGACATAAATGAGAGATAGAAATATCTTGGGAGAAGATCAAAAACCTGGACCAGAAATGGTTGACTTTCCAGGAGAAGACCCCCCCTCTTCTTGAAGGAGGGGTGTTACTTGTATTATTCCCACCCTTCCTCCCATGATCTTAGTAGATCCGTGTGAGAAAAGAGTTGGAGCTGAAGTAATATTAACACACCCAGCATGAAATGTCCCTCCAGGGTAAACAAAAATGTTTCCAAATCAACTCGGGGACAGTCAGAAAAATTCGTAAACACCCAGAGAGATCAAACGAACCCGAGGAAAATCCCAGGGGATCCAGCACCGAAGCAACTTCAAAGTACAGAATGAGAGAGCCTGTCATCCTTCAAGTGCAGCTCTTAAAAATCCGCCTCCCCAAATCTTTGGAAGGATTCCAACCCAAAGATGAGAAGTGAGGATATTAAAAAGATGTTAAAAACCAGGAGGAAAAAAAAACACGATCTCCCAAATCCAGTTAAACCGAAACAGGACGATAAACGTATCACGGAAGGATTAAGCTTTGAAATCGCAGGTTGCCATTTTGATTTTAAGAGAAGCGGGATCCCAAACTTAACTTTTATACATCCGACACACCTTCCTCCTCCTATTTTCCCCACAACAATGACAACCCTGTGAGGTGGGCTGGGCTGAGAGAGAGGGACTGTCCCAAAGTCACCCAGCTGGCTTTCATGCCTAAGGCAGGACTAGAACTCACCGTCTCCTGGTGATGGCCCAAAGTCACCCAGCTGGCCTTCATGTTGAAGGCAGAACTAGAACTCACCATCACCTGGTGATTGACCCAAAGGCACCCAGCTAGCTTTTCTACCTAAGCTGGCACTAGAATTCACCGTCTCCTGGTTTCTAGCCTGGTGCCTTCATCCCTACACCAAACTGCCTCTATATACAGCAAATGGCTACATTCTCTTGCATTCTGCAAGAGAGTGTGAGTTCTAGTCCTGGCTGGGTGCCCTTGGGCCAATCACCAGGAGACGGTGAGTTCTAGTCCCGACTTAGGCGTGAAAGCCAGCTGGGTGCCTTTGGGCCAATCACCAGGAGACGGTGAGTTCTAGTCCCACCTTAGGAGTGAAAGCTGGCTGGGTGCCTTTGGGCCAATCACCAGGAGACAGTGAGTTCTAGTTCCCCCTTAGCCATGGAAGCCAACTGGGTGACTATCTCAGCCCAGCCCACCTCACAGGACTGTTGTGGGGAAAAGAGGAGGACGTTGTGTTGGATACGTTTGCCGCCTCGAGATATTTAGAGAAATAATGCAGGCAGGATATAAATAAATAAGATTTTTTTTTAAAAAAAAACTTGTATATTTTTAAGGCCGAGAGGCTGAAGTAAGTGTGTGTGTGTGTGTGTGTGTGTGTGTGTGTGTGTGTGTGTGAGAGAGAGAGAGAGAGAGAGAACATTTATGCCCACCCTCCCCATTTTCTCCCCGCATCCCACCTCGATGCAATCTTGCTTCGCATCCCTTTTCCATCCCTTGAAATCCACGGTCCAGCAAGCAGCAGCAGCTCCTAAGGAATTCCCCCCCACACACAAACACACTCCAGATGTTGGGGTGTCCTCTGTTGGATCCTCTTAGGGTTCCCTCCCCTATAAATAGGGCCTATGTCATTCTCCCCATCTTTTTTTTTAAGCTTTGCTCTCCTCTCTCTCTCTCTCTCTCTCTGCCCCCTTCTCAGGAGACAAGGAGTTAAAAAAAGAGCCTCAGCCACGGATCTCCTTCTGATGAATATTTAACAGCCACCAGCCAGGCTGAACCTCCGGATCCGTGCATTTTTTTTTTGACAGCGGCAGAGGCCGAGGGAACCACCTCCATCCCTGTCAAGGTGGGGGGAACACGACTCTTAAGGACGCATCCCTCTGAGCAGCGAGCCCTCCACGACGTTCCCTTGGGGTTTTCCGAGGTGGCAGCCAAGAACCAAGGACGCCTGCCTGCCTGCCTGCCTGCCTGTTTGCTGGAGTCTCCCCATCTGGAATCCCAGGTGGGGGGGTGAGGTGTCTCCCCATCTGGAATTCCAGGCAGAGTTTTTTTTTTCCCCCTGAGGTCTCTCATGCTCGGGAGGAAAATGTCAGAGCTTCTGGGGATAACTTTCTTGGCTTTTTCTTGGATGGTCCATGCGGAGACAACAGGTGAGTTCGAAGGATGGAATCCCTTCCTCTGTCGGGCTGGTGGGGGCAGCCTCCGGGTTTGGGGAGGGGAGAATTGGGCGAGTCTGCTGCGGGTGGACAAATTTACGGGATCCTTTTTTTTTTCTTCCCCCCCACCACCCCCGAGTCCGAACCGCAAGCCTCTATCCAAACAGAGTTCGCCCCAAATACACTTGGAAGAGAATCCTTTGAGTGTAGGAATCAAGTCCCGAAGGAGAAAGCCTTTTTTTTTTGTCTTCTTCATTTCACCGACAAAAATTTGGGGATGGGTAAATCATTATTTGGGTGCTGCTTAGCTTAAGCCATTGTGAGCTTGGAACTCTTGGCTGCGCTCTGCTTGAGGAGGAGATCTTGGTCTATCTTTAACCTTGCCCTTTTCTCTCCGCTTGGATCGGCTGGCTCTTAAAACACTTGTTGGTTCCTGGGAGAAGGTCACGGCACAAAGGTCAACGTTCCTGGATTTAGCTCTCTCCCGTGTGGAGCCTCCCCACTTTTGTCTCTTGTTTGCCTCATTCCGTGACAGCTGTCAGTTGGAGATCCAGCCCCCGGTGTCCTCCTCAACTGATGTCAGTTCTATTCAGGGGCATGTCTGTGGAGATCCTCCACCATCCAAGGTCAGGGTGGTCCCAAAGGTGTTTTTTTTCCAGGAGGCAACTGGACTTCCTTGGTTTTTTTTCTTTGAAGACATTTCGTTTCCCATCCAAGAAGCTTCTTCAGCTCTTGACTGGAGGCTGGGGACGATCCTTCCATTACCCCACCGGTTTCCTCCTGAAAAAGCAGCTTAGGGACATTCAAGGGAAGTGTGGAGAAGATCTTTGGGCCAAAAACTCTTCTCCTTTAAGAGAGGCTGTCACAGGTTTGAGGGGCCGTCACCAAGAAGAGGGGGTTGACCTATTCTCCAAAGCCTCTGACAGCAGGAAGAGAAGCAGCCGATGGAGATCCAAGAGAGGAGAAGCAATCTAGAACTAAGGCGGAATTTCATGACGGTTAGAACAATCAACCAGTGGAAGAACTTGCCCCCCAGAAGTTGAGAATGCTCCAATACTGGAGGTTTTCAAGAAGAGGTTGGACAACTATTGGTCTGAAGTGGCATAGGGTCTCCTGCATGAGCAGGGGGTGGGACTAGAAGACCTCCAATGTCCCTTCCAACTCCGTCCCTATTCTGTATTTCTTACTAGAATAATCTTCAGTAGGCATGGGGGGGGAATCTCTTTCTATTGGGGGTTTTAAACATGGGAGAGGTGTTGCGAGCGCATTGTGTCGGCTCCTCCAGGGCGGCATGGAAAGCTGTAACTTTTCAAGACATCTCCGCGTTTTTCCTCCTTCCACCTCAGTCTTTGGAAGCGCTTAGAGTTCATCCTAGCAGTTGAAATTCTTTCTTTTCTTTTCTTCCACCCCCCCCCCCGGCCTTTTCTGAAATACCAAAAGTGGAGATTGGGCTCGGCTTCGTGAAATCAACAAATCCAAACTCCGGCTTGACAAAAATGAGAAAAAGGGTCCATCTTCTGGTAGCGAAGAGCTGTCTCGCCAGAGCTGAACTAACTTGAACTGGTTTTAAGGAGGTGGTTGATAGGAATCTAGGAAAAACGGCTTCGACTTAGAAGCCATTCCGCCCCCCCCCCCCCGCCCTCCCCAAACTCTTAACTTCTTCTCTGGTGTCATACTGTAGTGTTATCTCTACTGTTTAACACTTGCAATAATCATAGTAACAATGCAATAATTACAAAACCAATGTATATTAAACCAATCTCAGCTATGGAGGTCAGTGGGACTAGATTTACAAAAATGAATTGCAGGTAGTCCTCGACCTAACGGTGGTTCATTTAGCAACCGCTCAAAGTTACCGGGGAACTCATGACCATTTCCCACCCTTAACGCCCGTTGCAGCATCCCCATGGTCACAGGTAATCAACATTCAGCAACTGACTCACATTTATGACTGTTGCAGTGACCCAGGGTCATGGGGATCCCCTCTTGCGACCTCCTGGCAAGCGAAGTCCATGGAGAAACCAGATTCCTTTAACAACCGTGTTCTTAATTTAACAACCGCAGCGATTCACTTAGGAAATGTGGCGAGAGAAATCGTAAAATGGGGCAGAACTCACTTAACAAATTTTCGGCAATATATGTTTTGGGCTCACTTGTGGTTATAAGTCAAGGACTACCCTGCATTCTGTAATTTTTGACTCAGTTGTTGATACTTTAGCTGGTTTCCAGTTTAGATTTCCTGGTGGGCGGGCTAGTTCAGCTCTTGTTATCTTTGATCCTGGGGTTACGCTTCTTGAGAAAAGTCTTAGTTGAGTGGTGGATCCTCTCTTCAACCAGTCATGGACTGGGAGAGAGTAACTGGCCCAAAGTCACCCAGCTGGCTTTCATGCCCAAGGCAGGACTAGAACTCCCAGTCTCCTGCTGATTGGCCCAAAGTCATCTCTCTGGCTTTCATGCTCAAGGCAGGACTACAACTCATTGTCTCCTGAGGATTGGCCCAAAGTTGTGCCTAAGGCGGGACTAGAACTCCCAGTCTCCTGCTGATTGGCCCAAAGTCGGGACTAGAACTCACTGTCTCCTGGTGATTGGCCCAAAGTCATCTATCTGGCTTTCATGCTCAAGGCAGGACTACAACTCATTGTCTCCTGACGATTGGCCCAAAGTTGTGCCTAAGGCGGGACTAGAACTCACCGTCTCCCGGTGATTGGCCCAAAGTCGGGACTAGAACTCACTGTCTCCTGGTGATTGGCCCAAAGTCATCTATCTGGTTTTCATGCTCAAGGCAGGACTACAACTCATTGTCTCGTGATGATTGGCCCAAAGTTGTGCCTAAGGCGGGACTAGAACTCACCATCTCCCGGTGATTGGCCCAAAGTTGGGACTAGAACTCATTGTCTCCTGATGATTGGCCCAAAGTTGTGCCTAAGGCAGGACTAGAACTCTCTGACTCCTGGTGATTGGCCCAAAGGCGGGACTAGAACTCACTGTCTCCTGGTGATTGGCCCAAAGTCATCTATCTGGCTTTCATGCTCAAGGCAGGACTACAACTCATTGTCTCCTGACAATTGGCCCAAAGTTGTGCCTCAGGCGGGACTAGAACTCTCTGACTCCTGGTGATTGGCCCAAAGCCGGGACTAGAACTCACTGTCTCCTGGTGATTGGCCCAAAGTCATCTATCTGGCTTTCACGCTCAAGGCAGGACTACAACTCATTGTCTCCTGACAATTGGCCCAAAGTTGTGCCTCAGGCGGGACTAGAACTCACCGTCTCCCGGTGACTGGCCCAGAGTCCCCCAGCCAGCTTTCATGCCTGAGGTGGGATGAGGACTCGCTGTCTCCTGCTTTCCAGTCTAATGCCTTAACCATTAGATCAACATGGCGCTCTGATCACTCCACTGGACCTTTGCAAGTTTTGAATTGTCTCTGAGTCATCTTCTCCATGCCACGAGGTTTGGACACCTCACCTCTGCGCTCCTGAGTTGCCAGGAAAGTCGAGAGATAAATGAATGCGGCGATCTTAGCTTGCCACACTTCAAGCTGATGGCTCTTGGCTTTTGACTGCAAAGCATATCTGCTTCCTGCCAAGTCGAATAGGGTTATTACTCAGAGGAGATTCTCTCTCTCTCTCTCCTTGTCCTTTTCTCCTTTCTCTGTTTGCTTCTCACTCACTCACTCACTTTCTCTCTTGCTCTTTCTTCTCTCTTCTCCTTTTTCTCTCCCTCGCTCTGTCTCTCTTGCTCTCTCCATTCCAGTCTTTCTCTTTCTTTTTAAATCTTTTTCTTCTCTCACCCTTTCACTTTCTTTCACCTTCTCTCTCTCTTTCTCTCTCTCTCTCTCTTCCTCCCTCTCTCTCTCCCTCTCTCTCTCTCTCTCTTTCTTTTCTTCTCCCCCCTCTCTCTCCCTCCCGTAAGAATGCAAAGCAAAGCAAGTCAATGCAGAAAGTTAGCACGGTGGGCTAAAATACAAGCAAAGGACAGGTTGCATCTGGTTTCAGAGGAAGGAGAGTTGTTGACTGCAACCTCTTTGGGGAGGTGGCCAAATGGGGAGGCTTAAGCAAGCTTTACGGGAGGCTGATTTGAAAAGGAAGTGATTGGAAAACCTCTTTCCAACTTTCCTACAAGGAATGGGCTTGAGTGGGGAAATTCCCACTCTCTGGGAATCGGCTACAGAAAAAGAAGCATCCTTGAAATTAGCATATGTGATTGCTTTCCACATCCAGGTTTGCTGCAACTGGCTTCTTCAATAGAGTTATTGAAGGTCTTTGATTATTTTCTTTCTTTCTTTCTTTCTTTCTTTCTTTCTTTCTTTCTTTCTTTCTTTCTTTCTTTCTTTCTTTCTTTCTTTCTTTCTTTCTTTCTCTCTCTCTCTCTCTCTCTCTTTCTTTCTTTCCTTTCTTTCTCTCTCTCTCTTTCTTTCTTTCTTTCTTTCTTTCTTTCTTTCTTTCTTTCTTTCTTTCTTTCTTTCTTTCTTTCTTTCTTTCTTTCTTTCTTTCTTTCTTTCTCCCAGTACAAAATGGGGGAAGTGAGCAGGTGAGGAATTAAATTGAATTTCCACCTCCCCTATCTTCTGGCTCCTTAAAAGAAGCATAGGAAATGGTATGCCACGTTCACTAGATGGTGCTCTTCGCTCCTTACAAACCTGGCTGGTAATTCTAGCTGGGGATAAAACATTCAGTGAATCATTTGAAACAAAAACATTATTTTTTTTAAAAAAAAATGCTTGCACAATATTGCATGGTCACTCTCTTCCCCCATGGTTCCTGTAACTTCAACCCCCCTCCCCTCTATCATTTCATCTCCATTAGTGAGAATTAAGCCCAGGGGAGCTGACTGTCTAGTTCCCTTCTCTACTTTTTGGGAGACAAAGTTGTCTGCTAGGTTTGTCAAGAATCTGTTTGATCTTCCATTAGGCATGCTGGCTCAGGAATTCTGGGAGTTGAAGTCCACGAGTCATAAAAGAGCCAAGGTTGCCTACCCCTGACCTAGGGCAATGCCATTTTTTTTGTCATATTTATGTACGGTAGTGTATATTGGAGGTAGTGACCCTTTGAGAGCTGTATGCAATGAAATTTCATTTTAAGGTATGCCATTAGTGTACATTTAAAGGGACCATAAAGTTATTCTATTCTATACTGTTCTGTTCTGTTCTGTTCTATCCTTATCCTTATCCTATCCTAATTCTATTCTGTTCTGTTCTGTCCTGTCCTGTCCTAATTCTATTCTATTCTATTCTATTCTATTCTATTCTATTCTATTCTAATTTTATTCTTTCTGTTATTCTATTCTATTCTATTCTATTCTATTCTATTCTATTCTATTCTATTCTAATCTAATTTTATTCTTTCTGTTATTCTATTCTATTCTATTCTATTCTATTCTATTCTATTCTATTCTATTCTATTCTATTCTATTCTATTCTATTCTAATTTTATTCTTTCTGTTATTCTATTCTATTCTATTCTATTCTATTCTATTCTATTCTATTCTATTCTATTCTATTCTATTCTATTCTATTTTATTCTATTCTATTCTATTCTATTCTATTCTAATTTTATTCTTTCTGTTATTCTATTCTATTCTATTCTATTCTATTCTATTCTAATTTTATTCTTTCTGTTATTCTATTCTATTCTATTCTATTCTATTCTAATATTATTCTTTCTGTTATTCTATTCTATTCTATTCTATTCTATTCTATTCTATTCTATTCTATTCTATTCTATTCTATTCTAATTTTATTCTTTCTGTTATTCTATTCTATTCTATTCTATTCTATTCTATTCTATTCTATTCTATTCTATTCTATTCTATTCTATTCTATTCTATTCTATTCTATTCTATTCTATTCTCCTTTTACACTGACCCAAATACATTCAAGACTTTTTCCATCCTTCTTTTGCTGCATTCTGCTGTACAGAATACAGAATACCAGAGTTGGAAGGGACCGTGGAGGTCTTCTAGTCCAACCCCCTGCTCAAATAGGAGACCCTAACACTGAAATGGGGCAAAATGCACAGCAACTGCCTTGCTTAGCCATGAAAACTGGGGGGGGGGGGGAGGCTCATTCCTGACGGTAAATCAAGGATTGCCTGTGCTGAGAATATTTGCAAGATGGGTGAGAAGTCAATCAGCTTGCAATGGGGATGTTATAAAAATAAATACAGGCAGATTCCAGGGTTAATTAGAGGAGAAGAGCTAATATTGAATGTGGCATAGTTCAGTGAGAGACCGCTGTCGATGCATGATAAAAAAAAACCTTTTAGATCTATTATTAATAGACCGAAGATAAAAAATAAAAAGCTTTCTCTCTCTCTTTTTAAGAGCAACAGAGAGGTCGAACTAAAGGAAAAAGGAGAGCCTTTGGTCAGTAATTTAAAAGGCTGGGGAAGAGATCAAAAGCATTTTTAAAAGTTTTCGAAAGACTTTGATTTTTTTTTAGGGAAACAGAAGGTTGTGGTCTTCAGGGCTTCACTGATTTTGGGGTTTCAGCTCATGGCCAAGAAAATAACGATCTTTAAATCAAGACGGCATCTACAACAAAAAATTTTTTTTAGCAGAATAACAGAGTGGGAAGGGACCTTGGAGGCCTTCTAGGTGTGTCGGATATGTCCGTTGACTTGCCTTATTTCTAAAAATAATAAAGGCAGGATACAAATGAATTACACCCTTCTAACTAAGTATGATGATAAATCAGATCAGATTCACTTCTGGCTCCAGTTTTGTCCAAGGTTTGCATTGCTCTGGGTTGAATGATTAGAAACCCAAAAAAAACCCCCCAACCATCATTTAAAAAGAAAGTAGGGTACTTGGTGCTCTCTTGAGTTTGGTGGTTTTCTTGCAGATGTTTACCACTGATGATGTTACCTAGTTCGGTAAGGAAACGTCTGCAAGAAAACCACCCAGCTCAGAGAGCACCAAGGACCCCATAGTCCTTCCTTCCTTCCTTCCTTCCTTCCTTCCTTCCTTCCTTCCTTCCTTCCTTCCTTCCTTCCTTCCTTCCTTCCTTCCTTCCTTCTTCCCTCGCACCTCTTCTCCCTAAATCCCTTTCTAGTTCTGATGATATTACCTAGCTAGGTAATGAAACGTCTGCAAGAAAACCACCAAGCTCAGAGAGCACCAAGGATCCCAGAGTCTTCTTCCTCCTCCTCCTCCTCCTCCTCCTCCTCCTCCTCCTCCTCCTCCTCCTTCTCCTCCTCCTCCTCCTCCTTCTCCTCCTCCTCCTCCTCCTCCTCCTCCTCCTCTCCACAAACCCCACTCCCTTCTAGCACTGATGATGTTACCTAGTTGGGTCATGAAATGTCTGCAAGAAACAAACAAGCTCAGAGAGTACCTAGGACCCCATAGTCAGTCCCTCCCTCCCTCCCTCCCTCCCTCCTCCTCTCCATAAATTCCACTCCCTTCTAGCACTGATGATGTTGCCTAGTTTGGTAATGAAACGTCTGCAAGAAGACCATTGAGCTCAGAGAGCACCAAGGACCCCAATCCTGAGCTAGAAATATTATTTTCTAAAAGGAAGAATGTCCTAAATTGGAGGTGGGGGTGGAGGAATATCGAACACTGCTTTCCAGATGCACCTTCTTGATGGTTACCTGCCGTGTTTTTCCTCTGAGCTTCTCTCCAAACCTTCTAGCTCACAACTGGTCAATCAAGAGAGAAAAGTCTGATATATATATATATTTTTAAAACGAGCTCAGCTCAGTTAAAAGTTCCTGACGTTAGTTTTTCCATTTGCGCCATTGATTGCCCAGCTCTCTTCCTGATGATTTTGGCTTGGGAGCAATAAAGCTAAATCAGACGTGATTGTCAGAGAGACAACTGGAAGGAACCTTTGTCCCTAAAGCGTGAGGGATGGACGCGGGTTGTTGTTTTCTTTGGAGGGTTTATTTTTTTTTATTTTTGTTTCTTAAAAGAAATTGATCTCTGCTTCTCTCTTCTGCAACCCAACTTTAAGTCTTAGCTGGGGGAGGGAGATTGGGACGAGAAGCGAGACCCAACTCTTCTTCTTGACTTTTGCTCGGCTAAAAATGAAACGAGACTTCTTGGTCCTTCCGTTCTGCTACGAAACGGAGGGATGGAGAGCTCTGAGTAATATTTGGAATGGGTGGAAACGTACAAGGAGAGATAAGGGTGTCGACAGTAGGAATTTAGAAGGCAGAATAATAGGCTCGGGAGGGACCTTGGAGGTCTTCTAGTCCAACCCCCTGCTTTGTTGAAGCCGGAACAAATGGGGATCCAGTCTCTTCTTAAAAGCCTCCAGTGATGGAGCACCCACAATGTCTGAAGGCAATCCATTCCACTGATTAATTGTTCTCACTGTCAGGAAGTTTCTCCTTAATTCTAGGTTGCTTCTCTTCTTGATAGGTTTCCACCCGTCATTTCTTGTCCTGCTCTTTGATGCTTTGGCAAATAAGTTGACTCCCTCATTTCTGTGGCAGTTCCTCAAATATTGGAAGACCACTATCATATCTAGTTAGACGAGACACACCCAGTTCCCGCAACCGTTCATTTGGAAGTGGCTCAGGCAGACACCTCCATAATTAACTGGAGTATAAGGAGCAGGAAGAAGATGGCCACACCTGGAATACGGCATCCAGTTTTGGTCACCACGATGTAAAAAAGATGTCGAGACTCTAGAAAGGGTACAGAGAAGAGCAACAAAGATGATTGGGGGACTGGAGGCTAAAACATATAGGGAACGGTTGCTGGAATTGGGTATGTGTAGTTTCATGAAGAGAAGGGTGAGGGGTGACATAATAGCAGTGTTCCAATATCTCAGGGGCTGCCCCAAACAAGAGGGAGTCAAGCTATTCTCCAAAGTACCTGAGAACAGGACAAGAAGCAACGGATGGAAACCAATCAAGGAGAGAAGCAACCTAGAACTAAGGAGAAACTTCCTGACAGTGAGAACAATTAACCAGTGGAACAACCTGCCTCCAGAAGCGGTGAATGCTCCAACACTGGAGGTTTTTAAGAAGAGACTGGACAGCCATTTGCCTGAAATGGTATAAGGTTTCCTGCCTGAGCAGGGGGTTGGACTAGATGACCTCCAAGGTCACTTCCAACTTCTTCTTCTTCTTCTTCTTCTTCTTCTTCTTCTTCTTCTTCTTCTTCTTCTTCTTCTTCTTCTTCTTCTTCTTCTTCTTCTTATTATTATTATTATTATTATTATTATTATTATTATTATTATTATTATTATTATTATTATTATGGATCGGACAGTCAGACTTTTTACGAAGAACGGCTGCAGGACTTGGGCTTGGCTAGTCTAAAGAAGAGAAGAAATAGGGGAGACAGGATAGCAGTATCCCAGTATTTGAGGGGCTGCCACAAAGAAGAGGGGGTCACGTTATTCTCCAAAGCACCATGAGGGCAGGACAGGAATTAACAGACGGAAACTAATCAAGGAGAGAAGCAACCTGGAATCAAGGAGAAACTTCCTGACAGGGAGGACAGTTAACCAATGGAACAGCTTGCCACCAGAAATCGTGGAGATTTTTAAGAAGAGGCTAGACAGTCACTTGTCTGAGATGGCATAGGTTCTCCCGCTTAGACAGGGGGCTGGAATAGAAGACCTCCTTCCAGCTCTATTCTATTCCAAAAGACAATCTCCATCAAAATCTTTTTCTTGCTTCTGTGCTGCTTTAACTGGATTGAGATTTTTATTTATTTATTTATTTAATTAATTAAATTTGTATACCGCCCTTCTCCCGAAGGACTCAGGGCGGTTTTTAGTGCTACCACTAGAGTTAAATGTCATCCAGGTCACGGTGGTCCCATAGATGCTTTTTCAAAAGGCAACTGGACTTTTGTTTTTCCTTGAAGACATTTGGCTTCTCATCCAAGAAGCTTCTTCGGTTCTGGCTGAGTGGTGGAGAATGGAAGGATTTGCGAGGAATACAAATCCTTCCATTCTCCACCATTCGATCAGAACCGAAGAAGCTTCTTGGATGAGAAGCAAAACACCTTCAAGGAAAAACAAAAAGTCCAGTTGCCTTTTGAGAAAGCATCTATGGGACCACACTACCAGAGTTCATTCTTGATTAGTTCTTATTTTTCTATTTTTGCTAATACAAATTTTGTCTTCTCCACCCTCCATCCCCTACTTTTCCAGGCCTTTGGTGCTACGATTCCCAGGACCCTAAATGTGGTGAGTACTGGAGACAGATTTCTGAAGATACTCCTTGGAAAGAGTTTTGGTCTTTTAGTCTGAGATGCATTTCCCCAAAAGGGTACCTTCACATGCAATAAGAATGCATCTCTTATGACTCTCAGCTAGCGTGGCTAATGGATGTAGTAGTCCCAATGCATCTGGAGGGAAAACAGGTTGAGAAGTTTGATGTGACGTAATGGGAGACACCGCGAGATATTCTTACCAGTACAATATGAAACAAGTAGCTGAGAGACCACGCTTAGTGATTCTTGGGGAGAGGCTTTATATTTAGGTTTTATATTTAACTAGGGATGGTGCATAGGGATGCGGTGGCTCAGTGGGTTAGGACGCTGAGCTTGTCGATCGGAAGGTCGGCAGTTTGGCGGGTCGAATCCCGAGTGCCGCGTAGCAGAGTGAGCGCCTGTTACTCGTCCCAGCTTCTGCCAACCTAGCAGTTCGAAACCACATAAAAATGCAAGTAGAAAAATAGGGACCACTCCGGTGGGAAGGTAACAGCGTTCCGTGCGCCTTTGGCATCCAGTCATGCCGGCCACATGACCACGGAGACGTCCTCGGACAAGCGCTGGCTCTTCGGCTTTGAAACGGAGATGAGCACCGGCCCCTAGAGTCGGAAACGACTAGCACGCATGTGCGGGGAACCTTTACCTTTACCTTTTAGGGATGGTGTGAATCAAACTCTAATTTTGCTTTCTATTTGTGTTTCAATCAGAAGATACTTTAGTCTCAGAAATGAACAGTGCAACTATTCTGTGCTTATTTCAGCTCCTCATTCCATCTTCCCCTTCCTCCTCCTCCTCTTCCTCGTCCTCCTCCATCTTCACTTTTTAAAATTATGTATACCTATCAGAAGCTCATACTTTTAATGCTGTTCCAGTGTCAGTGAGGCTGCTGAGCTACTGAGAATATTCTACTTTTAAAGAAAAGTTCATGTTTTATGAAGAACAAAAGCTCCCATCTTTCCCACCGTCAGTGGGTGCCAGATGTGGGGACACACCCTTAAAACATCCATACCCGGAGTCATAAACCACACAGCACCCTTTTATTGTTCCTTGTGGGGGTCCAACTCCACCAAACTGGCTTTCTTTCTATATCTTCATTTTTTCCCCTAGCCAGATGGGTTGACATCTAAACAAAAGTCTGACTCATAGTGGCATCTTCTTATTTTATCTAGAATCTATTTGGAATCTAGAAGCTTTTTTTGGAAAAAAAAAAGTCCCAGAGACGGTGGCTTCCTTGTTTGATTTTTTAAAAAATTATTAGTAATTTTTTTAGTCCTGCCTTAGGCATGAAAGCTGGCTGGGTGACTTTGGGACAATCACCAGGAGACGGTGAGTTCTAGTCCTGCCTTAGGCATGAAAGCTGGCTGGGTGACCTTGGGCCAGTCTCATTCTTATTCATTCTCATCCCAACCAACCTCGCAGGGCTGTTGTGGGAGAAATAGAAGAAAAAAAGGGGGGGAGTATTAGGTATGTTCACCACCTTGAATTATTTCTAAAAATAATCAAGGCTGGATATAATTTTTTTTAAAAAAAAATCGAGGCCGGCTACTCTCAGGCACCATGCGCAAAGTCCTTTTCTCCGCAATGTTCTTCTGCTCTCTTTAGGCCCTTCTCACTGGAAGGAGATCACGTCCGGATGTGGGGGACAGAACCAGTCTCCCATTAACATCGATCGAAGAAAAGTGCGGCGGGACCGGAGCCTGGATGAAATTCTGTTTGAAGGCTATGACCAGGCGCCTCCAGGCAGATGGAGACTCTTGAACAATGGCGATGAAGGTGGGCCGGTGAGGTTGGGATTTCCTCCGCAGGGGTCGTCCCAATCTTGAACCCAAACCCAGATTTCTTGACTTATAGCTCCTCTAATATATTTTTTTCCTCTCTCAGAAGGCTGGTAGAGGTGAGGAAGCCTGGTTAGCTCCCAGCTCAGTAGACTGGTCCTTTTTTTGTCTCTGAAACTGTGTTTACAAGTTGACTTTCCCTCTAGTCAAAATGATCTTGGATGGAGCGTCTGCTGCCGAACAAATCAACATCACCAGAGGGGGCCTGAGGGACACCTACCGGGCCTTGCAGTTCCACTTCCATTGGGGGGACCTCAAGAGGAATGGCTCAGAACACTACATGGATGGGATACAGTACCCCATGGAAGTAAGTTAAGCATTGGGCTTTGTTAGCAGGTTCAGGGTGCCGCTGAAACTACGCTGAAGAGCACCTGGTATGACATGGGTTATTTTTGGGATGGTCATCAGATGGATAGGGAACAAAGCTGGAGAGAGAGAGGGGGGAGGGAGGAAGGGAGGGAGAAAGGAAGGGATGGAGGAGGAGGAGGAGGAGAAGTATATACTGTGCTGTTTATGGTTGTACAAACGTAGTGCAAAATATATTTAGAAAACTGGTGAATAAATGTTTATAGCTATCTATCATCTATTGTTCCACCCATCTCTCTCTCTCTCTCATCCATCCATCCATTATCTATCTATCTATCTATCTATCTATCTATCTATCTATCTATCTATCTATCTATCTATCTATCTATCTATCTATCTATCTATCCATCCATCCATCCATCCATCCATCCATCCATCCATCCATCCATCTATCTATCTATCTATCTATCTATCTATCTATCTATCTATCTATCTATCTATCCATCCATCTATCCATCATCTATCTATCTATCTATCTATCTATCTATCTATCTATCTATCTATCTATCTATCTATCTATCATCTATCTATCTATCTATCTATCTATCTATCTATCTATCTATCCATCCATCTATCCATCATCTATCTATCTATCTATCTATCTATCTATCTATCTATCTATCTATCTATCTATCTATCTATCTATCTATCCATCCACCCACCCACCCACCCACCCACCCACCCACCCACCCACCCACCCACCCACCCACCCACCTATCTATCTATCTATCTATCTATCTATCTATCTATCTATCTATCTATCTATCTATCTATCTATCTATCTATTTACCTATCCATCCATCTTTCTATCTTTCTATCTTCTATCTATCTCCTCTTATCTACTCTGATTGACAGAACATCAGTATTTTTCTTCTTCTTCTTTCTGAGATGATGGTTGTGGGTCCGCACAGGCCAGTCCATTTTACTCACAATGAAGAAAAAGAAAAAAAAAAGGTGCTCAGCACAGTTTTAATCAGGCCGGTTCCAAGAACTGCTTAGTTCTTTTGTTTTTTAAATGTGCAAAGTGGGGGGGGGGGACTGGGGGTGTAAACTTCTCCGGGATGCTTGTTCAAAGGGAACAATCAGCAACCTCAAATGACTTCTCTGTTTTTCAAAGAAAGTAGCTATTAATTAAGGCCCGCCTGAGAGGCCCCCTCCATTTGGTCTACTTGACTAAACACAATCCAACTCTTCACCCTGGCGGTAGACATCAAAAGGGCTTTTGAGCAGCTGAGGTTGATCTTGAGCCCTCCTCTGTCATTTCATTTCATGTAGTTTAACCATCCAGTGAGTTGCTGGAGAACTGGCGGGGATGTTATTGCTTTTCAGAAGTTTCAAATGACCATTTTTCAGAGTTCAGGGATTGCCCCCTCTCCGTTCACCATCGACACATCAGCACGACCGGCTTTCAAATTTCATGGCGTCTTTGCCTTGCCCTCCTTTGATAGTTGTGAACGGGGCAGCTCTTCCAGTTCAACTTTATTTGGTCAAATGCATCCATTACTTTCCCCATTGCATCCCTTTAGACTCAAGCACCAAGGAGGACTTCAATCCAATATCGTGGTATTAATGTGGCTACAACCCCTTAACCATGGCATCGTCTTGAGAACTATAAAATTAGACTGTTATTAAACCCACAATATGGGCTGTTGTTTTGTTTGGGGATGTTAGTGTTTATTTATCTTTGAACGGCTTGGCATATGTGCGTGCAGTTGATCTGCTTTAGGTCCATCTAGAAATAAAGGCCTGACCATGTCTTAAAAACATAAAACTTGGGAATATTCAGACACACAGTCTTCTGTGTCACAAAGTCACAAAAACCTACCATTTTAGTAAATTTAATATGCTGGTAATGACCTACAAAGCCCTACATGGCATGGGTCCGGAATACCTTGGGGAGCACCTGCGGCCGGCGCCAACTTCCCTCTGCCCAGTACGCTCCCACAGAGAGGGCCTCCTCAGGGTGCCACCGGTCAAAGAATGCCGACTGGTGGCCCCCACGGGGAGGGCGTTCTCTGTGGGCGCACCGGATTTATGGAACCATCTTCCGGTTGAGCTCCGGATGGCGCCCGACCTCCGCTCCTTCCGGCGCGATCTAAAGACTCACCTCTTCGAACAAGCTGGCCTGGCCTGATGGGATGGGGTTGGGTTTTATTAATGTGTTTTCACCTATTTTTAATGTGTTTTAACTAATTGTAAGAGTTGTGGGCATTCTGTTTAATTCTCTTTTAATTTTTGTATTTTTGTATTTTGTATTTTGTCTTTTAACAAGTACTGCCCTGTTCACCGCCCTGAGTCCTTCGGGAGAAGGGCGGTATACTAAATAAATAAATAAATAAATAAATAAATAAATAAATAAATAAATAAATAAATAAATAAATAAATAAATAAATAAATAAATGACAAAGCAGAATTTTTAGGGTGTGTGTGTGTGTGAAGCCCTCTTAAAGTCCTCAGCATGTTATGGCATGTAAAGATAGTCCTATCAATCATTCAGGAAATATTCCCCTCCCATAGATGTCAGCAGGAAAGAGGGCAAAGACACAGGACATTAACTTGTTCTATTAAGGAATTAAGGAATTGCCCCCAAATATGGTGAAAAACCTGGAAAAACAACTCAAAATCTTTTTTTCCCTCCTGCTTTTGGAAGTCCCAGTGACAAGATAGACAAAACAGCCCATCTCTTCCTGCAGTGGTTGATGAAGGCTTCTGTATGAAAATTATGAATTTTGCAAACATGGAAATAATTTTCAGAGGGGGGGGGGAAAGGGAAGCTCTCTGCAGACATTGTGTGTGTAGTCATGGTTGCCCCAAAGGTGTTTCTTCAAGAGGCAACTGGACTTCTTTGGTTTTTTCCTGGAAGACGTTTCGCTTCTCACCCAAGAAGCTCCTTCGGTTCTTCAGAACTTCCGTCCTTCAGAACTTCTTCAGAACTCAAGAAGCTTCTTGGATGAGAAGCTAAACGTCTTCAAGGACTTCAAGGTTTCTGGAAATGGGTATGTCTAGTTTAATGAAGAGAAGGACGAGAGGGGACATGATAGCAGTGTTCCAGTATCTCAGGGGCTGACCCAAAGAAGAGGGAGTCAAGCTATTCTCCAAAGCGCCCGAAGGCAGGAGAAGAAGCAACGGATGGAAACTAATCAAGGAGAGAAGCAACCTAGAGAAATTTCCTGACAGTTAGAACAATTAACCAGTGGAACAACCTGCCTCCAGAAGTGGTGAATGCTCCAACACTGGAAGTTTTCAAGAAGAGACTGGACAGCCATTTGTCTGAGGTGGTATAGGGTTTCCTGCCTGAGCAGGGGTTTGGACTAGATGACCTCCAAGGTCCCTTCCAACTTTATTATTATTATTTATTATTAAAAACAAAGGAAGTCCAGTTGCCTCTTGAAAAAGCACCTTTGGGCCTAGAGATGTTGGCTATCTAAGGAACAAAGACAATGGGGAGGCAGGAATGAATTGAGAAGAAGTTGAACGATAGAGGAATGTTCCTTTATTGGTCCTTCTGTTCCTTTATTCACAGCTGCACATCGTACACATGAACACCAAATGCAAAACCATCGATGAAGCTAAGCAACATCCAAACGGATTCGCGGTCCTGAGTTTTCTGTTCAAGGTACGGTTCCACAAATATACTTGCCATTATGTCAAAGTTTTCTCATGAAAAAGTGTATGTTAAGAGCTTGTGAAGCCTTGGGGGTGCAGTTCCTTCAGTCTGTAGGCTGTAACAAGAATGTTCAGGTTTGTTTTCCCCCCCACCCCACCCCAAATTCGTTACTCCATCCTAGCTGCTAAGCTCCAATGGGGCAACATGAACCAGAAAAGCATGATTCATTTTGAATTTCTTTGATTAGAATAGAAGTTCAGGATTGAACAGTGGGATCCTTGGTGCTCTCTGGGCTTGGAGACCTTTCATGACCCAACTAGATAACAACATCAGTGCTATGGAATGTGGGCTTGCTCCCTGGATAAGGATGTCTGCAAGCAAACCACCAAGGTCAGAGAGTACCAAGGACACCACATTCCTTTGATTAGGTTGAATCTCCAGAAATAAAGGATTAGGATTCTTTGGATCAGTTTTAAGGCGATGTCCAGCTGCTGCTATCTTGGGTGGAGAGCTTCAAGAACTGCTTGTTTTGTTGTTGTCGTTGTTGTTATTTAAACCAGAGTTGAAAAAAACCAGTCTTTCAAATAACTGGTCGTCCTCTGTAGAGGACAATAGATGTCCACCTACTTTTCCTGCCTTTGGCTACCTTGCAGGTTCTAGAACTGACTTCTTCCCGTTATCATGCAGGTAGCAGACACGGATAACACTAATTACAACACTGTGGTTGCCAGCCTGAGAAACATCTCTCGTGCAGGTGAGCATCTTATCCGAGCACCAGAAGATGAATGCTTCTTCTGTGTATGACTCATTAAAGCAGCTGTCGATGACTCATTAAAGCAGCTATGTCTCCCCACCCCACCCCCACCCCGGACTGCATGGATGCTGTGGGGAGGCTTCAGCTGCAGCTACTCAAGCCTGGAATAAGATGCAGCTGCTTTCATGAAACACATCATTATTGGTGCTCATGTGTGTTCTGAAGTAGGTTTTCTGAATTGAGTAAGATATACTCTAGATTTCTGGGGTGTGGGGATGGAGTGGGATGGGGAGCCCAATTCCTAGCTCAAAATTGTTGTCACAAGTCCTTTAGTAACCTGAGGAGCTGTGGTCCTATGAGGAGGCCAAATCAATTGGAAGCCCTCAACACCTTCGGAGGTTCTGAGGTGAGAACATCACATCTTCTGTGCTTTCTTTGAATGAGTACTGGGTGTCTGTCACACAACCGTGTTAACTTCCTTTCATCTTATCCTGCACCATTCCAGAATGGAGCTTCTTCTTCTTCTTCTTCTTCTTCTTCTTCTTCTTCTTCTTCTTCTTCTTCTTCTTCTTCTTCTTCTTCTTCTTCTTCTTCTTCTTCTTCTTCTTCTTCTTCTTCTTCTTCTTCTCCACTACTAATCATGGTTATGCTTTTGCCTAGGAGAATATGTTGACATGGCATCCACCTTCTCCTTGAGCAATCTTCTCCCCAGCTTAGCTTCCTTGTCCAAATATTACCGCTACAAAGGATCTCTCACCACACCAGACTGCAATGAAGCGGTCAGCTGGACAGTATTTGAAGAGCAGATCCCCCTCAGCAGATCTCAGGTAACAACCACACTGCCCCCATCCTCACGTTTGAAGCTGGTCTTTTCATTTCCAACAAAAACCGTCCACATTTCAGGGTTGTCAAGATGGCTGACCACCAATTGACAAATGTACGGAGATATTGGACTGGCTGCAGAGCTCTCCTTCTCTTCTCTTTCTTCTCTTTCCCTTATTTTAGCTGAATATATTTGTGGACACGACGTACTTCAAAAGTCCAGCTGGGACACCGCAGAAAATGATCAACAACTTCCGTCCTTTACAGCTTCTTAATGGCCGCACCGTCTATGCTTCCTGTGATGCGACCATCAGTGGCGGCTCTTCTCTTGTTGCCGGCGTATTTCTTCCTCTGCTCTTGTCTTGTTTGGTTGGCCAGTTCTCTGGCTTCTCCTAGCTGTCTGAGCGAATGGCCAGGCTCAGTCAGGAATCCATTATAGATCTGTGGCACCTTCCTAGCTGTGGTTCTCCAGTGTGTCGCTTCCCTATCTGAGCTGAGCGAGGCCCAAGTCCAAAATCATGGGGTGTTTGATTGATTTATGAGAATGAGCTCCGGGACAATCGTATTGCAATCAAAGGCGTCCGATTCATGATTGCCACCATAAATGGGACCAACAATGAAAGAAGATAGGTGGAAAGCTTTCACCCTGGCCAACGGATGGGAGGTCCTCACGCCAAGCAGAAGAATGACACACAAGGTGTTCCTTCTGCCAGCATGGAAAAGGAAGGTCTGAAATCATGTAAATTGAAGTTCTAATGAATAAATCCAGAGTTCTTAATTTTTTTCCACGACGGGGCTGACTCAATTTCGTTCGTTCCAACCACCAGCTTAGACCACTTGCGGGACCAGAATTGAATCTCTGGAAACAAAGGGGTTGCTGTTCTGCCTTTTCATCAGGGTCACTGAGGCAGTGGGGAGGGGGTCCCTTTCTGCCACCCAAAAAAATCCATTCCAAGAATGGGGGATCAGGCTATTCTGCCTATAATTCTACCTTCTCTCTGGCTTTTCTTCCTCTCTTAAAATGGGAAATAAATCGCATTATGCCACGCGGTTGAATTAGTTGATGAGAAACCTGGGGTGGGGTGGGGTGGTCCTCCAGCTGTTGTGGGACTCCAGAGCCTATCCAGTGGTGGAGGACGCTAGCTTTTGTAGTTCAGCAACATCTGGAACAATCTCAGGTTCCTCCTGAGGCTGTAGAGAAATCTTAAAAGTTGGAAGGTGTTTTTGCTTTGTTTTAACGCACGGTATTGATACTGTAGATGTGTATGAAGCGCCGACGCGATGCCCTAGGGATCCTTTTGCCGGTCGCCTCCTTCAAGGGCTGGTATAATTCACTCCATGGCTGAAATTCATGGCTCCTCTTGGGGGCAACTCAGCTCTTCTTTGCAGCTCGATTTTCAAAGGGGTTTTGAGCACGAAAATCCCACGGGAGGGGACCAACCAATCTATAAATCACCCCCACACACACACACACACCCAACCCGCTGCATTATCGCTCAGGAAATAGAGAAGGCAGGCCTGCTGAGTTGTTTTTTATTTTTTTTATTTTTTTCTAGAAATAGCAGGCCTATTAAGAAGAGACATCCACATCCCCTTTCTCTTGGTCTTAATTATAGATTTAAATTTAGCCCCAAGGAAAATGTTGCTAAAGTTAGCTTTGCGAAAGGCCATTGCCTCCTTCTTCTTCTTTCATTACAGACGAACAAAAAACAAATACTTGTGCTTGGGGGGGGTGTCTTCTATAAGGCTGTTTTGATTGATGGATTCATGGGGTGGGGGCTAATTCTGTTGAAATTCAACCCTGTGAATACCATGTGGCTTGAAAGCATGGAGGAGACTAGGGGATCCCTAGATGCATACCTAAATGCTGAGTTTGTGCTCCACAGATAGCCCTCGGGTTTTTATATTTTATATTTATATTTATTAAATTTTTTATACCGCCCTTCTCCCGAAGGACTCAGGGCGGTGTACAGGGCAAAATATTAAAAACGAAGTACAAAAGTTAAAAAAAACAATTAAATATTATGCACGATATAAACAGTAATTAAAAACATGTTAAAAACCCAACCCTTAACCCATCAAACCAGGCCGGATTGCTCAAATAAATAAGTTTTTAGATCCCGCTGGAAGGAGCGGGATCTATACCACTCAAAATTGCAACAGGACCAGAAAAAGGGATCCTTCACACTTACCATCCCTGCAGCATCCTCACCTTCACGAGGTCAAAATTTTGGGTGCTTGGCAACCAGGATGCATTTACAATGGTTGCAGCATCCTGGGTCATGTGACCACCGCCCCATTTGTGACCTTCTCAGAGGGCTTCTGAGGAACAAAGTCAACAGGGCAAGTCTGGTTGGCTTAATGACCATGCGCGATTTGCTTCCCAGATGTGGTGAGTCGTTTTAACAACCGTAGCAAAGGGAGGTTGTAAAATTGCATCTGGCTCGCTCAGCGATTGCCTTACTTAGCGGTGGAAATTCTGGGCCCACTTGTGATTGTACGCTGAGGACTAGCGGCATATTTGCCTAACATTAATCGAACCTCGGTTTATTGGATTTAATATCTGGGTATTCCCCTCCTCGGTAATCTCCCCACCCTACCACAGTGCTTCTTGCAAACCACCACACTACAACCAAATTCATTTTAAGAGTGGTATCCGCCTTCATAATTTTTTTTTAAAAATCTCAATAAAGGAAAATGTTTGTAGTTCAGGGTTGAAATGTGAGATCCTTGACGCTCTCTGAGCTTGGGGGTTTTCTTGCAGACCCCACTAGGTAACATCATCAGTGCCAGAAGGAAGTGGGGTTTGCGGAGAGGAGGAGGAGGAGGAGGAGGACGACGACTGTGGGGTCCTTGGTGCTGATGGATGGTGCTTGGTTGTTTTCTTGTAGACATTTCATTACCAAACTAGGTAACATCATCAGTGTTAGAAGGAAGTGGGGTTTGTGGAGAGGAGGAGGAGGAGGAGGAGGAGGAGGAGGAGGAGGAGGAGGAGGAGGAGGAGGAGGAGGACTGTGGGGTCCTTGGTGCTGATGGATGGTGCTTGGTTGTTTTCTTGCAGACATTTCATTACCCAACTCGGTAACATCCTCGGTGCTCATGATGTTAGCACTCAGTACTGATGTTGTATGTAGTTTGGGTAATGAAATGTCTGCAGGAAAACAACCAAGCTCAGAGAGCATCAAGAATCCTTCCCCCTCCCTGGCAAAATAAATTCACTTATCCCTTTTTAAGAATTCAGAAGAGGCTTCTTCGTACCCTTTTCTGCTTTGGACCTTCTTGCCCCCCCCCCTGCTTAAACTTGGAACAGGTGGCCCTCAGGAAAGGACGGGGTGATTTGTGACTTGGTCCTTGCTTCCCTGCGTGAAGCATCCCTCTGCGTCATGCGGCAACGTTGTTGTTGTTGTTGTTTTAAAAAAAAGAATTGCTGCGAAACAAGAGCTCTGCGGCAAGCGCAGAACAGCTTCTCGTTTTCCTGCAAAGCTTTTGGGCAACATCTTATTAGGCAGATGGTGCCAGGGGCTTCCTGGTGGAATGATTGAAGCAGCACCATTAAGAGTTTGACAGAGCAGGGAAAAAGCAGGTCCTGGAAAGGAGCGGTGGAACATCTCAGCTGAAGTGCAAGGAAGTAAATGTGTAGGTCTATTTGTGTGTGTGTGCGTGTCTGTTTTACATTGTTAAGGGGAGGGAAAAAACAACAAGAAAGAAGACTTGCAAGAATCCCGTCCCGTCCCATCCTATCTCATCCCATCCATTCTGCTCTAATTCTATTCTGTTCTGTTCTATTCTGCAATCTCTTCTTCTCTTCTCTTCTCTTCTCTTCTCTTCTCTTCTCTTCTCTTCTCTTCTCTTCTCTTCTCTTCTCTTCTCTTCTCTTCTCTTCTCTTCTCTTCTCTTCCCTTCCCTTCCCTTCCCTTCCCTTCCCTTCATTCTACTCTACTCTACTCTACTCTACTCTACTCTACTCTACTCTACTCTAATTCTATTCTATTCTATTCTATTCTATTCTATTCTATTCTATTCTATTCTATTCTATTCTATTCTATTCTATTCTATTCTATTCTATTCTATTCTATTCTATTCTATTCTATTCCTAATTCTTATTCTATTCTATTCTACTCTTTCAATATTCTATTCTATTCTATTCTATTCTATTCTATTCTATTCTATTCTATTCTATTCTATTCTATTCTATTCTATTCTATTCTATTCCTAATTCTTATTCTATTCTATTCTATTCTATTCTATTCTATTCTATTCTATTCTATTCTATTCTATTCTATTCTATTCTATTCTATTCTATTCTATTCTATTCTATTCTATTCTATTCTATGCTGTTTTGCTCTGCTCTGCTTTGCTTTGCTTTGCTTTGCTTTGCTGTGTGTTTCCAGTATCAAAATGATGCACATTTTAGACCCAAATTGTAGCAACTACATTGCCAACAACTGGTTGCATAGTCCCTGGACTTTAAAGTTTGCACAAACACACACACACACACACACACACACACAAACACACACACACACACACTGGGGATATTTGCAGAACCACCTTCAATTCTCAGTCTTGAGCCATGCTAGAAAGATATGCTGAAAGCACACACACACACACACACACACACACACACACACCCTCCCCAAATAAACCCAAGAGTGGGTCCTTCTTAGTGGCTGTTCCCCACCCTCCCTTCCTTTGAGAATGCTCTTAAGATTCCACAGGGCACATGGGCACTTAAAGTGGTAAAGCTGACTCACGGGTGGATTTTATTACCTAATTTATAGTTAGATTTCTCTGGGCTTTATGTTGATATATTAGTGTCTGTCTCTCCCTCCCTCCCTCTCTCTCTCCCTCTCTCTCTCTCCCTTTTACAACACTGCAAAATGCCTGGATTTGTCAAAGCAGGGGGTGTAAAAATGTTTGTATAAATAAATCATGTCGGTTGCCAGAAGCCAAGGGGAGGCGGTGTAATGGGATGGCTTACACCACCAAGGCATTTACTCAATCTCCAGAGTTCAATTCACAAAGGGTCATGTTTTGAGGGCAAAATTAATAGCCTTGCACCCTGTTTTTTCACCCTGCACCCCCACCCCCACCCCCCAGAGTTGCTCAGTTGAGGCATTGGCAAAGGAAGGTTAGATATTAATGAACATTAAAGGGAATGCTGAAGAGAGCAGGCGACCGTGAGTTCTAGTTCTGCCTTAGGCATAAAGCCAGATGGGTGACTGGACAGCCTTTTGCCTGAAATGTTATAGGATCTCCCGCTTGAGCAGCGGGTTGGACTAGAAGACCTCCAAGGTCCCTCCCAACTCTTGTTATTCTGTTATTCTGTTAAACCATGTCTGCTGCAGGAAGCCCATCGTGCCATCAGCTCGAATCAACAGGAGGTACCTGAACTCGATAACAGACACGCTGCCTGATTGATGGGTCTTGCACCGAGGATCCTGTCCAAAGTGTCAGAAATTCCCAGGTGATCTATTTCTCGCCCACCGGCTCTCCGATCCTCGTCAGGGGTGTAACAGAAGCATATTGACAAAGACACTGCCAGCTAATTAGGGCTTCTATCGGAGAGCTACAAAAGTAGATTCACTTGGCTTTTGCCAGAGCAATGGGTCTCGCTGGCCTATGGAAATAAATCTTCATTGATTTTTCTCTGAATTCTCTCCCCTTGTAGCCCTGGGAGGGGCGGGGTGGGGGTGGGGGCTGTTGTTTTTCCAGCCCTCACAACAACAACAAAAAAACACACGAGAAAGAGTAATTTATATACTGTATCCTCCATGTGGTGTTGCTAATGTGCCCCTTAGCTGGAATTCGCTTTGTTCAGGCTGCTGTTTCTAAAACAGCTAATTTGGCTTCTCCCGTTCTCTTTCCCATCAAATCTGGGGCTTTGGAGAGAAAGTGCCTTCTAACTAATGGTGCAAAATGAGGATGGTGATGATGGCGGGGATTTATATCTCATTTCCTCTCATTTTAATCTCAGGGTCTTCAGCTTCCCAGATACTTGGGAAGGATCTGATGGTCAAAGTACCAAAGGCGATCGGAATAAACAGCAGCAATATATTGTTATTATTAATAATCGTACATCCGTTTGCATCTGTTTAAAAATACAGGTAGCCCTTGACACACAATCACAATTGGAACCAGAATTTCCTGGGCTAAGCACAGTGGGTGCTGAGGGAGCCTATTTTAAAACCCTTTTTTTTGGCCACCCTTGTTCAGCAAAGCACTATCGTTGTGACATGAAACACATGGTCATTAAAAAAAATCCAGCTTCCCCCATTGGATTCGCTCGTCGGAAGACTAGGAAGACTAGAAATAGTGATCAGACGACCCCACCAACTGTCATAAATACATATCAGTTGCTAAATTCCCAGTGTTGGTCACGTGACCGTGGGAATATTGCAAGTCATAAGTGCCCAGAATTCGTCCTAAGCCATTTTCTTCAGCGCTGCTGCAATTTCAGTCACTAAATTTATCTTTGTGTGTCGAGGACTGCCTGTAAGCAACTTAACCTAAGGCATGGCAAACAAACTCACAAAATTTGCCGACGGATCTGGGCGACGCAACAGTGGTCAGAGTAAAAAGGGCGGGAAGGGAATCGTTCGTAAGGGGTGAATTATTTGAACGAGTCAATTAAAAGGAACGGATTTTAATTATTTGAAATGAGTTCATTCACAACTGGGTGCTCCGTCACTGGAGGCTTTTAAGAAGAGATTGGACAGCCATTTGTCTGAAATGGGAGAAGGTCTTCTGCTTGAGCAGTGGGATTGACTAGAAGACCTTGAAGTTCCCTTCCAACCCTGTTATTCTGATGCTGGAATGGCATCTGAGCAAATGACCATAAATAGTTCTGCGCTGGGGACAGAACCCAGATTGTCATGGAAGAAAGCCAATTCCTTTTCTCATAAAAAAAACCAACATCATCCTAATTGCAATTTTTTTAAAAAAAAAAACCTGCCTGAAATTTGCATGCTTGTGTCCCACTCCTAATGGATACGTATTGGTGCAAACTTTCCCCTGTTCCTCCTAAGATAAAATACTCTCTGTACATTTCTCCCACAAAGAAATCCTTTCTGATCCATCCTTCCATCAAATTTAAGGGGTTTCTAATGGAAATTGATCAAAGAGAGAAGCAACCTGGAATTAAGGAGAAACTTCCCAACAGTGAGGACAATTAACCAGTGGAACAGCTTTGCCTCCAGAAGTCGTGGGTGCTCCATCACTGGAGATTTTTAAGAAGAGAGACTGGACAGTCACTTGTCTGAGATGGTATAGGTTCTGCTTGAGTAAGGGGCTGGACTAGAAGACCTCCAAGGTCCCTTCCTATTCTATTCTATTCTATTCTATTCTATTCTATTCTATTCTATTCTATTCTATTCTATTCTATTCTATTCTATTCTTTCCATTCCATTCCATTCCATTCCATTCTATTCTATTCTATTCTATTCTATTCTATTCTATTCTATTCTATTCTATTCTATTCTATTCTATTCTATTCTATTCTATTCTATTCTATTCTCGCATCATTTCATCTGGAGGCCAAAGTCAGGAAAGGATCAAGCTTATAAATACATTCCAGAGAAAAACATTAAGGTAGGGTGAATGTTCAGGTTAGGGTTACCTCAAAGCTATCGTCCTAGAAAGACCTGGTGTGTCCTACAGAACCTGTCTGTCAAAGCCACTTGTGAAATGGGACTCCTTCTTCTGATCTCGGGGACCTCAGCGAGCAATAGAAGAATCTCTGATGTTCAGTGAAGTTGACCTTCATTGCCTTCACAAGGCAGATGGTGCTGGGGCACCATTTTGAATCCCATCTTCCCACCGTATTTCCCATTGGATGAATACGTTTTAGGAGTGGAAGCTGGCGCCATCTTCCTGAGATGCTTCTTGGTAGCTGATTTGGGGACCGCTGGTGGAAGGACAACACTTGGAGCTTGCACTGGCTCTGCAGGATCTGAATTCGATCTAGATAAGCTGGAATAGAAACCATTCCTGGCGGTAATCGCGTTCACAGCTCGGAACATGGCTTGGTTTCGGCCAGAGATGTGAAGTGGGTGAAGAGTTGGGACAGACCTGGATTTGAATTTCTCTTCTTGGGAGATGGTATTCCCCAGCTTCCCACCTTCGGGAGTCCTGTAAGAGCTTCCTTTCAGCTGGTCAAGGGTGTTCTCATCTAGCTCCTTCAGAGGACTGAGGTCCTGGAAAAAGTGATGGTCATTATAGGCATAGAGAGCCTCGCGAAGGTTGTGTAGCTCCTCCATAACTTCTGTCTTCATGGTTTCAATGCTGGCCACTAGTTCTTCTTTCAGCTCTGCAAGGTCCCTTTGCAATGCCTTTTGGACTTCCATGGAGAGCCTGCTGCAATGACTGGTGGAGTGATCCACACACAATGGACATACAGCATTTTGACCTTCCAAAGTCTCATTAGTACTTACAGGCAATGCTTTGTCATCTTCTCCATGGACTAAGTTCTCCACCAACTTCATCAGCTGACCATCTGATGGGGGATCTTCTGCCTGTTCTCTGATGGAAAATTGGGCTTGGAGATGTCTCCTCAGATCTGCCAGCCTCTCTTTGTCCACACTGTCACTTCCTGTGGTGCTGGGAAGCTCCGGAGAAGCAGGGCTTTCTTCCTGACCAACGTCGTCTTCTTCTTCTTCTTCTTTCTGCTCTTCTTTTTCTAAAGAGGCAGACTCTGCCTCCTCCTTCTTGCCTTTCTTCTCCCGTTTCTGGACAGCATGAAGGTCCCCCATGGTCTTCAGCCCCTCGCTGGCTGCCTGAAGAAGCCGCACATGATTCCAATTTCTGGATGATTCTGAAGACATCCTGCCCTCTTTACCCAAACCAGCCTCAGCAAGCACCAGAACGGGTGACTATCGTTTCTTGCAATGCTGGAGTGTTCAATAGCAAAATCAACACATGATTGCTTAGGCAGTCCCAGAGGGAAGACGGAAAGGGACCGAGGGATCAGCTAGAAAGCAAATACTATAGCTACTGAGAAGCTCTGGACTCAAGAAGGCTGTATTTGAGGCAATTACTCTAGAGAACTCCCTATCCTCAATGGGAAGGGCTTTCTAGCAATCCAGTAAAAGAGGGCAGAGAAGAGCAATAAAGACGGTAAGGGGTCTGGAGGATAATAATAATAATAATAATAATAATAATAATAATAATAATAATAATAATAATAATAATAATAATAATAATAATAATAATTTGGAAGGGACCTTGGAGGTCATCTAGTCCAACCCCCTGCTCAGGCAGGAAACCCTATACCATTTCAGACAAATGGCTGTCCAGTCTCTTCTTAAAAACCTCCAGTGTTGGAGCATTCACGGCTTCTGGAGGCAGGTTGTTCCACTGGTTAGTTGTTCTAACTGCCAGGAAGTTTCTCCTTCGTTCTAGGTTGCTTCTCTCCTTGATGAGTTTCCACCCGTTGCTTCTTATCCTGCTTTCAGGGGCTTTGGAGAATAGCTTTGCTCCCTCTTCTTTGTGGCAGCCCCTGAGTTATTGGAAGACTGCTATCATGTCACCCCTCACCCTTCTCTTCATTAAACTACACATCCCCAATTCCAGCAACCGTTCCCTATATGTTTTAGCCTCCAGTCCCCCAATCATCTTTGTTGCTCTTCTCTGTACTCTTTCTAGAGTCTCTAGAATGAACCAGTGAGCTAGATATGTCTACTCTAACGAAGAGAAGGTTTAGGGGTGACATGATAGCTGTCTTCCAGGGGCTGTCATAGAGAAGAGAAAGACCACTTAATTCTCCAAAACACCTGATGGTAGGACAACAAGCAATAATTAAGGAGAGACCCAACCTAGAACTAAGGAGAAATTTCCTGACATGGAGAACAATTTATCAGTGGAATGACCTGCCTCTATCACTGGAGGTTTTCAAGAAGAGATCGGACAGCCATTTGTCAAAAAAGGTGTAGGGCAGGGGTAGGCAACCTTGGCTCTTTTATGACTCGTGGACTTCAACTCCCAGAATTCCTGAGCCAACATGGCTCAGCATGGAAACCTCTCCCTTTCCCCTCCGCGTGGCTGGCTCAGGAATTCTGGGAGTTGAAGTCCACGAGTCATGAAGGGGCCACAGTTCCCCCATGCTGGCTCAGGTATTCTGGGAGTTGAAGTCCACGAGTCATAAAAGAGCCAAGGTTGCCTACCCCTGGGTCTCCTGCTTGAGCAGGGCGGATGGATGAGAAGAACTCCGAGGTCCCTACTAACTCATTCGGTATTCTGTAAATCCTTAAAACAATATAAACAAATTTATATAATACTCGAAATTTATAACATTACAAATAAAAGAAAATCAGTTATTTTAGAAATTGACCCCCCAGGTTCTAAAATTCAGAACAAGGTTTATAACATTACACTAAAAGAAAAACAACAACAACATCGAAAAAGATTATTTGAGAAGCTAAGCACCAGATTTTAAAACTAATGACAAGACACACCTCTTCTGCAGGATATAAATTCACAAAAAAGCCAACATGGTTTGATTTATGCCCTCTTTTCCTGCCCTGGCAAACTCAGAAGATGGCTAAGCATTTTGACAAGGATTTGTGGAAGACATCTAAACAAAACAAAGGCTTCCGAGATTCACTTTTTTAAAAAAAATGTTCACACAAACGTGTCTATTGCAACCACTACAGTGTTGTTGGTGAGAATTCGAGTGGTCCTTTCTATTCCCCAAATTGGGTCAAATTGATTAAATGGATCCCTAGGAGCTTAAAATTCTTACCAGGAGAAGCACCTTAGGCTGTTTACGTAATTCGAATTGTGTAGACACTTCTTAAGAAATTGCTTAAAGATTCCTTAAGAAGACCCTACAAAGAATTAGGGATTTCCATGAAGGATGAAAGGGATGCGGTGGCTCAGTGGGTTAGGACGCTGAGCTTGTCAATCAGAAGGTTGGCAGTTTGGCGGGTCGAATCTCGAGTGCCGCATAGCAGAGTGAGCGCCTGTTACTCGTCCCAGCTTCTGCCAACCTAGCAGTTCGAAAGCACGTAAAAATGCAAGTAGAAAAATAGGGACCACTCCGGTGGGAAGGTAACAGCGTTCCGTGTGCCTTTGGCGTCTAGTCATGCCGGCCACATGACCACGGAGATGTCCTTGGACAAGCGCTGGCTCTTCGGCTTTGAAACGGAGATGAGCACCGGCCCCTAGAGTTGGAAACGACTAGCACGCATGTGCGGGGGAACCTTTACCTTTACCTATGAAGGATGAAGTGGGGTGTAAAAACATGCCTAAATCCGGAACTTTTACGGATAATTTAAAAATGGCAAAGAGAAAAGGAAAACAACCCAGGATTTTGATAGCCACTTGTTTCTGATCAGCAAACGTTCTTTTTCTGGATGAAGTGAGCTTCAGCTTTGTTGTTGTTAGCTGCGAAGTCGTGTCCGACCCATCGCAACCCTATGGACAACATTCCTCCAGGCCTTCCTGTCCTCTACCATCTTCTGGAGTCCATTTAAGCTCACGCCTACTGCTTCAGTGACTCCATCCAGCCACCTCATTCTCTGTCGTCCCCTTCTTCTATTGCCCTCCACCTTTCCCAGCATGAGGCTCTTCTCCAGTGAGTCCTTCCTTCTCATTAGGTGGCCAAAGTACTTGAGTTTTAGCTTCAGGATCTGGCCTTCTAAAGAGCAGTCAGGATTGATCTCCTCTAGGACTGACCGGTTTGATCGCCTTGCAGTCCAAGGGACTCGCAGGAGTCTTCTCCAGCACCACAGTTCAAAGGCCTCAATTCTTTGGCGCTCAGCCTTTCTTATGGTCCAACTTTCACTACCATACATTGCAACTGGAAAGACCATAGCCTTGACTATACGCACTTTTGTTGGCAGGGTGATGTCTCTGCTTTTTAGTGTGCTGTCTAGATTTGCCATGGCTTTCCTCCCCAGGAGCAAGCGTCTTTTAATTTCTTGGCTACAGTCCCCATCTGCAGTGATCTTGGAGCCCAGAAAAATAAAATCTGTCACTACCTCCATTTCTTCCCCATCTATTTGCCAGGAATTGAGAGGGCCAGCTTACAAATACGTTTTTGAATAAAATTTGTTAGTCGGGGGGAAAATAAAAAACATGATTAAACTTCTGATTTTTGGCTACCATGGGCGAAACAGGTTCTCGTCGTACAAAGTAGAGAAAGAGGAGAGGTCCAGAAAAAAAGAGGATAGCTTTTAAGTGTGATTCTCTTAACACACACACACACACAAATTCTGATTGTCATTGTGTTTTTAAGTCAAGGGCTACCTGAGGTTGATTTCCTTCTTCAGGTCATCTCCATGTTTTGAGGTTGAAAGGTGGGACTGGAATCTAAAAAGAAATAAATCAAATGAAAGGCCCAGCAATTAAGCAAAGCTTCTGCTTCTGCTGAGTCACAGGTTAGTCTTTGTAAACTTCATTGCCAGTAATTCTGCATCTCAGGGGGGCTAATTAACCCGGGCCCACCTCCCCATCCCTATCTCAGCCTTTCTCTAATTAAAACATCTCCCTCTAATGAAATCACTTTAGCTTAACGGGTGGTAAACAGCAGAAGGAAGCTGTAGCAACTGGGCTGTTTCATCCCTTCTCAAGAAAGCTTCCAAGGGATTCCGAGAAATGCGTAGCCAAGATCCTTTGTCCCACCATCTTCTGAAGGATTCTGGGAGCTGCACAAGACCACAATTTCCCCGTCATTCCTACAGAATTTCCTATCTGTGGAAATAAGGTGGAGGGTAAATGATGACTTTGGCCCAGGGCACTGTCATAATTCTGAGATATAAGAGATGGCCATCAACGGAGAGGACTTCTTCAAAGAAAGATGAGGGGAATCCATGTAGGGAAGGGTTTATTTGTGGCTGTCAACACAGAACACCGCATCCTAGGGCTGGATGGGACCTCAAGAGGTCTTCTAGTTCATCCCCTTGCTCAAGCAGGAAACCTTACGCCATCCTGGTCAAATGGCTGTTGAGTCTATTTTTCATACCTCCAGTGATGAAGCACCCAAAACCTCTGAAGGCAAGCTGTTCCCCTGATTATTTATTTATTTATTTATTTATTTATTTATTTATTTATTTATTTATTTATTTATTTATTTATTTTAATTCCATTTATATCCCGCCCTTCTCCGAAGACTCAGGGCGGCTTACAAGCTTAGCAGTAGCCTTCATTCTATGTATATGCCTGCTTGTTAGGGCTTTCACACACACACACCCCAAGCGGCATTATTACAAAGTCAGCTTAATTGCCCCCAACAATCTGGGTCCTCAATTAATTGTTCTAACTCTCTGGAAGTTTCTCCTTAATTCCAGGTTGCTTCTCTCCTTGATTGGTTTCCATCCATTGTTTCTTGTCCTTCCTTCAGGTGCTTTGGACAAGAGGTTGACCCCCTCCTCTTTGTGGCAGCCCCTCAGATATTGGAACACCACTACCATATCACTCCTAGCCCTTCTTTTTACTAGACTAGACAAACCCTAGACTAGATATAGGTAGATGATGGCTGGCCACTATCAAAGAAAGATGCTGGCCTAACTCTGAGAGCTTGGCTGCATCTTTATTTGTTAACCTAGGACAGGGGTAGGCAACCTCGGCTCTTTTATGACTGGTGGACTTCAGCTCCCAGAATTCCTGAGCCAGCCATGCTGAGGGGAAAGGGAGAAGTTTCCAAGCTGAGCCAAGCTGGCTCAGGAATTCTGGGAGTTGAAGTCCATGAGTCATAAAAGAGCCAAGGTTGCCTACCCCTGACCTAGGACATAAAATATAGACCCCAGTAGAAAATTCATGGGCTGCGTGAAATAATGGATTGCCCAGTCCATTAGCATCACAACGATGGGAATAAAAATAGAAAATGAGAACAAACAAGTAAAGGTAGAAGGCTTTTTAAAAAGGCACTCCTTTTTTTTTCATCTTTATGGATTAGCTGACTCTTCCCCCAAAGTCAAAATAGATGTGTCTCCTTGGGCAGGATGCATAACATATAAAGATAATATTAAATCCCCCCTCCCCTCGCACCTAACGAGTTTCTCTTCTCTATATTTTATTGTTAATAAGCCTAATGTTTGATGGATGACAGCCCTGCTCTGCTCTTTGGGGAACTGGACATCTGAGCCCCCTGCTTCAAGGTTTGTTTTCCCCACCTCCCATTCTAATAGTTGATAAGCAGCTTGTTAAACACCAAAAGGGGTTTTCTGGCTTGCTGCTCTAATGTTATGATGTTATTAAGTTGAGATTTGTAGCCCTTCGGGCCTGTTGAGAGGCAAACAATTTATTGAGCTTTCTATAAAGAAAAGAGCCTCTTGTTGCGGGTGAAAAAGGAGAGTGCAAAAGTTGGGTTGAAACTTAACATTAAGAAAACAAAGATCATGGCATCCAGCCCTCTCAATTCCTGGCAAATAGATGGGGAAGAAATGGAGGTAGTGACAGATTTTATTTTTCTGGGCTCCAAGATCACCGCAGATGGGGACTGTAGCCAAGAAATTAAAAGACTCTTGCTCCTCGGGAGGAAAGCCATGGCAAATCTAGACAGCACACTAAAAAGCAGAGACATCACCCTGCCAACAAAAGTGTGTATAGTCAAGGCTATGGTCTTCCCAGTTGCAATGTATGGCTGTGAAAGTTGGACCATAAGAAAGTCTGAGCACCAAAGAATGGAGGTCTTTGAACGATGGTGCTGGAGAAGACTCCTGCGAGTCCCTTGGACTGCAAGGCGATCAAACCGGTCAGTCCTAGAGGAGATCAACCCTGACTGCTCTTTAGAAGGCCAGATCCTGAAGCGGAAACTCAAATACTTTGGCCACCTAATGAGAAGGAAGGACTCACTGGAGAAGAGCCTCATGCTGGGAAAGGTGGAGGGCAAGAGAAGAAGGGGACGACAGAGAAGGAGGTGGCTGGATGGAGTCCCTGAAGCAGGAGGCGTAAATGGACTCCAGAAGATGGTAGAGGACAGGAAGGCCTGGAGGAACATTGTCCATGGGGTCGTGATAGGTCGCACATGACTTCGCAGCTAACAACAAATAAAGAAGAACAACTAAAGGGCAGCTTTTCCTGCCTTGACAGAGAGATGAGCAGTCCTAGACTTGCACCACAATTGGGACCAGATTTTTCCCCCCGTTGCTAAGCAAGGCAGTTGTTAAGTAAGTTTTGCCTGATTTTACGAGCTTTTTTGCAACTTGGTTAAGCAACTTACTGCAGATGTTAATGAATCATATGGTTGTTACGCAAATCCGGCATCCCCCATTGTTTGTTGGAAGCTGGCTGAGAAGGTCGCAGATGGTGATCACATGACGCTCAGATGCTTATAGACTTAGGTTGTTCCACTTGGACTTATATACCACTTCACAGTGCTTTATAGCCCTCTCTAAGCAGATTGACAGAGTCAGCCTCTTGCCCCCAACAATCGGAGTCTTCATTTTACCAACCTTGGAAGGATGGAAAGCTGAGTCAATCTGGAGCCGGTCAGGATCGAACTGCTGACAGTTTGCAGAGTTAGCCTGCAATCCTGCGTTCTAATCACTGTGTACCAACAAAGGAAGGGAGGGAGGGAGGGAGGAAGGAAGGAAGGAAGGAAGGAAGGAAGGAAGGAAGGAAGGAAGGAAGGAAGGAAGGAAGGAAGGAGAAAAGGTAGAGAACTAGCATTAGCAATAACGTAGCCCTTAGACTTATATATCGCTTCACAGTGCTTTGCAGCCCTCCCTAAGCGGTTTACAGAGTCAGCCTCTTGCCCCCAACAATCTTGAGTCCTCATTTTACCGATCTCAGAAGCATGGAAGGCTGAGTCAATCTTGAGCCTGGTCAGGATCGAACGGCTGGCAGTGAGCAGAGTTAGCTGTAAATTCAAGCCGGTTGCCAAGCGCCCGAATTTTCGTTCAAGTGACTGTGGAGATGCTACGACAGCCGTTAAGGGTGATCAACTGGTCGTAAGTCACTTTTTCCAGTGCTGTTGTAATTTCAAACAGTTGCTAAAGGAATGGTTTGAAGTCCAGGACTACCTTTTATTCCACTGTCTCTTCTTTCCGCCTGGATCAAAGGTGGCTTATGAAGTCAGGTGCGCCAACATTTTTTTTATGGGGGAACCGTGGCTGTTCCCCCTTCTCGGTTTCTTCTGAAAGGGAAAGGATTGGAGGAACTGATACGATTGGCCGTGCCTGGTTTGGACTCACCAGATCCAGAAAGCCCTGGTTCAAGCTTAATGGGCAAGTGATTGAGGGCCTCTTGTTCTCCTGTAAAATTAATGCTAATTCTCCCCGGTCTTCACCCGACACTTATTCACTGTGGGAGATAAGCCAAGGTGCTTAAACACCTACCTTGCTCCCTCGAGCTTTTTCTGCACAAAATGTCACCCTGGTTACTCTTACACCAAGTGAGCTCCCAATGGACATTAGAAGGAATAATAACATTATTATTACTTTCGGCTAAACTCAAGTCCAGCGGTTTCTCTAGTCCTTCATCTTATTTCTCCTAACGGTCATCCAAAGTTTGCTTCTGCCAGCAATAATAACCTTTCCCCCCATGCCTTGGGGAACTTAATGAGCCCTCGTGCATGTCAACGTCTCCAGGATCTGCCTGTAGAAGTTGACAGTCTTTGTTCTGCTGGATTTTCGGTGGGCTGAGGTTGCGTGTTTTGGTGTGTGTGAAAGAGACAGAGAGGGAGAAAGAGAGAGAGAGAAAGAGGGTGGGGAGAGAGGGGGAGGAGAGAGAGGGAGGAGAGAGAGAGAGAAAGGGGGAGAGAAAAGAGAAAGGGTGGGGAGAAAGAGAAAGGGTGGGGAGAGAGAGAGAAAGGGGGAGAGAGAGGGAGGGAGAGAGAGAGAAAGGGGGAGATAGAAAGAGAGAGGGTGTGGAGAGAGAGAAAAAGAAAGAAAGAGGGAGATGGAGAGAGAGAGAGAGAGAGAGAGAGACGAGAGAGAGAGAGAGAGGAGAGAGAGAATTAATTTCCAATTCTTTTTCCTCACCAAAAGGTTTTGACAAAGAGCAGGCCCCTTGTCAGCCTTGCTTGGTAGACCAGACATGACCAGGTGAGCTAATTCTGCTTTATTGTAAAACAACATTGACACACACACAAGTCTGAAAGTACAACCTTCCCCTTGTATATGCCTGAGAAACTAGGTAGAGTCCCTTGTTGCGTCCCTCTCTCCATTCCTTATGCAGCTGAGGGATATGCTGTTTATCTAATTATCTAATCATCCCCTGGGCAGCATCGCATCTGCCCAACTCCCAAGGTTTTCCCCACATATCATTACAGCCCCCTCCTTTGCATCCCAAGAAACTAGGGCGGGTCCCTTCCGAGTCTCTTTCCCCCACCCATTATGCAGCTGTGGCCTATGCCGTCCCTTATCTGAGAGTTCCCGCGGCAGTATCTCGTGGACCAATCTCCCAAGGTCTTTCCCTCCTACTGTCACACTCAAGTCTTCTGGAGCTAGCTTGATGTTCTCCATCCCCACGCCAGCTGATATCTGGGTAAGCAGCAGAAGAGCATGATAACTGTGGCTATTCCACCGATATGGCTGTGTGACAGTGACTCAAAGCCGATTTCCTGTTCTGATGGAAAAGTGCCCTTGCCCTCATCACAACCAGTGGGAGATCCGTGCGGTAGAGTTGGTTATCCCGCCACCATTCCCAGCTTAAGGAAAAAGCCCTATAAATATGCTAGTTCCCGGTTCTCCTTTTCCAAGTAATTAATTAATTGGGTTCCCCCCTTTTCATAAGTACTGGACCATGCATATTCTCTCAGGCTTCGGGGCTAGAAATTAGCCAGCCGTCAAATTAGCACGAAGGCTGACTTTACTGCTGTGGGTGGAATTAAAAAAAAAAAGTCCTCAAAGAAAGGCATTTTCCATGGCTGACCTTTCTTAAATGATCCTGTTAGGACAGCTAATGGCTGTTGCAACATTCCACCCAAGTTAATTGCTGGGGTTGAAAAGGGGCTTATTGCCACAAAGGGTCACAGAGGGCAACATTTGAGGAGGAGGGGTTGGTGGCGGCTATTAAGGTCCAACCAATTAAGCTTTCTAATGTCCCTCCTCCCTCCATGACTGAGCAGAGGGCTCTGTTCCCTGAAGCAAAATCTAGCTGAATCTCGTACCGTTTTATGTCAAGCGATACAACTCAAGCTTAATCGCCCCAAATGTGTGTGCATTTTGAGTGCCAACTGCAAATACTTTTCTCCTCTCCCTTGGGGGAAAAAAAAAGATTTCCAAGCTTTTGTAGAAACCTGGCCTCCTGATGGTCGATGTCATGTTTTTTACAGTTTCCTGAGCTGGAAAAAAAAATCTTCTGGCTGCAGATGGTGCTCTGGCCGCCCCTGCTGGGGGGCCTGAGAAAGACACAAGCAAGCCGTTCTTCCAGAGAGAGAGAGAGAGAGAGAGAGAGAGAGAGAGAGAGAGGAGAGAGAGAGAGAGAGAGGGAGGGGAGGGAGGGAGGGAGGAGGGAGGGAGGGAGAGAGAGAGAGAGAGAGAGAGAGAGAGAGGAGAGAGAGAGTGAGAGGAGAGAGAGAGAGAGAGAGAGAGTGTCAGGACCCCACCCCAAACCACGTCTTAGGAAGACAAAATCTTGGGAGTCAAATCTATTCCAAAAAGAATCTTTACTATGACATGCTTGGTTGTAGGAAATGAGACAGGACTCAATATTATCCCACGAAGTAAACCCTTATAAAGAGTTCCCAGTTTAACCCCCCTTAACCCCATTTGGTCAGTCCCCCCATCCTTTATCTCGCATCATCCCTCTCGTGGAAAAAGGAACTTAGGACCCTTCATGTTTATTGCTCTCTTCCGTGACAAAAAGCCAGATGCTAGCCCCCCCTTTTGTTTCCTCCCAGTTCAAAAGGCTTCTCCTTTCCTTTGAAATGCCTAAATACACATCTATTCTCTTCGGGAGATGGCAGAATCCATGGAATAATGTTTGAAACATTCCATTTATGAATATGATATAAATGGATTCTGACACAGAGAGAGAGACAACAAAAAGGGGGGGAGAGAGAAAGAGGGGGAAGAGGAAGGGAGGAAGGAAGGATGGGAGAGAAAGGGAGAGAAAAAGGGGGAGAGGAAGGGAGGAAGAAAGGAAGGATGGGAGAGAGGAGGGGGAGAGGAAGGGAGAAAGGAAGGATGGGAGAGAGAGGGAGAGAAAGAAAGGGCGAGAGGAAGGGATGAAGGAGTGATGGGAGAGAGGAAGGGAGGAAAGGGGGATGGGAGAGAAAGGTGGGAAAAAGAGAGAGGGGGAAGGGAAGAAGAAGGATTTGAGAGAAAGGAGAGTAAGAGAGAAAGGGGGGGAGAGAACGGAAGAAGATTTGGGTTTGGCTAGTCTAGAGAAAACAAGGACTAGAGGGTGACATGATAGCCAGCGTTCCAGTATTTGAGAGGCTGCCACAAAGAGGAGGGGGTCAATTTATTTCCCAAGCATCTGAAGGCAAGACAAGAAACAACGGACGGAGAGAAGCAACCTGGAATTAAGGAGAAATTTCCTGACAGTGAGGACAATTAACCAGTGGAACTGCTTGCCACCAGAAATCGTGGGGCGCTCCATCACTGGGTCTGAGATGGTGTAGGTTCTCCTGCTCGAGCAGGGGGCTGGACTAGAAGACCTCCAAGGTCCCTCCCAGCTCTATTCTAATTGATTGGAGGATGGGAGAGAAAGGGAGAGAGAGAGAAAAGCAAGAGAGAGAGAGAGAGACAGTGAGAGAGAGGGAGGGAGGAAGGGAGAAAGGTAGGTAGGAAAGGAAGAGGGAAGGAGAGAGAGAGAGAGAGAGAGAGAGAGAGAGAGAGAGAGAGAGAGAGAGAGATATGCTGTTAGGTTCAGAGTGCGCCATTTCTTTGTGAAGCAGAACCGCTTGGTGAGGGATTAGGGTTCCATCTGGTGATGAGCTGAAGGAACAACAGATTGATCATCTTTCAAAAAAAAAAAATTGCATAGGTGTCAGGAAGGGCATCCAGTCAGTAAACGCTCGTCATCCTGAATCAAGGGATTACAGAGTTGTAAAAAGGGAGGACTTTCCCACCCCCACCCTTATGATGTAAAGACAAAAGCTGTAACCTCTGTGGGAATGGCCTTGGGAGAGAGGAGGAGGAACTGCTAGGTCAGATAAGAGGCATCTGAGCCCATAGAAGGAATGGTGGCACGGTAAGCGTCTCCGAAGGGACCCTCCCTAGTTTCTTGGGGTGTAAAGTTGGAGGGTGGGGAGAGATGCATTTTCAGACTTGCAACATTCTTGTCAACGTAACCTTACCCCCCTCCCCTCCCCCCCCCAAAAAAAATATAGAGCTTGCACACCTGGCTGTGCTTGTTTGGAAAACCCGTCAGGTTGAAAACTCGTCAACGACGAAGCGTGATTCACGCTTTCTGAAATG